>NW_006408554.1:664453-683223 GCF_000296735.1 Chrysochloris asiatica | reverse complement strand
TTTTTGACAACTTTCAATTTTCCTTCATTTCATATTTTGTATATTTCATGCTCTGATTATTAATGAATGTTTACAGCTGTTCCTTCTCATTTTGAGTTGTGACCCATTCGAAAATGAAGGCCCCAAACGTTTTACTCAATTTGCATCATCACAGTGAACACTACTTTAAGGAGACAACTCGTCCCCAGTCATATTTTGACTGCCTACGAACCTGAAGGACTCATCTCCCAGCACTATATCTGACAATATTCTGGTGATCTTAATCATGTTTCAATATTCATTTTTCTGGTGCTATCTGATGGTGTTCCATTGCTATTCATAAGATTCTCAGTGACTAAATATTCAGAAGTAGTTCATCTCTCCTTCTTCCTAGACTGTCTTAGTCTAGAAGCTCAGCTGAAATGTGTCCATTTAAAATACTGGCTCCATAGCTTGCAGAATTACAGTAGTATATGAGCTACCACAGTATGACAAACTGACAGATTAGTGGTGGGCATCATACTTAACTAACAATGAGATGATATTTATGATTGACCCTCACATCTCATTGTAGTAGGGATTATTGCATCTCTTTTAGAGATGAGCAAACTAAGGTTCTGTGCCCCTCACAGAGTTTGTGTGATTTTTTTCAAGTTCGTACTGCTCATGAATGGCACAGCTTGTGCTGGATCACCTGTCCAGACTCCATACCAGGGTCTTCTTTCTCATTGTACCACAGCAGATTTTACTTGCCAGTTGTTCCCTGGACTATTGGTAGTCATAGGAAGCAGTCTTGCCACAAAATTTTCTTTGAGCATATCAGTTGTAGGTTCTAATGGTGTTTCTTCAAATTGCTAGTTTGAACCAAGTTTATTAATTTCTCCTAATTTCATGGTATTGTAAAGATGATAATAATAATGATCTCTTCTCACTTGGGTGTTTAATGAGATATTAAGCATGAGCTCTGGGAACAGACTGCTAAAAGAATAGGGGTGAGTATCCCAAAGGAGGCGTATAATCTAACAGTTATTCTCTTGGATCAGATTTCTCTCTCGCTTCCTCAAAGGTAACTGATGCAGACAGAAGTTCTTTTGATTACCTTCCTCTATCATCCTTCCTAAATGCAGGTTCAATTCTGAATCTTGTATTTAGCCTTCTCATGCATGCCTTATAATTTACCTATTCTTATATATAAATTTGTGGAGTCTTGATGTGGAGTCATAGGATAAACACTGGACTGCAAGTTCAGTTTGAACTGCAAGGTCAGTGGTTCAAACTCACCAACTGCTCCTCGGAAACCCTATACAGGGTCTCTGTGAGTTGGAACCTACTCCAAGGTACTTAACAACAGCATATAGATTTATAAAGGAGCTTTAGTAGGTAGTGGGTTACAAGTTGCACTGCTAACTGCAATGTTGGCAGTTTGAAACTACCAGCTGCTCTGTGGGAAAATGATGAGACTTTCTGATGCTGGTGTGGCTCTGTGGCTTAATGCACTGGACTTCAAGGTCAGTTTGAACTGCAAGATCGGTGGTTCAGGATCACTAACTGCTCCTTGGAAACCCTACACAGTGTCTTTATGAGTTGGAACTGATTCCACAGCACTTAATAAAAACAACAAAAGATTTACAGCCTCAGAAACTCTGTTCTTGATTGCTAAGAGTTGTAACCCACACCATAGTATATAACCACCAACAAGCATATAAATTTGTTTTATTAATAGTAACTGCTAAACAGATTTCTTTGCATATAAGAAATTCTTAAATATATCAGCAACTTTATGACATCATCTGTATTCTTATGCAATTTAATCTTCCCTTTGTACCATTTTATTTTCATTTATTATTATTTTGAAGTTTATTTATAATGATATAAGTAACTCCAGTTATTAATTTTACCTTTTTAATATTCTCTTTATGGTGTTACTTAAATGATTTAACCATTCTCCTTTTAGTATCCTTTTTTCAGTTGTTTATTATTGTCACTTGTCTTTTTATCTTTGTTAATGGTTTATTTTATTATACAAAGCTAATAATTTTGTTAACTATACCATCTTTTCTTTGGGGGAATAGTGTTTTTTCTATCTTTTTTATCTTTTCCTTCTTTCATATCAGATATAACTCCTATATTTCTTTTATGAGTGCTAAGAGTTTCCCCTACCCAACATAAAGGTTTTTAATGGAACTGACATTGTTTATGTTTTTGGTGTCAAATAAGAATATAATCTTATTTTCCATATTGAAAGCAATTTCTTACAGTGCCATTTATTGAGCGTTCCAGTCCCATTTCTTTATATATGACGTCACACCTATTATTCTTGTTGAGTTGGTTCTGATTCACAGCGACCCTGTGTAGGGCTTCTAAGGAGCAGCTGGTGGGTTTAAAACACCGACCTTGCAGTTCAAACTGACCTTGCAGTCCAGTATACTGTCTTGCAATGCTACACCAGTACTCCACACCTATTATACACCACATAAACTGATATACCAAGTTCCCAACAATGTGTGAGTTCAGAGTCAATCCCTGAACCAAGAAGCATTTTTCACTAAGTGTAGTAAATTCCATGTGTACTGAATCCTCTGTTCTTTTTATTCACTAAATTCTACCAGCTAACCAGCATATCCATCAGACTTGAATACAGAAGCCAGTTTTCACTTGTATTAGAAATCTATAAAAATAAAATCTAGAAATAAAAAAATAGTGACGTTGGCAAAATAGGTGGCAATATTATCTGAGAATGTGGCGCCAGTGTTGTTGAGTTGTCCTTAGCAGGCATGGTCATCTTGGAATTTGTGATAATAAATTAAATGCATAAGCATTCGACAACAAGGTGGGTTTTAGTCTTGAGGTCGGTGGTTCAAACTCAGCAGCCACTCCTTGAAAATGCTGTACAGGGTTACTGTGAATCAGAGCCAATTCAACAGCACTTAATAGCAGCAACACTATTGAAAATGGCGATTTGAACATTTTCTGCCCTTTGAGATGGTTGCTCCTGGGATTAAGCTTCAAGACCAGAAGACTATTCTCTGATAGTCATGACAACATGTTTCTTATATTGGAGAACAGACTAACTCAAACCACATTTAGACATTTTCTTGACAGAAAAAAATAGTTAAATTAAAAAAAAAAATTAACTATGTTTTGCCTATAATTTGGATAGTTAGTGCACATCTATAAATAGATATGTTGTTGTTGTTGTTAAGCGCTGTCGAGTCAGTTTCAACCCACAGTGACCCATATGGGTTTCCACGGAGCAGCTGGTGAGCTTGAACTGTGGATTTTGCACTTCAAATGGCTTTGCAGTCTGGCGCATAAGCCCACAGCACCACACCAGGACTCCATAAATACATATAGTGAATGGTTATTTCTTTTAATTGAGCAGATTTTTCAATAAATGTGAATAGTAAAAATATCCTTTTAATATAAAATTTATCTATCACTATGCCAGTATTAATCTGAAGTTGCTCATTTTTATAATCACCAGAATATTTACATGTTATTATAAACTGGATGAGTAACTGTTAAAAGAAAAGCACTGGGCTGGTAACCCCAAGGTCTGCTGTTCAAATCCACAGAAACCCTCTACTGGGTCGCTATGGGTCGGAACTGACTTGACTGCACATAACAACAAAACAACAACAAAAGGGAATATCAAAAGAATAAATAAAACACATTTCCACATATTTATTGAATTCTTTGTGATTATTTTTATGGTGTGATTAATGGGATGTAATCCAAGTCATTCAGACTTCTGAATCAGTAAGTTGTATGCTGCTGTAAAATAAACATTAGACTGCTAACCACAAGGTCAGCAGTTCAAACCCATTAGTCACTGCTAGGAAACCCTATACAGGGTCACTGTAAGAACCAACTTGACAGCACTTAACAACAACAACAAGAAATCATAATAACTGAATATTCATGAAATGCCAAGAGAGCTGCTTCTGTCTGAGTGTGTTATATTCTCCCTTGGTTGGTCACAGTAGTATAGTGACACCAGGGCCATACCATAAACTGAAAATCAGTGCTGATGTGAAGTGTTGTAGTCAGTTCTGACTAATAGTGACCCTGTACAGGGGTTTCCAGGTGTCCTGGTGTGGAGTTGTGGGATAATGCAATGGACCGCAAGGTCAGTTTGAACTGCAAGGTTGGCAGTTCAAATTCACCAGCCACTCCTCAGAAACCCTCTACTGGGTCACTATAAGTTGGAACCAACTTGACGGCACTTAACAACAATGTAGGGGTTTCTGAGGAGTGGCTGGTGGATTTGAACACTGACCTTGTGGTTAGCAGGCTAGTGCTTATCCTACAGAGCCTCACCAGGAGTGATAAAACTGAGTAACTAAAAAAACTTTCAGAGCAATTCATTACTAATTTGTCTTTTTAAAAAGTAGCAAAAAGAGGATAGTGAATAGAATAGTAAAAAGGGAAATACTTGAAGAAAGAGTATTTTTATAACTTTAAATATTTTCCTTCATATTTGCTTTCCTTTAATTCTATCCCTACCCATTGGTTAAATAAAGTGAGCCAATGGCAGATTTTAAACAAATTATAAGAAGCCAGAAGTGGAACAGGAAATCTGGTTTGATAAACTTAAGGCAATTTGTTCAGTATGTGGGAGCAGTGCTTCGTCTTGTTAATAGATGGTCTGAAAGCTGAATTGTTACTAACAGATAAGCTATTAATTTAAAACAGAAATTGAATCCATCTTATGGGATTAGAGAAGGAATGGATTTTCTTCCATATTCCTTTCCAGACTTTTTTTTATAACTACAGGAAATCTTAATTTTCAAATATTCCAAAAGCATAATTAAAATTACAGTCTCACTTCAAGTTTAAAGTACTAAATCTTGAATAAATTTGGACAAACTGCTGCTTTGACAAAAAGAAAAACGTATCTTGAATTCTTCTGATTCTTTCCTCAACCGTTCCATCTGCCATCTGGAAAACAGCCACTTCACATTTCAAAATATGCACACCTACTTCTTCCTTCCTGGCACAAGCATGCCCCTACTTTTCAGAAAATAACTTCCTTTATATAACATTGTTGAAGGCAGCAAGTCTTTGTACTTCATTTTCACATAGACTCCCTAATTTATCCGTGTTTTCCATATACATCAGTATTTTGCCAAGGCTGAAGAAACAAAAAGTTTTCATATCTTGTCATTAATGAGGTTATGTATCTGTAAGACTAAGAGGAGTTCTCTGGGGAGAGAGAACAGTTAAATACTCCACTACTAGCCAAAGGCTAGCATACAAACCTTCCGAGAGGTGCCTTGTAGGACAAGACTGGTGACCTGCTTCTAAAAGGCCACAGCCTTGAAAACCCTGTTGAGCAGTTCTACTCTATACAAGTTCCAACAAGTTCCAGGGCTTGGAATTGGCTCAATGGCAACTAACACCAACAACATTAAGGAACTTCAAAAATTTGAAACAAAATTCTTGACTAAAATGTTCTCAATTACTTTGCTATTTATTATCTTTTATATCTTAGTCCCAATGCCATCTTTCAGAAGATTCTTTACTTGTCCCTGAGTAAGAAAGGAGCAATGGGGTGGAGGATGGTGTGGTGGCAGGTAGGGGAAGATCTTGGTAAGCACATTAACCTTGAGACAAAAGATTTATCAAGTTCTGTTCAGGTCAGTGAATCTGTCTAAAGCTTAACAACATAGATTATACAAGCTGTTGTAGGATTAAATAAAAGCTATTTCACAGATTGTTACTGTATATTAAATTTATAAGTGTCAGTTAGTCTTGTGCTGTGATGGTGTTGACCAATAGACAATTGTACAATATCAGGTGTGGCTCTGTGGGTTAATGCACTGAAATGCAAAATCAGTTTTAAATGCAAGGTCAGTGGTTCAAGCTCACCAGCTGCTCCTCGGAAACCCTATGCAGGGTTTGCTATGGGTTGAAACTAACCCGATGGCACTTAACAACAACAACATATTGACATTTGTTGTATTTTCATGGGCCTGGCAGGTTAGCTGTGGTCTTTGCTGGCCTCGGCTGGACTAGGCTATATACTAGGCTATATACTAAGCTTTAGCATATATTTCAGATTTCCTCAAACTAAAGAAGCAGTATCTACCTGTGCAGATTGCAGAAGCTCCAAGAGGGCAGGGAAAAACAGCCATTCCTCCAAGAATGCTGTGAGCACTAACTCACTTCCACCCACATTTCCTTAATTAAATCCAAGCACACAGCCAAGTCCAAAGTAGATGGCAAGAGAAAGATTTGTGCAAAAATAATACAGTCTGTTGCCATCTGGAATATATTTGGTACTCAAAAGGTTGAAAAGCTACTTCCTCCAAACAGTCACATTTTGCACCTAAATATAAATACACAAAATTTTTAACTTTGCTTGTTATAATTTACATTGAAAAATATCTTTTATACAATGCAGTTTATATTTTAAGATTATTTTATCTAGATCACCACCAAAGGTAATTGTAAATAATCTACTACTTAAAAAATTTGTTGTTGTTGTTATGTGCCGTGGAGTCGGTTCCAATTCATAGCAACCCTGTACAGGGTTTCCGAGGCTGTAAATCTTTACGGGAGCAGAAAGCCTTATCCTTCTCCTGTGGAACGGCTGGTAGTTTCAAACTTCTGACCTTGTGGTTTGCAGCCCAATTCGTAAGCAATACGCTACCAGAGCAAGAAATATTGACTACTAAATCTGGGGAAACAGTCTTATGGCTAACTTTGGCTTTTCTTGAGTTTTTTTTGTTGTTGTTGTTGATTTTACATTTACTACAGATAGATTTTAGAGTATAGAGAATATAGTGTTAGTTAACAACTATTAGGATGATTTCTCAGAGAATTAGGATTTGGGAAGAAGCTTGAAAGGAAGGAGAGCTGTGTGCAGTAATAGAGATAATATGATCTGAGGGAAATTTTGGGCAAGGCAAATCTGAATAATCTGAATTGTCATCTGCTTAAAATACATTTATGTTATGTGATGTTTGCTTTAGTATAAGGTATTTTTCCTCACACACACACACACACACACACATACAACACAGCAAAAAAAAATAATAAAGAAAGAAAGAAAAACAAAAACAGGGTAATAATCACCTCTAGCGTGATGAACCTTTTAAACTGTGTGAATTCTAGTTCCTCTAGAACTGGCTGTAGGATAAGCACTAGACTGCTAATGGAAAGGTCAGCTGTTCAAACCCACCAACTGCTCCTTGGGAACCCTATACAGGGTCGCTATGAGTTAGAACTGACTTGACGGCACTTAACAACAACAGAGGCAGGAATATTTAGGAAACAGTGAGCTCTCAAGATGGGTAGCTGAATTAAGGAAAAAAGCATAAAGCAAGACAGAAGCAGAAGCAAGAGGTACCTTCTGTAAACAATGTGGCTATGCTGTAGTGAGGTTGCAAACATTGCACATCTGTTTGTGAAAGTTGTATTTTTAAGCTTGTTTTCTATTTGTCTATATACTCTACTTATTGCACATAAGGTCATTTTTTGTCAAAGGCTTTATTCTGTAGGTATTCTATATAGACATTACATTGGGTTTATTAACAGGAGAAGAAAGGTAATATATTGAAAATGAAAAACTGCACATTCTCTTCCATATTTCCAACTTTATTTTTCACATTTTCTAATTAAAATAAAACTTTCTTAATCTCTTATCTAGTGGAATAATGTCAATCACTATTACCTAATGGAATAATATATGAAAGTTCAGACACTACATATAGACGTATATGTTGTTGCTAAGAGATGATGAGTTAGTTCAGCGGAGTTGTAGCACTGTATAGAGTTTTCAAAGAGTGGCTGGTGGGTTTGAACCACCAACCTTGTGATTAGCAGTCCAGTGCTTATCTGCATTGCCTCACCAGTACTCCTCATATATATAATTTGTGTGTATGTATAAATATATATTTATGCAATTCTTAGGATTGTGCAGGGTATGTCTTTGCAGAACAGCAGGGATTTTAATTGGTTCATTTATGTTAAATGGTTCTTTGAAATTGCCATTGAAAGTGGACTGTATGATTTTCACCAGCTGTTTCATCTTGGGCTGTGGATGAAAATGTGAACACTTACTTCTCCTGTTGACACCTACCAACAGCTGTCCTATCAACACCTCTTCCTGACAAACCTGGAAGGCAACCTCTAACTGAGTCACACTGTCCAGCACTTCTGTAGATCTAGAAAGAAGAGTGACCAAAAAAAATGGAGTTGTAGCTAGTTTTCTCATGCTAAGCTATGTGTATTTCAGAAGTACTTTCATCATTTTAAATGTTTTAACATTACCTACTGCTCCGGATATTATGATTTAAGGAAATTGAAATACAGTACTTCAACCTGGATGGACATTTTTATAACAAATAATAATTCTTTATAGTTTTTTATCTATGACCCCTGGTGTGATTTAGAAAGTTGTAAATGCTGACACTATGCATGTGCCATAACTTCATGCAAACTATAAGGAGACATAAGATCAATAGGTAAAACATGCATAGTGGAACATCAAGGAAGTTTTCTATAATTCTGAAAAAGAATTCTTCAAAATATATATTTGAGCTCTCTTTTTAGTTTAGGAAACACTTTGCAGGAATGACATTAAAAAGAATGAATGATTTTAAAGTAAATTGCATCCATTATTTATAAAATGAAAAGTTTCATACTTAAATTTTTATTTCATTTAACTGCTTAGGACAAGACTCCTCAAAGTGAATAACTAATATGTAGCTCAGAAGTCTGGAGATATTTTAAAGATCAGTTCTGACACAACAGGTTTTAACTTTAAGAATAATCAGAATTGCCATTGGCTTAAAATGAATTTATGCTATATAGTGCTTGCTGTGAAGGAGCTCTGGTAGCGTAGTGGTTACGAATCGGGCTGCGAACCTTAAGGTCAGCGGTTCAAAACTACCAGCCGCTTCGCGGGAGAAAGATGAGGCTTTCTACTCCCGTAAAGATTTACACCCTCGGAAACCCTGTACAGGGTCGCTATGGGTCGGAACCGACTCAACGGCACTGAGCCCTGATGTGGCACTGTAGGAAAAGCATTAGAATGATAACTACAAAGTTGGCAGTTAAAATCCACCTGCTGCTTTCAGAAACCCTATACTAGTTCCTATGAGTCAAAACCTACTCGATGGTATACAACAACAACAACAACAGCAATGTTTGCTTTAATATAAGATGTTTCCCTTCAAAAAATAAAAGAAAACAATAAAATATTGAGAAGAAAAATGTTATCTTTAGGCTAATGTGCCTTTTTTATTTTGTGATTTCTATTTTCCCTGTACATAAACTTGTACATACAGGGACATGTGAGCACTTTTATGATAAATACAGAATATTTAAATAATCAAAATATATTTGTTCATTTAACGTACAATTGCAAATAATATTAAGATCACATGAATAAATGTTCTCTTTTCTTGAGAATCTTTTAGTATCACTGGCACTTAACAACATTTAACACTTATAAACAATAGTAGTCACTCAAATTCTATGTTAGCAAATCTTATGGCCCCGCAGATCTACTTCTGCTTCTACTGTGGTAATTCTTGTTAAGTGTCATCGAGTTCATTCCAACTCATAGAGATCCTGTATAGGGTTCTGAGGAGAGACTGGTGAATTTGAACTACTGATCTTGTAATTAACAGTCCCATGCTCATCCTACAGCACCACACCAGGACTTCTTATATAACCAACAAAAATGCATTAATAAGGGCAACAGCAGGCCTATATAACAATGTTCTTAGCAAAATTATTTTTAACAGCTTTAAACTGGAAACAAATACAGGCAACAAATATTCAGCAACATTAAGATGGATAAGAAAATACCTATTCTATTTGGATATGTTCATATAAAAATTAACAATTGCTATATACAGCAGCCACTACTGGTCTGTTTCTTATACTGTGGTAGATTGTATGTTGCTGGGATGCTGGATGCTACGCCACAGGTATCTCAAATACCACTGGGATCTCTCATGGTGGACAGGTTTCAGAAGAGCTTCCAGACTAAGACAGACTAGTCTGGAAAGAAGGAGAGGTGGGCCATTTCTGAAAGGTGATTGTGCTTGTTAAGTGATAATGTCGAATCCAACCAGTATAGGATTTCCAAGGGATGTCAGCTGTGTTTGAATCCCTGACCTAGATGTTAGTAGTCCATTGCTTATCCTACAGCACCATACCAGGTTAGCTACTGAAAGCCTTATGAATAGTAGGGGAACATTGTCTGATATAGTGCCAGAAGATGAGCCCCTCAGGTTGGAAGGCACTCAAAATGTGACTTGGGAAGAGCTGCTTCCACAAAAGAGAGTGACATGAATGGAGCAAAGCTTTTGGGACCTTTATTTGCTGTTGGGGCAGAACTCAAAATGAGAAGAAACAATTGCAAGCATCCTTTAATAATGAGAACATGGAATGTTCTATGTATGAAGCTAGGAAAATTGGAAGTCATCAAAAATGATGATTAAGATCATCAAGATCATTATCATCAACATTAATGAGCTGAAAAGGACTGGCCATTTTTATTGGACAGTCATATAGTTTGTTATACCAGGAATGATAAATTGACAAGACATCACGTTCATCATCAAAACAAACATTTCAATACCAAGGTATGCTATTTTGAAGTACAATGCTGCATGTGATATGGTATTATCCATATGACCTGGAATATATCCCTCCTGAATTTAGAGAGAGACAATCTCAAGAACAGATTAGATGAATTAGACACTAATGACTGAGGACCAAAAGAATTGTGGGATGACATCAAGAACATCATACAGGAAGAAAGCAAAAGGTCATACAAAAACAGTAAAGAAAGAAAAGACCAAAATGATGTCAGAAGAGACTCTGAAACTTGCTTTTGAATGTAGAGAAGCTAGAGCAAGTGGAAGAAATGAGGATGTAAAACAGCTGAATAGAAAACTTCAAAGGGCAGCTCAAGAAGACAAACTCAAGAAGTATTATAATGAAATATGTAAAAGAGCTGGAGTAAGAAAACCAAAAGGGAAAAACACACTCATCATTTCTTAAGCTGAAAGAACTGAAGAAAAAAATCAAGCCTCAATTTATAATATTGAACGATTTTATGAGCAAAATATTGAATGATGCAGAAAGTATCAAAAGAGGATGGAAAGAATACACAAAGTCACTGTATCAAAAAAAAAAAAAACTGGTTGGTGTTCAACCATTTCAATAGATAACTCCAGAACCAATGGTACTGAAGGAAGAATACCAAGCTGCTCTGAAAGCAGTGGTGTAAAACAAGGCTTCAGGAACATAAATTGAAATCTTTCAACAGACTGATTCAACACTGAAGAAGCTCACTCATTTATGCCAAGAAATTTGGAAGACAGCTACATACATACCCAACCGATTGAAGGAGATCCAAATTTGTGCCTGTTACAAAGAGAGTTGACCTAACAGAATGCAGTAATCATCTAGCAATATCATTAATATCATACACAAGTAAAATTTTTATGAAGATAATTTTAAGAAAGTTGCAACAGTTTGACAGAGAACTTCCAGAAATTCAAGCTGGATTTGAACATGGAAGAAGGGTATCTTTGCTGACATCAGATGGATCTTGTCTGAAAGCAGAGAATACCAGACAGATGTTTATGTGTGCTTTATTGACTATGCAAAGTCATTCGACTGTGTAGTTCATGACAAACTATGAATAGCATTGGGAAGAATGGGTATTCCAGAATACTTAAGTGCACTCATGAGCAACCTGTGTATAGACTAATAGTCATTCATTGGACCAGAACAAAAGGATGCTGGATAAAGAAAGGTGTGTGCCAGGGTTGTATCCTTTAGCCATACCTATTCAGTTTGTTTGCTGAGTTAATAACATGAGAAGCTGGATTATATGAAGAAGAATGTGACACAAGGATTGAAGAAAGACTCATTAACAACCTGTGATATGCAAACAATACAATCTTGCTTGCTGAATGTGAAGAAGACTTAAAATACTTACTGGTGAAGACCAAAGACATTGAGTAAGGATTATACCTCAATGTAAAGAAAACTAAGAGCTTCATAACTGAACCAATAAATTGTGTTAAGTGCCACTGAGTTGGGTTCAACCCATAGCGACCCTGTATTGGGTTTCTGAGGAGCAGCTGGTGAACTTGAATGGCTGACCTTGCACTTTAAAGCGACTTTGCAATCCAGCGCATTAATCCACAGTGCCATACCAGGACGAAAGATTGATGTTGTCAAAGACTTTATTTTGCTTGGGTCCACAATCCACACTCTGGAAGCAATAGTCAAGAAATCATAAGACATAATGCATTAGGTAAATCTACTGCACAAGACCTCTTTAAAGTGTTCAAGAGCAAATATATCAGTTTGAGGACTAAGGTATACTTTATTGAAGCCATGGTATTTTCAATAGCCTTATATTTATATGAATTTTGGAGAATGAATAAGGCAGACCGCAGCAGATTCAATGCATTTAAATTATGGTTTTGGAAAGGAATATTGAAAGTACCATGGACTACCAAAAGAACAAACAAATCCGTATTGAAAAAAGTACAACCAGAATGCTCAATTGAAGCCAGAATGACAGAACTTTGCCTCTGATACTTTAGAAGTATTGTCAGAAGGGACCAGTCCCTGAAGCAGGACATCATGCTTGGTAAAATGGAGAGTCAGAAAAAAGAGGAAGACCCCCAATGAGATGAATTGACACAGTGTCAACAGCAATGGACTTAAGCGTAACAATAATTGTGAGAATGACTAAGGACTGGCCAGTGTTTCTTTCTGTTGTGTACAAGGTTGCTATGAGTCAGAACTACCAGCAACAGTAACAACAAGGACAACAAACACACAGCTTGGATACATCTCGTAGACATAAAGAATGAAAGAAACCAGACAATGGAATAATCTATTACATTATTCCATTTATGTAAAAACTGAAATCAGGCAGTGCTATAATTTATGACAAAAATATTTCGAATAGTAGTTGCTTTTGGGGAAGGTACACTAGGATGAAGTAACAAATGAGTTTCTAAAAGGATTATTATATCCCATCTGGATCTGGGTGATTTTCACATGGGCATGTTAACTTCGTAAAGTTTTGTTGAGCTGTACACTAAAATTTTTGCACTGTGATCCATGTATGTTACACTTTAATCCAATAATTAAGTTTTAATAATTAATTGTTGTTGTTAGGTATCATCTAGTTGGATCAGACTCATAGTGTGACCCTGTGTACAACAGAAGAAAACGCTGCTTGGTCTGGCGTCATCCTCAAAATTGTTACATTTGAGCCCATTGCTGTTGCCACTGTGCACTTCTATAAACTTAGGGGTCTTCCTCTTTTTCACTGAGCCTACACTTTACCAAGCACAATGGCCTTCTCCAGGGACTGGTCTCTCCTAATTTATGTCCAGAATACCAGAGTGTAACCATGCTCGCTTCTAAGGAGCATTCTGGGTGTACTTCTGTCAAGACAGATTTATTTGTTCTTCTGGCAGTCCGTGGTACTTTTAATATTCTTTTCCAACAACATAACTCCAATGAAATCAATTCTTATATGGTCTTCCTTTTTCATTGTTCAAGTTTCACATGCATATGAGGCAATTGAAAATATCATAATTTGCATCAGGCACACCTTAGTCCTCAAACTGTTATCTTTGTTTTGAACACTTTAGAGAGGTCTTGTGCAACAGATTTGTCTAATGCAATATGTAGTCTGAATTCTTCACTGTTTCTTCCATAGTTGTTAGTTGTCAGTCCAAGCAAAATGAAATCTTTGACAGCTTGAGTCTTTTCTTCATATATCATGATGTTATTTATTGGTCCAGATGTAAGGGTCTTTGTTTTCTTTACACTGAGGTGCGATCCTTAAAGGTTGTATGTAGTATTTGATTTTCATTGGTAAATATATTAAGTATTCTTTGCTTCCAGTATGTAAGGTTTTATCATCTGCATATCACAGATTGCTAATGAGTCTTTCTCCAATACTGATGCCATGTTCTTCACATAATCCAGCTTCTCAGATTATTATTCAGCATACAGATTGAATACGGATGGTGAAAGGATGCAATTCTGGTGTACATGTCTCCTGATTTTAAACCATTCAGTGTTCCCTTGCTATGCTTAACTGACTGCCTCTTGGTCTGAGCACAAATTATTGTTCTGGAATACCCATTCTGGAAATGTTTCCATAGTTTGTCATGGTACCCACAGTGTTTGCATAGTCAATAAAGCACAAAGAAACATGTTTCTGATATTCACTACTTTCAGTCACGATCTAGCTGAATCTCTGGCAGCAATAGTCAATTACTTATGTGCAATTAGAGTAGAAAGATTATGTGAAGGAACTTCGTAAAATTTGTCAAGAAATGAAATTAGAAGATAATGGAATTTTTCCATGAACTTTTTGAAGTTCCCTTGGATGTGTGGCATTCATTAAGCTTTTGTCACATATAGACACATATGTCACATTTTGTAATATAGACTTCCTGAGTATAAATGTATAGAGAGTATTTTGAGATTATCTTGCTTTTATGCCCTCTCTACAAATACACACACAACAAGGGTAAGTAAAAAGGTATTGCCAATAGTGTTCCAGTTCATATAGGCATGGGTTTATTACAAACAAAATGTGTTTAAAGATCATTTCAGAAGGTTATAACAACTGTTGTTTTGAGTTCCAAAGGGATAATGTTGATAGTCCTGGTGTGGTGTTGTGGGTTAATGCGCTGGACTGCAAAGTTGGTTTGAACCACAAGGTCGGCAGTTCAAACTCACCACCTGATCCTCAGAAACCCTATACAGGATCACTATGAGTTGGAACTGACTTGACAGCACTTAACAATAACAACAACAATCTTGATAGATTTTTTCCAAGGACACAAGGTGATCACGGGGCTTTAAGAAAACTGAAAAGTACATTGGTGAGAAAAAAAAAACAAAACAGGAAACTGTGTTGAGGAATTTTTTTTTTTTTTTTCATCAAGACAATGCACCTGCCCATTCTTTCCAGGTAGCAAGAGTTGTTCTATAATAATTTCAGTGGAAAAGTTTACTCCATATACCCTACCTGTATAGGGCTTCCGAGGAGCAGCTCGTTGTCAACTTTGCAGTTCAAACCCACCTTGTGGTCCAATGCATTAACCTACAGTGCCACACCAGGATATATATATATATAATTCTGGCTGTACTTTGGTGTTTCAAACCTACACTCCTTGGAAACACTATACAGGGTCACTCAGAGTCCGAACCAACTTGATGTCACTTAACAACAACAATAACATACATGAGAGGACTTCAAAAAGTTCACAGAAACCTGGAATTAAGAGACAATGGAGCTTTTCCACAAACTTTTTGAAACCCCTTGTGCATATTATATAGATATTTCTTGAGGCAAAGACAAATACGGGTTTTAGAAAAAAAAAGGTAACTATTTTATGGTAAGCAGAATTGAATACTGAATATCAGCTATGAAAAGAAAATTCACTATACAGTGTTAAAAATATATACTGTTTTAATATGTATATAATCAGGTACTTTTATTTAAAAATTAAACATTTAAACTGCTCAATGTTGACTTTAAAAGTCCATAAAGTTTATAAAATAGCGAATATAATACATCAAGTTCAGTTTCTAAAATAACATATTTAACCATTATTGAGTAATTAGTATTTTTTTTAAACAGGTAAACCAATTTATTATGAGTATAATTAAGAGAGAACAAAGATTAGCAAAGAAACAGGAGTTATACCTAAAGATATATGAAAGGTTTGCTTTTTTTTTTTTCTTAAATGTTTTATTGTGAATTATGTGATAGTTTACATGGGAGAATATCAGTTTTACATTCATTCTATCTCATTGCCATGGTTACAATCCCCTCCATGCAATCCTTCCCCCATACCCCCCAGGTCTTCAGCACACAATCGCTCTCCCTCTCTAGATCTAAAGTCTCCAGCTGCTCCATTGCTCCATGTCATCATCTCTGGCTCCATTTCAGGCATCACTGCTTCTCTGGGTAGGGTCCCGCTCTCTGCTCTTCTCCCTTGATGGTCCTAGGGACTTGAGTACTTAGTATTGACTTACTCCTGTCTTAAGTGCTTTTTTGTATGTTAACTCATTTTTATATACAAAATGACAGTGAGATAGCTACCATTATTCTGGTAATGCAGTGGTAAGCATCTGGTTCGTAACTGAAAGTTTAGCAGTCCAAACCCACCAACCACTCCATACAAGAAAGCTGTAGCAATCGGCTGCAGAAAATACCTCCTGGTATCCCTCTGTGGCAGTTCCTCTCAGTACTGTAGCACTGACAAGAGTCAGAATTAACTTGATGGCAATGGGTTTGGGTATTTGGATTATCTCTCTTTAATGTGGAAGTGGTACGATCAGGGGACTACAGAGACCAAGCATTACAATCACGGTCTCTTGACTAGTAAATACCAAAGCATGAATCTAATTCAGGCAGCTCAATTTAAAATGCCAAGCTTTGGGATAAAGCACTGGACTGCAAGGGCAGTTTGAAGCACAAGGTCAGTGGTTTAAACTCACCAGCCGCTCCTTGGAAACTCAACGTTGTTGTTGTTGTTGTTAATCAAGTCAGTACTGACTCTAGCGACCTTATGCACAGCAGAATGAAACACTGCCCGATCCTGGGCCACCCTCACTGTTGTTACCACACTTGAGTCCATCGATGCTGTCACTTGGTCAATCCATCTCGTTGGGGGTCTTCCTCTTTTTCTATGACCCTCCACTTTACCAAACACGATATCCTTCTCTAGCGACTGGTCCCTTCTGACAATATGTCTGAAGTAGAAGAGATGAAGTTTGGCCATCTTGGCCTCCAAGGGGCACTCTGGATGTACTTCTTCCAAAATGGATCTATTCGTTCTTTTGGCAACCCATGGCACTTTCAATATTCTTCTCCAACACTATAACTCAAAAGCATCAATTCTTTTACGGTCTTCCTTATTCATTGTCCAGCTTTCGCATGCATATGAGGTTATTGAAAATACTATGGCTTGGGTCAGGCCCACCTTAGTCCTCAAGCTGACATCTTTGCTCTTCAACACTTTAAAAAGGTCTTGTGCAGCAGATTTGCTTAACACAATATGTCGTTTGATTTCTTGACTGCTGCTTCCATGAGTGTTGATAATTGATCCAAGAAGAATGAAATCTTAGCTATTAGTCGGAACTGCCTCAATGGCACTTAACAACAACAATAATCCTATACACGGAGTCCTGGTGTGGCACTGTAGAATAAACCCTGGACCACAAGGTCATTTTGAACTACAAGGTTGGTGGTTCAAACTTACCATCTGCTCCTTGGAAATATTATACAGGGTTGCTGAGCTGGAATGTACCTGATGGCACTCAACAACACTGCACATAAGCAGAGAACAATAGCATGATGAAGAAAATATGGTATTGCCAAAGAGGAAGTAAATTTTTCTGTAGAAATGTAGAATATTTTAAGCTATCACTGAATAACCAGGTCATTGTAGAAAAAACAGTACCATCATTTATTACCTTTTGTAACAAGAAAAATAGAGGTTAGCTGTACCAAGAATGGTCATTGGTACAAAGACTGTCTTTCTGCTCAGTCAAAGAAAAGGTTTCGCTTTCAAGGTTTTCCTTCCTTTTTACACAGTATTAGAGCTCTGGTAGCGTAGTGGTTACAAATCGGGCTGTGAACCGCAAGTTCAGCAGTTCGAAACTACCACCTGTTCCGTGGGAGAAAGATGAGGCTTTTCTGCTCCCGTAAAGATTCACAGCCTCGGAAACCCTGTACAGGGTTGCTATGAGTCGGAACCGACTCCACGGCACATGACAACAACAACAATTACATTTAAATTTCAGAAATGTAAATACCAGCATCCAAAAGGGTACTTTTTCATCTCTTTTTATCAGAAAAGAAAATCTTTACAACTTCCTCCCCATAGTTCCATCCAGCAAACTTTTGCCTTCCTCTCATTGTCCTAAGTGCCATTGAGTCAGTTCCGACCCATAGCGACCCTGTTCTGTTTAGGGTTCCTGAGGCGCTTGAACTGCTGACTTTGCAAGTCAAACTGACTTTGCACTTCATTTCATTAACCCACAGTACCACACCAGGACTCCGTTCCTCTCATTAGAAACTTATATAACATATCCATGCTAAATCAACAATGGGAGGAACTGTGATCATTGTTTTTTAACTAATCAATATTCATTTCCTATTCATTGGGTGGGACCAGTTTGACAGCATGTGGAAGGCTGAACACCCAAGTAAATTGGAGGCTAAAGGTTTGAAAGAAAGGGTTGGAAGGATGGTTGTTGGTTAAGCAGCCAGAAGCAACTGCCACAAGAAAGTAGTAATGCTAAAAACAACCAAGGCTTTACAAGTAACAGCCTTAGCCACAAGTCAAGGTGCTACTTTTGCATAAATTTTGTGTAGAGAAGACCTTTTTTCTGTCTGCATAATTATAACAAATCAAAATGTGAACAGTATCATCTTTGAGTATTCAAGAATATTGTTTGGTTTGGTTTTATTCTTCAAAATGGAATTTCTAGTATATACACTGAATCATGTATGACAAGAAGGTTTTATTCAAATGCTAATATTTAACATGGTTAATGTTTAAATCATTCTTTTATATATGTATGACTGACTATATATATATGTTGTTGTTATGTGCCATGGAGTCGGTTATATATACACATACACATACACATACATACATGTTGTTGTTATGTGCTGAGGAGTCAGTTCCAACTCACAGCGACCCTGTATAGAGTTTCCAAGGCTATAAATCTTTACAGGAGCAGAAAGCCTCATCTTT
>NW_006408554.1:592529-662063 GCF_000296735.1 Chrysochloris asiatica | reverse complement strand
ATCTTCTTTTGATGCTTTCTGCATCAGTCAGTAATTTTCCCAGAGAATCCTTCAATAACAAAAGTCAAGACTTGAGTTGTTTCTTCAGTTCCCTCAACTTGAGGATTTTGAGTGTGTTCTTCCCTTTTGGTTTTCTGACTCCAGATCTTTGCACATTTTGTTGTAATATTTGACTTTGTCTTCCTGAGCTGACCTTTGTAATATTCTGTTCAGTTCTTGTACCTCCTCATTTCTTTTAGCATTTCTACGCTGGAAAGCAAGTTTCAGTGTCTCTTCTGACATCTATTTTGATCTTTTCCTTCTTTCTTGACTTCTTAATGACTTTTTGCTTTCTTCCTGTATGATGTTCTTGATGTCATCCCATAACTCTTCTGGTCTTTGGTTTTAGTGTTTAATGTATCAAATCTGTTCTTCAGATAATCTCTAAATTCAGGTGGGATATATTCAAGGTCATATTTTGGCTCTCGTGGACTTACTTTCATTTTCTTCAGCTTCAGTTTGAATTTGCATATGAGCAATTGATGATCTGTTTCACAATCTGCCCCTGTTCTTCTTTTGGCTGATGATAATGGAGCTTTTTCACTGTCTCTTTCCACAGATGTAGTCAGTTTGATTTCTGTGTATTCCATCTGGTGAGGTCCATTTATATAATTGTCTCTTATGCTGTCTAAAGAAGGTATTTAAAATGAACAAATCATTGATTTTGCCGAATTCTATCATGCTGTCTCCTGCATCATTTCTATCACCAAGGCCATATTTTCCAACTACTAATCCTTCCTCTTTGTTTCCAATGATTATCAATACAGTGATTATTATCAATACATCTTGATTGCATGTTTGATCAATTTCAGATTGAAGAAGTTGGTAGAATTCTTCAATTCAATACATCTTGATTGCATGTTTGATCAATTTCAGATTGAAGAAGTTGGTAGAATTCTGTGATTATCAATACATCTTGATTGCATGTTTGATCAATTTCAGATTGAAGAAGTTGGTAGAATTCTTCAATTCATCCTTGCTGACTTTAGTGGTTGTTGTGTACATTTGAGTAATAGTAGTATTAACTGGTTTTCCCTGTAGGCACATGGATATTATCCTACCACAGACAGTGTTGTACTTCATGATTGATCTTGGTATGTTTTGTTTTTTTTTATGATGAATGCAACACTATTCCTCTTCAATTTGTCAATCCTGGCATAGTAAATTATCAAGATGGCCAATAGCAGTCCGTTTCAGCTTACTAATGCCTAAGATATTGATTTTTATGCATTCCCTTTCATTTTTGACAATATCCAATTTTCCTAGATTCATACTTCGTACATTCCATGTTCAAATGGTATATTTGTATTCTTATCTGAAGAAGATTTAGGATTAAAACTTTAAAAACCAAGTCTTACTTTCTTTAATGAAAGCATTTCTATCTGTGATTCATATAATTTGTGGAAAGGTTTATAGTTGAAATATTCAAGAATTATCGCTATATTTAACCTCATGTATTTAAAATTGTGCTCTTGAGGAATCTGTTCTTGGACCAAGATGCAGTTGTTCGAACAGAACATGGGAACACTGAATGTTTTAAAATTAAGAAAGGTGTGTGACAAGGTTGTATTTTTTCACAATACTTATTCAACCTGTATGCTGAGCAAATAATCTGAGAAGCTGGGTTATATGAAGAAAAACGTGCCATCATGATTGGAGGAAGACTCATTAACAAACTGTGATATGCAGATGATACAACCTTGCTTGCTGAAAATGAAAAGGACTTAAAACATTTACTGAGAAGATCAAAGAGCACAGCATCTCAATGTAAAGAAAACAAAAAATCCTTACCACTGGACTAATAAATGACATTCTTATCAATGGAGAAAAGAATGAAGTTGTCAAGGACTTCATTCTTCCTGGATCAACTATCAACACTCATGGATGCAGCAGTCAAGAAATCGAATGACATATTGCGTTAGGCAAATCTGCTGCAAAAGACCCTTTTAAAGTGTTGAAGAGCAAAGATGTCAGCTTGATGATTAAGGTGCACCTGACCCAAGCCAGGGTATTTTCAATAATCTCATATGCATGCAAAAGCTGGACAGTGAATAAGGAAGACCATAGAAGAATTGATGCATTTGAGTTATAGCGTTGGAGGAGAATATTGAAAGTGCCATGGCTGCCAAAAGAACCAATAGATCCTTTTGGAAGAAGTGCAGCCAGAGTGCTCCTTGGAGGCCAGGATGGCCAAACTTCGTCTCTCCTACTTTGGAGATATTGTCAGGAGGGACCAGTCGCTGGAGAAGGATATCATGTTTGGTAAGGTGGAGGGTCAGAGAAAAAGAGGAAGACCCCCAACGAGATGGCTTGGCCAAGTAGCAGCATCCATGGACTCAAGTGTGGCAACAGCAGTGAGTTTGGCCCCGGATCAGGCAGTGTTTCATTCTGCTGTGTATAAGGTCACTATGAGTCGGTACCCACTTGATGGCACCTAACAACATTTATCATCTTAATTCTTACTCTTGTTTTAATTCCTTCTTTCCTAATGTAAAGATTCTTTTTGAAAATATTTCAAATATTGAACTTTTGATGTTCTGTTTTAAAATTCAATATTCAATGTAGTTTTCAATACCACATTTAAACCTCAGTTTAGAAATATGTTCTCTATTTGTTGTGACAAATGATACATCTTTCATTATGAACTTTGGAGTCTTCCATCAATTTTTAAGAGGGACAGATATCTGAAGTCTGTTCATGAACATTATGAATAATTTTTGGAAAAGTACAAATGTAATAGTTTTTTTTTTTTTTGTTGTTGTTAGCTGTTATGAAATTGCAAAAGTACACCTTATATGATAATGCTATGTGCACCAAACGTTTTCATCTACTGGATCCTGCTGATAGATAATGTGTTCCTTTTCTTTGTCTTGAAAGGAAGTAAGGACTCACATTCAACATAGACTTTTTAGGTTTGATAAGCAAAGTATGGCTGGATGCTGAAAAGAGACAAGCTGGAACTTAGAAAGATATGGGAGTGACCATTGGAAGGTTTTACTTTATTTGGTTATTGCCAAATAGTCTAGCATTTACAAATAATTAAAGTTGAGATTACGGTTTATTGCAGAAGGGAAGTAAAAGTATTCGTGTAATCGCATGTTTCTTAATAAGAACGTACCTATAGAAGGAGCGCCTCACTAGGATCAGCTTTTGTAAATTTTAAAAGTAGTAATTTTTCTGTTCCAGATTACAGCATGAACAACAGGTAAATTGCCTCTTATAGATCACTGTGGGTTCTAGGGCTCAGGTTTGAATTCATTTCAGTCTGTTGTTAATTGCAACAGAGTAGGTTGTGGCTCATAGTGACCTTGTATAGGGTTTTCGAGGCTGTAAATCTTTATGGGAGCAATAAACCTCATTTTTCTTCCGCTGCACAGCTGGTAGTTTCGAACTATTGACCCTGAGGTTCGTAACTAGTATGCCACCAGAGCTCCTTATATTCATCCTTAGAAAAAAACAATTATTTTTGTTGTGGTGGTGGTGGTGACCCTCTGGAGTGAATGCTGAGGATTTGATGAGTGTAGTGAGACTGTTAAGTATCAGACAATCTTGAGTTCAGAACACCACTCAACAGTCTCTGATGTCCCCCTCGCCATTTGACTATCATCGAGGTCTAATCAAACCAAGGAAACAATTTCTCATTTCCAGATACTAGGTCCAGGAAACAAAGAGGTCTCCAAGAGAAAAATAAGTCTTCCACTCTCATTCCTCTTCTGTGTCTCAAAGACTGAAGATATTAATGTCATACCCTCTCCCACTCCGTGCTCTATGGGGCAGCTCCTTTTTAGGAAAGGTTGCCAAAGTCAAGTCAACATTTTATTAGGAAGGTATTAGGAGGAAAATCTTTGGAAGCAGCAGAGGTGTGGGAGGCTGGGAGTTGGGGGACCTCCTTGCACACACCTCCCCCAGCGTCCAGACCTTCCACACCCTCTTTCTGAATCTCAAAAAAACGCCCACAACGGCCAAGCCTCAGGGTCTAACTGGGCCCAGGGAAAAGCAGGCCAGTCAGCTCCTTGTTCCTTTAGCGGGCACCAGGCCAGGACTGGTGGAGGTGGGGGTGGACGAGGAGGGGCGCTCACGTCACGTGAGCGCACAGGGACTTCAATAAATGCCGGGAGCGCCAGGGAGCCGCGGGAGCGCTCAGCGCCTGACTCTACGCGCAGCCGTTCCACTAAGCCCGAGTGCAAAATCGTCGCTAGTCTTCGCTTGGGAGTCCTGCCGGTCTTTCAGCTCCCTTGCTCCTGCAGATAAAGCTCAGAGGCGCCCAGGCGCCCACTCTGGCAAGCTAAATAAACAGCTTCTTTTCCACACCAACTTCAGGTTCTAACTTGGCAGACACTTCTTCCAGGTTTGCAGAGGCGAGGAGTCAGAAGCTCTCATCCCCGTGCAGTTAGCGCTCTCATCTCCCCAGGACGCCTGGTGCGGTGCCGGATCCTTTCGGAAAGGGGCTCCCCAGTTTTCAGTCTTGTGTGAGAGGCTGGGGGCCGGTTACAGGAGGCCAGCGTCTTGTTGGGCCCAGTGCTCCTAGGAACTTCACACTGGAGAGGTAAGGGCATTTCTAAAACGCACTGCTGAATAGTCAAACTCCCAACTTTGCTTGCCTACCTTTTTCTTTTTAATCCTTCCTTTCAAAAAAGCCAGTTTGTGGAGAAACGTCAGGCACAGAGTGTGGGTGTGCAGATTCTAGGGCAGGGCGTTTGCTTTTGTAAGTGTTCCTGTGCGTTTCAACTTTTCTCTCCTGTGGTGCTCTTTTCATCCTGATTAAGGAATAGTATGCCCATGTGGTTTATGGCTCTCTCGAATCTGAACCACAGGCTAAACACAAACTTTCCAGGAAATAATGAGCGCTTTCTTCAGCTGCGCAAGAGGAGATTTTCCGATTTTCCCTGTGTTCCAACCATTCATTCCCAATGGTTCACTGAGTCCTCTATATATTCAGATGGATACATATTCAAATGGTATAGTGTCCTTAAAGCATTTACCCTGGGTGGTTACACAACATGTAATAGATATCACGAATTGTTGAAAAACCTTGAATTGGCAGTTGTTGTGTTTTATATGTTTTTACAGTGTGTGTGTGTGGGGAAATCACCCTCAATTTCAGAATGTTGTTATTGTTGTCCCAGAGATGGGGCACTGCAATAAAATGAGGCCTTAAAACATAGATTTATAGATTGACATAAGGCATCCTAGGTGTATAATACCAACATATATAATATCGGAGTCCTGGCGTGGAACTGTAGGATAAATTCTGGATTGCAAGGTCGGTTTGAAACATAAGGTCCTTGAAACTCACCAGTGGATTCTCAGAAACCCTAAAGAGGGTTTCTATGAGTTGGAATCGTCTTGACCAACTCGATGGCATTTAACAACAACAAATATAATAGTATATAGCCATTTAAAGTCTTACACATATAGTTCATTTTCAAGCTTTGACTTCCGGACAACATCAGTTTTTCCTTTTTGACCTCATGTGTATTATCTTGCAAAAATAGTTTGTTTCATAAAAACAATTCTTTGTGGAAAGATATCTGGTAGAAACAATGTGATTAGAGAGAAGTTAATTAAAAAAAAAAGTGGGTTTGCATTTTCTGACATTTCAGAGACAAAACTGGCACACTCACATTCTAATTATTTCATTTTTATCCTAAGAAAATTAATATCTGCCGATATTTTCATCTTAATCACATTACATGTTGTTATAGCCAAAAGACGTGGAAGAGCCTGTCTTGGAGATTATCCTGGGGAAATCCTGAGGGCATTCATTATGAAGTGTACCGCCCAGGAGTGGCTCAGAATAACCACAGTGATATTCATGGCTAGAGCAATTCCAGCTACAGTGGTTCCTAATGCCACATTATTGGAGAAATTGTTGGAAAAGTACATGGATGAGGATGGTGAGTGGTGGACGGCCAAGCAAAGAGGGAAGAGGGCCATCACGGACAATGACATGCAGAGTATCTTGGACCTTCATAATAAATTACGAAGTCAGGTGTATCCAACTGCTTCTAATATGGAATACATGGTAAGGAAATATTTCAAGTGGTATGTACAAAATCTTTATTGCTTTCAGTCACCACAGTTAAATTCCCTCATGCTATTCTTTAGTTGTCCTATATACAATATTTTTTTTTTTCCTTTGTGGAAACAGATCTTTTGCATTTTCTTTTTATTAATGTATCAGTCATTTCTAAAGCCTACTTGGATTTCTTTTAGTAGAATTCCTACTGTTGTTGTTGTCATCAAATGCCGTTGTTTTGGTTCCGAATCACAGCAACCTTGTATAGGGTTTCCAAGACTTTAAATCTTTGTGGGAGCAGACAGCTTCATCTTTCACTCGAAGAGGGGCTTGCAGGCTCAAACTTTATGGTTGGTAGTCCAATGTTTATGGGATGGACCACTGTACTCCCAAATCATTCCTACTAAGTATTCTAAATTCTACTCTTACCTGAGAGATTCCTGAAACTGGAAAGAACTGGAAAGACTGAATGAATAGTCAATGTATTTGCTTTTAAGTGATTTCAAAAAACAATTGCTTTCTAATTCTTAACTGATAGAGACTTCATTTGAATAACGTGTGAAAAATTGAGGGAATTTGATGATGCTTTCTGGAATGCTGTTCTAATAATGGCTTTTGTTTCTTACAGATCTATAAGTGATATATTGTTGAGTAAATTTCTGTGGTTGATTTAAGGAATGTTTGAGTGAAAGATTATTTTCTAATTTATTATTTGTGATCTTTGAAATAGGAAAATAAGCAAAGGCTTTGTGATGACTTTATCTTCACTGTCAGTGTCAATTAGCAATTTTATAAACAATTATTTCTCTGAGACCATTAGCATAATTTATAACTTAATACTCAGTACCCTGATTTAGAAGATTTGAAACACCCCATTACATTAGTTCTATGAATTGGGACTGCACTAGCAAAGACAGATCATCATTGCTGGTGAAAGCAAAGCCTATTTAATGAACATTAGGAGTAATATTTCTTCTTTGGATACATTGCGGGATGCAGTGAATCATAATATGGTCTTATTTTTTCTTTTTTCTGTGTTTATGTTAGTTGTGACATGGTATTACTCATACTAATAGGGTGGTTACATTAGGCTCTGTTTATGTAACTTTCATGAAACTTGGAAGTTCTAAAGTTCACATCACCTATTATAAAATATTGCATGCTATTAGTTTAGCTTTTACTAGGAAATACTTTCAATAAAGTAGCAAATAATCAAGAGAATGCATCAGAGATTAAGAATTGGGGTCTGGGAATCAGGCTGTCTACATTAATTTCTATCACAAACATGCCAATTTAGTAATTCTTCACTACTTCAGTTTTCTCATGTCTAAAAGTGTACTTACTGTAAAGAGTTTTGAAGATTAAATGAGATTATGTGTGCTCATTATCAGGCATATTATATAACCTCAGTAAATGTTACTAAGACACAGAACTAACATTAATGTATCCTTATACTGGCATAATTAATTGTTTAAAGAAATTGATAGCTCTTTCCGCTCTTTAAAAAAAAAAAATCTGTGTAGTATATGACCTCTCAATGTCTTACCTTTTTGCTTTTTGCATATTTTTAAATGGTTATCTAAAGTAAAAACAAAAAAACAAAAAAACAAAAACTCTAGCATCTTCCTCTGTGAGCCTTCAAACAGAAATAAACAATTATGGAACATTTCCAGTTGATCCACTGTATGTGTATTGTATGTCTATAGGTATTCAGTTGTTTTGTATTTTAAAATCAAGAAGAACTTAGGAGTTGCAATCCATAAAAAAAGAAATTTGAGAATATATGTGTATTTCATAAATTATATAGGAATAATGAAAGAACAGTTCTGGGGTTCATTTTCATCTCTGACTTCCAAAAATAATAACTGCTATTGTATGATGTCTGGCCTGGGGTGTTTATATGAATTTCTTTTGGTTTCACTGGTTTCCTTCTATCCTTGAAATGTAGATTTAGAAAAAAGTCAGGCTTTACATTTTGTTGGCCTTAGATACGATTACCACTGGAACTGTGGATTGGACATTAACTATGCTATAGAGCAGTTCATTGCCCAACTATAATATTCACACACATATTTTTAGAATGCATGTTTAAGAGAAAGTTGAAAAGAACAATAATTCTTTTGAAATTCTGTTCATTTATGTTACATATAACAGGATAACTACAGATGCTAATCAAACTTGTAAAACTCACTTCCTTCAAATAGTTAAAGTACATTTATTCTGAGAAAGGGAGTGCAGTGGCTCCATACAATAAGCACTGGACTGCAAACCACAAGGTCCACAGTTCGAGCCCACCAGCCTCTGGTTGGGAAAGACATGAGGCTTTCTGCTCCCACAAAGACTTAAATGCCTCAGAAACTCTATGCATGGTTGCCATGAGTCAGAACTGACTCTAAGGTGGTCAATAATTCTTAGAAAGCACAATTTCAATTTGGCTAAAGAGTTCATTCCTGTAAAATCTGCTAGTTTGGGCCACTTAGATGCCATAATATATTAAATTTTTGAATTGTCAGTTACTTTATTTGACATTTGGGGTTTATTTTAGTACACTCTTTTTCTTGAGCATCTAACAGTCAGTCACACCCACATATATCAACATCGCATCTCTACATATCTTTATTTAGTTCATAAGGTTAAAAATAGACTCTGGAAGGCCACATCTTTTTTTTTTTTTTAAAGGAATTATTGGCTGATAGAGAAAAATGAACAGACACTTCTGAAGTTTTAAATAAGCAAGGATACATAATTTTTATTCTCATCTATAAATGATGCCTAAGAAGCACAGAATGATATAATATTCCTAATTATGAGAGGTAATCAATGGATGGTCTTAGGAAAGATGAGGTAGAAGTTGCTCCCTGAAGGCCATTGGGACTGAAAAATGTGGGGAAAGTAGAAAGCGTATTGTGATGAGGGAGAAACTGGCAAGCTGATTGTTGGGAACTAGAAGTGATGGCACAATCAGGAAGAGGAAAAATTAATTATTAATTACATGAAACCAGTAATTCTGAGGCAGGAGATGATTTGAATTTTCATTTAGGGTAAATTGAGAAACTGGAGCTTTTAGGTTCCTAATGAGTAAAATGAATATTTGAGGGTAAAATACTGACTTTGGACTCAGATAGCAGCAGGTTCACATTTTATCTTTACCACTTACTGTTATTTGCACTCTGACAGCAAGCAGTGTAGTCAACTGATATTTTCATTTGTAAAAATAGGTCTAAGAATTTAAAGAACATAGTTTTCACGAGAACAGACATTTGATATTGCTGAATGTAATCTCTTTCTTCAAATTTTAATTTCCATGGGTTTTAGGACTGCATTGCTCAGCTCTTTTTTCTTTTTTCCCAGTGGTTTCATCAGCCTGTCCTTGTTTTCTGCTAAATTCTTGAAAGTTTATTTCCCAGGTTTGGCTTTGATCATGACCCTTCTATAGGATCTGTGTACTCCTTTGACTTTACATACTATCTGCATTATGATGCCTTCTTAGTCTAGATCTCTAGCCAAGAACCCTCTGTCTGGAGCTTCATTTTCATATTTCCTAGTATAGTGCTGCAGGATAAGCATTGGACAGAAAGGTCAATGTGAACCAGAAGGTTGGCTGTACAAACTCATCAGCTGCTCCTTGAACACCCTATATGGGGTCACTATGAGATTGGTCATCTCCATGTAATATTACTCCACAGTCAGTTCAGGCTTCTTGTGTCTAAAAAAAAAAAAAAACAATTGTCTTGCCCATTTCCTCCACATCCCCTGCCAACCTTCTTCCCTTTCTGGATTCTCTTGTCAGTTAATGTCATCAGCATCTAGTCAGTCTTCTCTGAGCTAAAAAAAAAAAAAAAAAAAAAGGAGACTTCTTAAATGTTCTCCAGGGAAAGGGCTTTAGGTGGAACTTTCAGCTACTAAATGAATAGTTGGTGGTGTGAATCTAACCACAGCTTGAAAGAAAGACCTGGTGATTTGCTTCCAAAGATTGCACAGCTTTGAAAACCCCATAGTTTTCTATTCTAAAATACCTGGGGACACTATGAGTTAGAATCAGCTGTGTGATAACTGGTTTTCAATTACACCCTAAACTCTGATTTCTCATCTTTCCCCCATATCCATGTAACACACACACACAAACACAAATATACAATTACTTGCCAAATTTTGTCAATTCTGTCACAAAAATTCATCTCTTAAATCCACCTTTTCTATTTCATCCTTACTCTTTCTTACTGTGTTCATTATTTCCTACCAATATTAGTACAAAATCCTCCCACGCAGCACACTATACAAATTGGCCTCTACTTTTTTTTCTGCTTTAGTCCATCTTCCTCAAAAACTGTCTTCTTTACCCAGTTCCGACTCATAGCGACTCTGCATAGGGTTTTTGAGGAGCAGCTTGCGAGCTTGAACTGCCCACTTCCTGGTTCAAATGGACCACATTAATCTACAGTGCCAGGACTCCTCTAGAAACAAGTTACAGACCATCTTGAGTACCAGGACTCCTCTAGAAACAAGTTACAGACCATCTTGAGTACCAGGACTCCTCTAGAAACAAGTTACAGACCATCTTGAGTAGCTTATATACTGAGGCATAGCTTTTGTCCACCCACCATGCCTCTTTTAACTTCATTGAACATGTTTGAATCTGCTCACACCAAACCACTAAAAGATCACTGTTATTCCTCATACCTCTTTGTCAGGAATGCCTGTCATTCTGCCTGTCTCCTCCTAATAAGTACATACTCATTTCTCAAGGAGAAACTCAAATGTGGCTTGAATGAGCTCAAGTGTTTTCAGATGTTCATTCCCATGTCTCTCTCCTTCTATGCTTCTAAAGTGTTGTATTCAAGACAATGTATGAGAATAAAGTTTTGTTGCAATTAAAGGTCTCTTAAAAGAGTTAGGTAGAAGAAAAAGTAATAGTGTTTGAGATAAACAATGGAGAACAGACAAGACAGGAAATAAAATGATAGGAATATAGAAGATAGGATATGTATCACAAACGGAAGTGAGGTAGACATGTGTTTCTCTCTAACCAATTGGTAATGCTAAAGAGGAAGACATAGATGGTTCAAATAATTCATTTTTTTCTATTTTACATATTTATGGTATACTAGAAATTGATCTTTAATAAAAGCTACTGATACAATATTGAAGGCATTCAACAATTATGCAGTTTAAATAATGTAAAAAATATGTCTTGCTACAAATCTTTAACATAGAACACTAAATTTGTTTACTATAATACAAAGTATAGCTAAGTCTGTGGTACAATGGGATAAAGCACTGGACCATAATGTCAGTTTGAACCACAAGGTCAGTGTTTCAAACTCAGCATCCATTCCTTGGAAACCCTATACAGGTCACTATGAGTCAGAACTGACTTGGTGGCACTTAACAACAGCAACAAGAATATATATTATAAATGAGGGCACTTAACCTAACAATGACACATGGGTCAACTCTACAAACCATTTTCTACTATTATAACTGTCCCCGTGTGTTTTAGAGAACTGTTGCCCTAGACGTATTAATGGCTTTGCCTGCTTACTCTCATCTTACATATGGGTCAGAAAATGGGCAGAACTTTGGCACAGCACTTTTCCAGATGAAAAACAAAATACATCTGAGCACTTCTTTTTTAGTTTGGCATCCAGAAGCCGAAGCCAAATAACCAGTGGTACTTTCAGTCCATGGTGCCTGTTGATGGATATGATGGCTTAATTCCCACTTGTCACTTTCGTTCTCTCTAAGGTCATGCTTTGAATGGGAAATATATCTTTTTTCCTTATGTGCTTTACTATAGCAGATAATTCCAGAAACTGGGCATGGGACAACTAATTCGTTAACTAGTTAGTTAACCAGAGTGATAATACTTTGGGATATCCCCTATTTCTGACTGAATCCTTGGTCTAAACTTTTACATTTGATATTTAGCTTGTGACTTGCCCTGTTAACGCTCAAAAAGTCATTTCATTGACGTTATTTTCCATCTGTGACTATCTTTTTCAAAAAATTAAGATACAGAAATGATGCCTCATAGTTCATTTATTCAAAACTTAGTGTTTAAACATTTATTAGTCTTGCGAAGAGTATCATGATGAATTCCTTTGAAAAATCGGTTTTATTGCAACTTTTGGTTGTTAAACTATAGTTTTCTTCTATAGTCTGCCTTCTAATTTTCAAATAGTAAATATTTGTAACTTTTATTTGTTTGCAAAATAGTTACATGCGATTAAAAGTATATGGAATCTCTTTCTTGGTCCAAAGAATACTACTCCTTAAAGTTGCTAACATTTCTAAAGTTTAAATTGAAAGTAGCTTATTTACTTTTCCTGAAGTGTTTTCAGGGCATCATGCTTGGTGTAGTAGAAAGTGGTTGAAAAAAAAGGAAGACCCTCAACAAGATGGATTGCCACAGTGGCTACAACAAGGGGTTCCAACATGGCAATGATTATGGGATGGTCAGTCAATGTTTTGTTCTGTTGTACTAACGTTGGTAGCTAGGAATCAGAACCGACTAGATGGATCTCAACAGCAACAATAATAAAATGTTTTCATTTTAAGTAATATTACTTAGGAACAATAAGATATGTTTTGTTTTGTCTTCGTTGTTGCACTCAGTCAGTTCCAACTCGTAGCAAACATGTATATGATTTTCGATGGAGTTGCTGGTGGGTTTGAACAGCCAACCCTGTGGTTAGCAATCCAGTGTTTATCGTATAGTGCCACACCAGGACTCCTTAAACATCTTGTTGTTGTTGTTATTGTTAAGTGCCGTCAAGTAGATTCTGACTCATAGTGACCCTGTATAGGGTTTTTGTACAGGGTCACTGTGAGTTGGAACTGACTCGACAGCACTTAACAACAACAACAACATCAAGGGCCTAGGAGTAAACATGACAAACCTTTTTTCCTTGCATGGAATAAATATGAAGGCCCTAAACCTCCAGACTCAGTAAGTGGCTCAGGTGACTGACAGAGAGTGAGTATGTGGAAGTGATGTGTGAAATGAGGTCAGAGACCGAAATGCCTCAGATGGCTTCTTGTCATTCAGACCTGTAGGACTGATACAGGTCTGAATGACAAGAAGCTATCTGAAGTATTTGAACAGAATAGTGACATGGTCTTCTGAATATTTAAATGAGGATTGTTCTTGTTTTATTGTTTAGGTGGTAAGAGGAGGGGCTGGAATTGGTGGGAGGGTACTGAAGGTGATAGGAAGTAGCAAGAGTGTGAGTGTACACTAAAATCAAACCAAAATGTCCACTGTCGTCAAGTCGATTCTAACTCATAGCAACACTGTAAATCTTTATGGGAGTGGCAACCTCATCTTTCTCTTGTGGAGCTGATGTTTGCACCACTGACTTTGTGGTTAATAGCCTAGCACCTAGCCCATAATGCCACTCCTTTGAAACCATAACATGACAGGAGCCATAGTGATACAGTGGTTATGTGCCATCAAGTCACTTCCAATCCATAGCACCCTGTACAGAGGAGCAGATGGTGAGCTTGAACTGCCAGCCTTGAGGGTCAAACTGACTTTGCAGTCCAGCGCGTTAACCCACAGTACTACACCTGGAGTTCAATACTGCTAATCAAAAAGCTAGCAGTTTGAACACACCAGCTGCTCCATGCAAGATGCAACAGTCTACTTCTATAAAGCCTTAGAAACCCTATGGGCTAGTCCTTCTCTGTCCTGTATGGTCACTATGAGACAGAATCAACTCGATGGCAGTGGGTTTGGTCAGTTGAACCGTAACATAAGTCTTGAAAACTTCAAGGAATCCTTGTTGCAAAACTAGGCTAATGAAATTGGCATGGCTAGTCAGGCAGCCAGTAAACTGGAAGTCCTTACATCTGCTCTAATATCAAAATCCAATCAGACGTTGGCTACAGTTTTGTGATAGCTAGTGGCAGTTGTCCATTCTGATTTAATGGGGAAGAATCTGGATCCCTTAACTTCCAGAGACTTCCAGAATGGTTGCAGATTTCAGAAATCATCTGGTTATTTGGCATTCATTTTGTCAAACCAATACCAAGAGATTAGAGGAGGTGGAACCGAAATTCTACCTCCTCATTTCTCAGGATGTAGGGATCTCTGTTTTATTACTTGGTCTACTCCTTCCATACCCAGACACATTCCACTCCCTCATTCCTTCCAAATTACAAGAGAAGTTAAGAACTTCAGCATTAGAAGTAGAAGAGGACTGTGGTGCAGTTCCTGTTCATTAATCACCAATTGTACTATCAAGTGGATTTTATTTTATTTTGGAGGTAATGCAGATAGCTTTTGGATGTGGAAACCTTTTTTTCCCCCCTGATCAACGAGAAATATTGGATTGTCATTTCTTAAGATGGGAAGAATGTGATCGGGTTTGGGGAGGAAAAGTTGGAGCTCAGTGTTGGCCTTATTAAAATGAAGTATAGCATGCATTGATAGCCAACTGAGCTTGTCAAATATGCAGTCAGACATATGACAATTATATATACAGAGTTTAATTTGGAAAATAAAGTTAGGATTCATTAGCATTTAGATAGTATTTAAAGTCACAGAGTTGAGATCTCTATGGGAATGTATATAGATGGAGGAGAGATAATGTTCAAGAAGTGACTCTTTGAAAAGCATTAAAGAAGAGGAAAGTTGAGGAAGGGAGTTTGAAATGAGAAGGACAGCCAGGGGATCATGATATCCTGGAAGCCAAGCGAAGAACTTTTTTCAGGGCAGAAAGAATGATCAATTCTGTGAAATGCTGCTTCTAAAGCCAAGTAAAATAAAGAATTAGATGGAACCATTGATTTTAACAATGTGGAGGCCACTGCTGAGCTGCTAAAACAGCTTGGATGGAGTCCTAGTAGTAAAACCTGATGAAGAGGCTCAAGAAAGAATGGAATGGGAGAAATTACATGTGTTTTATTTTTTCATTTACTATTTATTTTCATTTATTTTTTCATTTACTATTATGTGCTAGGTAGTATCCAAAATTTTGACCCTTTAAATAAAAGTTTTCTGTTATGACCTTTGATTTGAGAACTTAATTATAAGAAAGAGCCAACAGAGATACAGTAGACTCCTGGTGTGGTACTGTAGGATAAGCACTAGACTGAAAACCATAAAGTCAGTGGTTCAAATCCACCAGCTGCCCCTTGGAGACCCTATACAGCATTCCAATGAGTCAGAACCGACTTGACGGCACTTTACAACAACATGCCCTATCGTTCATTCCAGGTAAGGTTGAGGCTGTCTGCTCCTTGAAGATTGACAGTCTCAGAAACAGTATAGAGCAGTTGAACTCTATCTGATAGGGTCGCTATGAGTTGCTTGGCAGCAGTGGTATCATCCCAGGCAGAGATTCTAAGGAATGAGTTTGGTTGGTGTTTTGAAGGCTACTGTGGTTTCATTATTCACTAATCAGAAAAGTATTAAAAAGTGAAATAGACACATACTCATGGACTAAACCCTTCTAGTCTTTCAGATGAGGATAGATTTGAATTTTATTGTGAGTGTATTGGAAAACCATTGGAAATATTTTCTCAAGAGATTGTTAGGGTCTAATCCACAGCTTGATAAAGTTACTCTATCTATTGGAGAATGGTCAGGAGCAACATAAGACACATTAGGGAGTCATTGCCACCTTGATGAGAGTGGTGGCGAAGTGAATGAGGGTGGTGGTGAAGATGGAGAAAGGTAGGAAGTTTTAAGTATGTTTTGATGGTATTACTGAGTGGTCTTGTTGACAGATTTCATGTGAGGGGAGGAAGTGAGGTTTAAATTGAGATTTGAGAAATTGACTTCTAGAATTCAGATTCTTCCTCTTCCCCTTCGCAATGATCATATTCACATTTTCCCTCTTGTAAGCTAATAATTATGACTATTTATGTAGGGAAACAACTGGTTTTTCTTTTTAAAGAACTACTTAGAAACTAAAAAAAGATAGTATGATGGGACTTCAGAAAGTTCCTGGAAATTTGTCATTATCTTTTCATTTAATTTTATGGCAGTTTCTTGAAGTTCCCTCACAGAAGCTTGAATAATAGGATTCCATAGAACTTAATGTTTAAATCAGTGTAACTACTTATGTAGGGGAACAACCACCTTTCTTTTTAAAGAAGTGCTTAGAAATTAAACAGAGTTATAGGAGGGGACTTCATAAAGTTTCTGGGAGCATTCCATTATGTTTTAATTCCAGTTTCTGGCAACTTTTTAAAGCTCCCTCACAGAAGCAGGAGGAATGGAAAATGAAATTACAAAATTGATAACAGTTCTGTGTAATAAAAAGCTAAGTGCAGTCAATAAAGTATAAATTTTAAGGCTACATGAGTGAGAAAGTAGAAAGTAAAATGTAAAAATGGGCAAGCTTGGGTGGGGAAGCAACTAAATAATAGGATGATAAGGTATTAGATGAGTCCTGGTGTGGTACTGTGGGCTGATGCTCTGGACTGCAAAGTTGTTTGAACCACAAGGTCGGAGGTTCAAGCTCACCAGCTGCCTCTTGGAAACACTATACAGGGTCGCTATGGGTTGGAACCAACTCATACAATAACAACAAGCTATTACATAAGACCCAGAAATGAATTTGGGAATTTTTAATAGACTTTCCTCATGTACTGTTTTTTGCAACTCCAACTATACAAAAAACTTTCAGAACACTGAACAACCTCATAAAGGTGGTGGTGGCGGTTATGTGTCATGGAGTCGGTTCTGACTCATAGCAACCCTGTACAGGGTTCCTGAGACTGTAAATCTTTATGGGAGCAGAAAGCCTCATGTTTCTCCCGCAGAACAGGTGGTAGTTTTGAACTGCTGACCTTGTGTTTCACAGCCCAATTCGTAACCACTATGCTACCAGAGCTCATAAAGGTACTGGAAGTAAAATATAGAACTGTCTCTTATATTGCCTGTTGTTGTCGTTAAGTACCATTGTGTCTGTTCCAACTCACAGTGACCCTGTATAGAGTTTCGAAGAATGGCTATGGGTTTGAACTGCTGACTTTTAGGTTAGCAGTCTGGTGCTTATCCTATACTGCCTGAGGTACTGCAAATCCATATTTGAAATAATGAATGACTGATACACTTAAATAAGATCAAATGTTGCCCAGAAAGGGTAACCAAAATATAGGGGAAGCGATAGCTCTCAGATGAAGATGGCATGAAGAGTATCAGAGCTCCTGTCTGGAAAGTCAAACGGAGTCAAGAATAGGTAGGAATCATGTGTGTACAGCCTGAAGTGAAACACTATTGCATAGGAACCTGCATGTCATCATTCCATATGTTCTGAGTTTCTTTCACACTAAACGAATATGGTCAAATATATTCTTGTTTTTCTTCTAATGAACTTCTTCTCTTCCTTCATGACCCATTTAAATCATAATTTCCTTTTTTTCTAAACCCTCCCATACAGATTAAGTGTTTACCACCTTCTTAACCCCTTACCTGGTTTCTATAGTGCCTGTGTAAATATACGTCCTTTCTCTTCCTCCCTCTCTTTCTCCTTAGATTCCTTGGTGGACAGGGACTGTGTTGTAATAATTGCATTTTCCAGCTAAGTGTCTGACAGATTTTCCCTGGAGAGAGAATGTGAGCTGGACTTTGGCAGAAGGATAAAATTTAAGTAACTGAGGATGGGAAGAGAGAGTTAACAGTTTTGTTAGGGAACATCTCTAATGAATTCAGTGGCCTAGGCATATACATGAACAAGCATTACAATCTTGTTGTACATGTTAGGATGTAGTATTATCTTGGATTTTTCCCCAGAGCTGCCATATCAAAAATCAACATTTTAGGAAGATCCTCAAGTGATTGATAAGCACTTTAAAGTGTGAGGGAGTCAGATACAAAGGCTTGGTGTTAGTCCTATTGTGTGTGTCTTGTGCCATGGAGTTGATTCTGATGCACAGGGTCCCTACAGGGCCGATTAGAACTATTCCATAGGGTTTCCAAGGCTCTCCTGTTTATGGACAGAGGTTGCCACATCTTTCTCCCATAGATAGAATTGTGTTGAGCTAATGGTTCTGGTGTCCATGGAACTGGTTTACCTGACATCATACATTCAGTATGTTGTTGTTGTTAAGTGCCGTTGAGTCAATTCCAATTCACAGTGGCCCTGTATAGGGTTTCTGAGGCTTCAAGTCTTTGATGGAGCAGAAAGCTTCATTTTTTGACTGTGGAATGGCTTGCAGGCTCTAACTGTGGACCTTGTGGTTCACAATCTGGTGCTTTTGGTACGGAGTCACTGCACTCCCTACATTCAGTACACTCAATATATTTATATAGTATTGAAACAGTTGGTTTAGTTGAAGTCATTTTTAAGTTTGTCCATATTAAATTTTCATTGCAAGCATTATAGATATAGTTTTACATTTTAATAAAATGAGGGGTCATTCCCAAAATTATTAGGTTGCTACTCTTTCAAGTTTTTAAAGCTGTTTTGGTTTAAAGTTTGCTTTAAGTATTTTATTGCTGCAAAGGCATCCAGTCTCCCTAACTTCCTGGAGACCCTGATAAGCACATTGCCCTGAAGTACTATTATATTCTCCTAACATAGGTACCTGACAATTCCTTTGTGTCCAGCAAGGCTACTGTTTCCTTTGAAATCTGAACCTTGTTCACGTTCCCTGTAACTAGTCTTTTCAAAAGAGGTGAAGCTCAGTAGTTAGTCTCCTGAAATGATTTCCTAATTGAAATTAATGCCTTACAGCTGTTTTCCATAGTGCATTTTATACTTAGATGATTTAGTCACAAAAACATTCTGTGTTCTTTCAGCATGGATTTATTTACTTATTTATGTCAAAAGTGTTTGTATAAACAGTAATGTAGCTCTGATGATACTGCCAACAGTGAGAAAATAAGATGGCTTTAAGATTTTATGAGGCCTTATGTTTGGAATTTGATTCTGAAATCTTGTGAACTCTCAAATGTGTTGGCGGTGGTGGTGGTAGTATGCCGTGGAGTTGGTTCCAACTTATAGCGACCCTGTGTAGGGTTTCTGAGGCTGTAAATCTTTATGGGAGCAGAAAGCCTCATCTTTCTCCTGTGGAATGGCTGGTAGTTTTGAACTGCTGACCTTGAGGTTAACAACCCGACTTGTAACCACTACACTGCCAGAGCTCCTTTCAAATGTGTTACCTCAATATAATAACTGATTATAAGGATCTATTAGAAGTCAAGTTATTGTGATAGAAAGAATCACATTGACAATTCATTTCATCGGATAACTGAAAAACATTTCTTGATTTAAAAATGAAAACAACAGTGAATTAGAAGAGATTTTCTTTAGACATAAGTGAATAATTTATAAACCTGTTTTTCTAGAAGTGGTGGTACAGCAAGAATGAATTTTAAAGGTAATCTTTAGAATGAGGTACATTATATGTCTTTGATTTTATTCATTCTTCATGAATATTTCTACTTTCAAAAATAGGCTGAGAAACAATGATGATCTGATAGCTGTGCAGAAAAATTACGCGTATAAGTCTATGGTTTATTTCAGATATTTTACCGTACTGTTTTCAGGACTAAGCTGAAAGAGGCCTGTGTTTAGCTGCTTACCGAGAATATTTTATTGCTTCTTTCATTTAATGGGGAAATTTTACTGAAGATCCTCAGTTGAATTTCTCTGTTTTTGATGATATTAAAACTTTCCCTGGGAAGAGATATATTTAGAGATGGCTGAGAAACAGTTGAACTCTGAACTAGATTGATAACGAAAAGATCTTATAACTACTTGGTAATAAGATCTTGAAAACCACAAAACATTTTTTACTTCTTTAAGAGATGCCCTTAAGTCTAAAATATTCTTTTACACTTCCTGAGTTCTTATGGGGTGTCATACATGATACAAAGCATTCTCTAAGAGATGGCAAGTATAAAATTGTAGAATATTAAAGTTAAAAGAAATTAAATAGATCTAATCCAGATTCCTCCACCACTTGCCTGTGAGTTTGCCCTACTGTGAGGATTTGCATATTGCTGTCCTGCTGGAAGCTGCGCGCACCCATAGTGGACAGGTTTCAGCTGCGCTTCCAGACTAAGACAGACTTGGAAAAAGGAGCAGACTATTTCTGAATGTTTAGCCACTGAAAACCTTATGAATAGCAGTGAAACATCTTCAGATAGCACCAGAATATTGAATATTGATATTGAATATTGAAACATGATGAATAGTACCAGAATATTGTCAGACATATGTCGGAAGATGAGCCCTTCAGGTTGGAAGGTACTCAAAAGTACGACTGGGGAAGATCTGCCACCTCAAAGTAAAGTGAATGGTGTAAAACCTTTGGGACCTTCATTTACTGGTGGGGTACAATTTAAAATGAGGAGAAACAGCTGTAGATATCCATTAGCAATCTGAAAATGGAATACACTAAGTATGAACCTAGGAAAATGGGAAGTTGTCAAAAATAAAATGCAGTGCATACAGATCAATATCTTAGACATTAGTGAGTTGGAATGGACTGGTACTGGCCATTTTGAATCTGACCATCATATGGTTTACGATGCCAAGAATGACAAACTAAAGAGGAATGTCATCACATTAATTGTTAAAAAGAACATTTGAAGACCTATCTTGAAGTATAATGTCTGTGATAGGGTAATATCCATATGCCTACAAGCAAGAACAGTTAACACCACTATTATTCAAATTTATGCACCAGTCTCTAAAGCAAGTGAAGATGAAATTGAAGAATTCTACCAACATTTTCAGTTTGAATTTGATCAAACACGCAATCAAGATGTATTAATAATTACTGGTGATTGCAATGTAAAGGTTGGGAACAGAGGCGGGATCAGTATTTAGGAAATACGATCTTGGTGATAAAAATGATGCTGGAGAATGTATGATAGAATTTTGTAAGTCCAATAACTTAGTCATTGCAAATACCTTTTTTTCAACAACACAAAAGGTGACTATACATAGGTACCTCAACAGATGGAATACACAGAAATCACATTGACTGCTGTGGAAAGGGATGGTGGGAAAGCTTCATCTCATTTGCCAAAGCTAGGCCAGAGACATAACTGTGGAACAGATCAGCAATTGTTCATATTCAAATTCGGGGTGATTATGAAGAAAATTAAAAGAAGTCATTGAGAGCTAAATTCTGATTTTGAACATATCCCACCTGAATTTAGAGATCATCTCAATAACAGATTTGATGCATTTGACACTTATGACTGAAGACCAGGAGAGTTGTGGGATGACAAAAACATTGCAGGAAAAAAGCAAAAGGTCATTAAGAAAACAACTAAGAAGGCAAAGACCAAAATGGGTGTCAGAAGAGACTCTTAAACTTGTTCTCCAGTGTAGAGATGCTAAAACAAATTGAAGAAATGAGGAAATAAAGCAGCTGAACAGACCATTTCAAAGGGCAGTTTGAGAAGACAAAGTCAAGTATTATAATGAAATGTACAGAGACCTGGAGTTAGAAAATCAAAATGAAAGAACATGTTAAACATTTCTCAAGCTAGAATTGAAGAAAATAATTTAAGCCTCAATTTTACTATTGAAGGATTCTATGGGCAGAATATTGAATGATGCAGAAAGCATTAAAAGAAGAAATTCACAGTCACTGTAACAAAAAGAAATAGTTGATGTTCAACCATTTCAAGAGATAGTAAATAATCAAGAACTAAGGTGCACACTGAAGACATTGGCAAAGAACAAGCTTCTGAGAATTGATGAAAAATTGAAATCTTTCAACAAGCTGACGCAGCACTGGAGGTACTTACTCATCTATGCCAAGAAATTTGGAAGACAACTACTTGGCCAACTAATTTGAGGCAATCTCTATTTGTGTCCATCCCAAAGAAATGTGACCCAATAGAATATGGAAATTATCGGATAAAATCATTGATACCACATGCAAGTAAAATTTTGTTAAAGATAATTTAAAAATTGCCTTTAACAGTAACAACGAAGGCCTTAGAAGAATTGATGCATTTGAGTTATGGTGTTGGAGAAGAATATTAAAAGCACAACTAGAAGAGCAAACATATCTGTGTTGGAAGAAGTACAGCCAGAATATTCCCTAGAAACCAGGATGTCGAGATGACTTCTCTTGTACGTCATACATATTATCTGAAGGGAACAGTCCCTGAAAAAGGACATTATGCTTGCTAAAGTGGAGTGTCCAGGTGTGGCGCTGTGAGTAAATCCACTGGACTGCAAAGTCAGTTTGAACTGCAAGGTTGGCAGTTCAAGCTCACCAGCCACTCCTTGGAAACTATACAGAACTGTTATGGGTCAGAACCAACTTGACGGCTCTTTACAACAACAACAGCAACAGAGCAGAGTGTCAGCGAAAAAAAAAAAGAAATGTGGTCAGCCTTCGCAAAGATTGTGAGGATGGTCCAGGAACTGGTAGTGTTTTGTTCTACTGTGCATAAAGTCACTAAATTGGAACTGACTTGACGGCACCTAACAACAACAGTAATCCAGATTGTTAATGTAACATGTAAGGAAACAAAACAAATTTGATGTAATCAAAGAGATGAAGTGAAAGCACAAGATTTAAATAGGGAAAAAAAATTCTTCTAGCATGCATCACGTATTATAATTATATATAGTTTGAGTCAGTGAAAATGAGATAGACTGTCAATGAGGTGGATTAACACAGTGGCTGCAACACTGCGATCAGACATGGCACCAATTGTGTATCTGGATGGTGCAGGATTGGACAGTATTTTGTTCTTTTGTACATAGGATCATTTTGAGTACATGAACAGCTTGATGAGACCTAACAGCAACATAGGTTGTGTAAGTTGAATAAATGCAAGATTACTTTTTCTATCAGTCAATATAAGGTAACAAGAGAAATATTTATCACTGACCTCATCTACAAATTCATACCAGTAAGGAAGGTACATTTTCAACTCACTGAAAACTAAAGAGCTATCATTTACTGAGACACCATTCTGAGTTAGTATGTACGAGTTTAAGAACTCTTGCTGCAAAATCACAGAAACCTTTATTAAACAAAAATAACAAAATGTGAACCTATTGATTCTCACCAAACCTTCCGTCTAGGTCTAAATACTTCCAGTGGTGGTGTTTCCATCCCTCTAATCCTTCTTTGAAGTATTCTGTGTTCTTCAATCTATGTCAGATCAAAATGGCAGTTCCTTTTCAATATTCTTAGACTTTTGGAAACACCAAAGAATAGTTACAATAAACTTCTGAGCTGACCTCTGCCTTGAAATTAGATGGCCCAGCAGATCCCCTTGGATGACTGTTTTGATTGGACCTTGTTCCCTATATTGTACTGGTAAATCCAAGACGTGTCCCCATTATATTTGTTCCATAGAATCTTCATCATTAACTTTGATATTTATAAGAAAATCATCTCTTTGAATTAGCTCTGATCTTAATATAATTCTTATGGCACCCATGAAGCTAAAAGTCTGCTGAGGCCAAGATGTTCGCTCAAGATTGAAAATGATGAACCATGGTAGGATCCACCTAAAGTAGCTGTTGCATCAGTAGTAATTCCGTGGGTTTCTTCCACTAGTTTTGAACGTCAGCCACAGTTTCTTCACTTGCAACTTACAGTTCTTGGCTCATTTTGAGGTATTCTTGACTTTACTTAAAATGTTTGATCCATCTAAAATTGTTGTTTTGCATGGAGCAACATTCCTGTTGCAGATTTGTTGCATACCTTCCATGATTTGGGGAGATGTCCACTTGAGTTTTGTTAAAATATTAATATTAGATATCCTGACCTCAAAATCATGTTTTTTTCCATGGCATAAAAACAGTACCCTTTTTTTAGGAAGACACTTTAATCTCATAATGATGATCTCATACACCACTACTCCATTTTCTTTACATGCATTACTGAGAGAACTTGTCTGCAGCCATCTACTGATCATAGAGACATGAATGAATTGGAATCCTAGTAGTAATACTTTTGACTAGCGGGGTGGTGGTGGTGGTGGTTAAGTGCCGTGGAGTCGGTTCCCACTCATAGTGACCCCGCACAGGGTTTCCAAGGCTGCAAAGTCTTTACGGGAGCAGAAAACCTCATCTTTCTCCCGTGGAACAGCTGATAGTTTCGAACTGCTGACCTTGAGATTAGCAGCCCAATTTGTACGAATCGTATGAAAGATGAGGCTTTCTGCTCCCGTAAAGATTTGCAGCCTCAGAAATCCTGTGCAGGGTCGCTATGTGTTGGAACTGACTCCACGGTACTTAACAACAACAACAACACCCTAGTATACCAAAACCAAACCAAATCCACTGCCATTTTCCCCACTCATAACCAACATGTATATAGTTTCTGAGACTGTAAATCTTTTGGAGAGCAAATAGTTTCATGTTTCTCTTTTGGATGGTAAGTTTGAACTACTGACCTTGTGGTTAGCAGTCCTGTGCTTATCCTATGGTACTACCAGTGTTCATTTATCCCTTGAATATTTTAAGAAAAGGATGTTTGAGAAATACATTATTAAAAATTTATTGTAAATGCTTAGTTTTAAAAATGACTTCATTCTCTTTTCAAAAAATAATATTCTATGGTGAGAAGGTAGGAAAAGATCTTCTACCTTATATTTGGACTTGTAACATACCTGCCCTTTCAACATCATCAGGAACCCATTGTATTATTTCTTTGACAGCTACCCAAGACTGTTTAAAAGTAAATATTTAGCTACAAATTACAGGATGAATTGATGTTTAATTGTCATTTAGTTATGCTAATCTGTAAAATAGCAAAAAAACTAATGATTTTCCAAATTGATCTTGGAATTTCATCATTATTTGTAAAAAATAATGATGAATGAAACATTATCTATTATTTATGTACTTTATTTAGAATTTGTAAAGAATTACTTCTAGCAGTTATTCTATATTTCTTTATTCTCCAAATTTCCCTTGGCATTTTATTTACCTTAGCGTTTTATTTCTTAATGTTCTTCATTTGTAGACCTGTAAACTCTATTAAACTACTGAACAACTTTGTGTCTGTTATCTGGGATGTTTCTGTTTGGTGTATTTATTATCACGATACCTTCTGTAACTGGGTTACCGGTAATTTTGTTGACACATGTGTGCCCATTAAAATCCGTATCTATTCCCACCCCTACCTTCTCATCTCTCTTTGAGGTGATTTATATACAAAGTCTGTTTGCATAGATTTGTGTCAAAATGATAATCTTATAAACCATTACTCCATTCTCTTTAACGTTATTTAAACCAGTGCTGAATAATGGAGACATTCTTAAACATTAGGTATTCTATATGAAATTAATGTTTAATTTTAACTTGAAAGGAGTCCACCTTCCACTTTAGTTTCTTTGCTGACATTCCTGAATCCTCATAAATAAGAAAAAGCTCGTCTTCAAATTCTTAGTGACTACTTCACTTCAGTCTTTAAATCTTCTGCAATAATAATTTGAAGTTATAAAGTATATATAATTTCCGGGCCATTACTTTTCAAGTAACGTAAATTTGGATGTTAATGTTACTGAGTACAGTGGAGTCATTTCTGACTTATAGCGACTCAACATAGGGTTTCCGAGGCTTTTTAAATCTCTGTGGGAGCAGAAAGCCTCAACTTTCTCCCATAAAGCACCTGGTGGGCTTGAACCACTGACTTTGTAGTTCACAGTCCACTGTTTGTCCTATGTAGCCACCGTGCTCCCAAATGCAGATAGCACTGTATGTTTATAATGGTAAATAATACTTCTTAAGAGATAACACTACTCTCCATGTTAAAGAGAATGAAAAAGTTATATCACTAATGACTGATTTTGTCAAATGTATAGTGGTACAGTTTACTGATCATCTGTTGTTGTTGTGTGACATCGAGTAGTTCCAATGATTCTTAGTGACCCTATACAAGGTTACCGTGGGTGACTGGTAGGTTTGATCTGCCGACCTTGTGTTTACCATTCCAGTGCTTATCCAACAGCGCCACACTGCTAATATGGTAGTGGTGGTGGTTATGTGACATCAAGTTGGTTCTGACTCATAGGGACTCTATAGGGTTTCCAATGAGTGGTTTGTGGGTTAGAACTGCCTACCTTTCCAGTTCAAACCGGCCTTGTGGTCCAGTGCTTTATCCTACAGTACCACACCAGGACTGTCAATATAGCAATATTAAATCTATTGAAAGTGATTTCCAACTGTCATTGATACTAGAGCAGGATAACAGGTATTTTGATAGAAAGAGAAATGTTTATGCTCATTCATATTTCATAATAGCAGTCAAGGGAATTTTCTATACATCTCTAGGTAGCTACATAATATCCAGTTTCTACAAGTAGAATATTTTGGTAATAAAATCATTATTTATTTTGGAATATACTTTAAAATCCTCTGCCAAAAGTTAACATTTCTCATACATACGCAGACACACACACACTCACAAATTATAGTGTCTCTATGTTGTGGCGCTGTGGGTTAATGTGCTGGACTGCAACGTCTGTTTGAAAGGTGGTTCAAGCTCGCCAGCTGTTCCTCGGGAACCCAATAAAGGGTTGCTATGGGTCAGAACTGACGTGGTGGCACATAATGATAACAGCAACATGTTTAAGTAGCTTAAAATATTACTGCAATCGAAGAATGTCAACAGTATTCTAAATGTTTCTTTTAGGCATTAACCTTCATGGAACACATTATTGTGCTCTGAGAAGGAAAAACACACAGATGTGGTTGGAAAATAATAGTTGTTTTCATTTTGTGTGCATCAAGTACCCATTTATTCACCATAAAGAAATGTAATTTTAAGTGTGGCTTGGCTTTAAATTAGTGCTGGGTGAATAGTTCAGAGGGAAAAGAAAAGAAAGAAGTCCCTTAGGACATCTTGACTTAATTTACAAGCTTGAATTAAAATTAAAATGTGTAGGGACTAACCTGTATTTAAATGGGATGGGTATGAATGATCATGGGTCTTAAAATCCCAACTATTATGTAGCAGCATAAAAATATACATACCATGATGTTATGTTATGGCAATATCTTTTCTAGGAGAGGTAATATTTGCAGTAAGGTTTTAAAAATAGAATATTATTGATCTTTATCTAAAGACCTATTCATGATTAGATTCTTTAAATGGATACTTTTAAATTGTTGTTATTTAATATTTATTGAATATTATTCAAGATCTGAATTTTAGTTTCTTGTTCTGTATCAGTTCTTATATTAAATAATGTATGTCCCTGTTTCAGCAATATTATAGTTTATTTTCTGTGCTTTTATCCCAACTTAATGTTGTTATGTGCCGTCGAGTCAGTTCCAACTCATAGTGACCCTGTACAGGGTTTCCGAGGCAGTACATTTTTATGGGAGCAGAAAGCCTCATCTTTCTCCCATGGAACAGCTGGTAGTTTCGAACTGCTGACCTTGCGGTTTGCAGTCCGATTCGTAACCAATACGCTACCAGAGCTAGGTGCCATCAAGTCAGTACTGACTCATAGTGACCCTATGCACAGCAGATTGAAACATTGCCCAATCCTGGGCCAACCTCACTACTGTCACCATGCTTGAGTCCATCGATGCTGCCACTTGTCCAGTCTATCTTGTTGGGGATCTTCCTCTTTTTCTCTGACCCTCCACCTTACCAAACATGATATCCTTCTCCAGCAACTGCTCCCTCCTGAAAATATGTCTGAAGTATGAGAGACAAAGTTTGGCCATCCTGGCCTCCAAGGAGCGCTCTGGCTGCACTTCTTCCAAAATGGATCTATTGGTTCTTTTGGCAGCCCATATGGCACTTTCAGTATTCTCCTTCAACACCATAACTCAAAGCATCAATTCTTCTACAGTCTTCCTTATTCACTGTCCAGCTTTTGCATACATATGAGGTTATTGAAAATACCATGGCTTGGGTCAGGTGCACCTTAGTCTTCAAGCTGACATCTCTACTCTTCAACACTCTAAAAAGATCTTGTGCAGCAGATTTGCCAAATGCAATATGTTGTTTGATTTCTTGACTGCTGCTTCCATGAGAGTTGATAGTTGATCCAAGAAGAATGAAGTCCTTGACAACTTCAATCTTTTCTCCACTGATAAGAATGTTGTTTATTCTTCCAGTGGTAATGTAATAGATTAAACAAAAAACAAACTTAACTTACCTTAAATACAGCTTATTCAAAGTCGCTTTTATTCACAAGGTCGGCGGTTCAAGCTCACCATCCTCTTCTTGGAGACCTATACAGGGTTACTGTGCTTTGGACCGCTTTGATAGTGCTTAACAACAACAAGAACATTCATAGTATGAAGTCCTTGTGTGGCACTAAAGGATAAGCACTACACTGCTAGCCACATAGTTGACAATTCAAAGTCACCAGTCACTCTTAGGAAACTTTATACAGGGCCACTATGTGTCAAACTGACTTGACAGTACTTAACAAGACACTAGTCCATAGTATATATTCAATAATTGCATTTTAGTGATGGAAGGTATCTGAATAATCTCCTGTTTTAACTGACACAAATAAGAAAATAGTTTAAAGTCTTCAATTCTTTTGTTTTAGATTGTATTCCAGTTTCTAAAAACAAATATATATACAAATTTTTGGAATAGACCAGATATTTGAGTTTAGAACTGGTTGTATAACCTCTTTAGGAAGGATCTGTCTTCAGATTTATAGGAAAATCTAACGACAATGGGGTGCATTGATCTTGAAGGAATACTTTAAAAACTGTTGTATAGGCTTGGAGTTCCTGGGTGGTGCAAATGGGCCTAGACTACTGATTGACAGAAGAAAACTGTTAGCTCTCTGTGTGTGAAGGACCACAGCCATGAATGGGTATGCCATGAGTCAGAACCAGTTTGGCTTTTGTTTTCTTTGGACACAGTTGCATGATTTTCCCTTGCAAACTCACATATCTTCTGCTTGGGCTGGGAAAGCACAGAAGCTAGAGGAAAATCTTTCTGCTTCTGGGTGGTTCCTCCACTTTGTCATTTCAGTTGCCTCCAGAGGGTAGCCTAACTTGTTGGCTAGGATCAATGAAGATGTCTTTCTTTAAAGAGAAATATAAAAGCTGCATCCCCTTTTTAAACTAGCCTTACAAGTTTCCTAGTGTCATTGTGTTCATTTAACTAATGTAGTTAGTTCATTCTGAAAGGGAAGGAGGCAATTTGACTCCATCTTTGTAAGAGAGGGAGAGGTGTTTAAAAACCATTTTTACTTCTGTGGAAACTGTTTATACTTTTCTTCTAACTGTTCTTTGAGTTATAGGTTACTAGATTAGAAATCTGGATGAGTGTGTAAATTTTCTAAGCATTTGTCTCAGGTAGTAGGCAAGAATTTGAGTTTCAGGATTGAAGACAATTTAAAAAAAATTTTTATGGCAACCTACTTTTCTGGGAACTCCAAGTGGACACTTCCTTGCTTTTGAGAGATGACTATCTCTCCAGCTTATGACTGGAGAAAGATATCTGTTTCATGCCCATTTTCAGCCACATTCCTTGATTCTTACCAAACTTGTTTGGACAGATAATATGAAATCAATTTGTTTTTCACCTTTGTTTATTATTAACTATAACCAACAATATGTGATGATAAATGAAGTCTAATGGATAATGAAGTAATAATGCAGCCTATAGTATGTACCCTCAGGTTCTGTATCTGAGGATTCAACCAACTTCAAACAGATAATATTAGGGTGGGGGGAACAATTAAGTGGTTAATCCCTCAAAGGCTGAGAAAGCAGTTGAAGTTCTATTTGCATAGCATTTGCATTGTATTAGGTATGATCAGTAATCTAGAGATGATTTAAAATATTCAGGAGGATTGGATAGGTTATATGCAAATACTTTGCCATTTTATATAAGGGATTTTAACCTTGAACTTCCACAATTTTTATATAAAAATCTGCAAGAGTAATAGAGCCAACTCCCCTTAAATACTGAGGAATAGCTGTATGCCCATATTTGGCATTTAAACTGCTTGTGTGATAAATATTTTTATTTTATAGCACACATTTTTTATGTTGATATAAGCCCTGCTGTACAGTCATTAAGCGCTTGTTCCTAACCTCAATAACAATGATCGAAACCCACCAGCTGCTTCCGGGAGAAAGATGAGGCTGTCTGTTCCTTTAAAGATTTATAGTCTAAGAAACCCTGTATAAGGTCGGAGGCAGTGGGATTTTGGGGTTTCACTCTGTTCTATAAGGTCACTGGTCTCCTGGTGTGGTGCTGTAGGATAAGCACTAGACTGTGAACCCCAAGGTTGATAATTCAAACCCACCTGCTGCTCCTCGGAATCCCTATTCTGAGTTGCTAGGAATAGGAACCAACAAGATAGTACTTGCTTACCAGCTGCTCCTTGGAAACCCTATACAGGGTCGCTATGGGTCGGAACCGACTTGACGGCACTTCACAACACAACAACAACACAGACAGTACTTGACAACAATAACATGTGGTCACTATGATTCAGAATGGATTAGAGGGAGATGGCTTTGGGGTTTTGATTTGTTATTGTTTTATATCATAATCTTGTCTTCTTGAATATTAGACATTAAACCTTTGATTAAAATCAGCTAATTTTGCTACTTTTAATTTTTTTAAGTTGCAAATTAATATGCTTTGTTTATATATTTTAGTTGATAATGATGAATTTATATATTCATCCCAATTTTGTATAAATTTTATTTTGTGACTTTAAAGACATACTTTTATTTCAAATATATCATCAAATGGGGAGGAATTGTCCTTTAGGAAAAATTATGAATGACTGAAGATGCTCCACCTCACCTCTCCCCCCTTTTCAGTGTCTTTTCTTTTCAACATACAGTAATGATTAGGTTTCTGTCATTTTAAAACTCAAAGTATCACTGATATAAAACTACTCCTAATCATGAATTCAAACATACTTAACAAACATCCTCTTCCTTCACTTCCCTGTAGCATTAAGCCTTGCTGCCCACTCTCTCCACCTGAAATCTCCCATTCATGACTTCTAATGTTAAGTCCTCTTCTACTTTAACCTTTTCTAATGTTCATTTCCCCCTTGTGTCTTTTTCATATTTTTTCTTCCATTTAATTTTGTGATCCCAGAATTTCCTTTTTATTCTTCCTCTCATTCTATATAATCTTCTTGAAGAAATTCACCTCTTGGTGCATTACTTCAACAAGCATATCTTAAGATCACAATTTTTTTTCTTTAGAATTCCAGTCATTTATTTCTGCTCTCTACTTGGCATATGAGGAGCTCTGGTAATGTAGTGAATTACAAGCTGAGCTGCTAACTGAAAGCTCAGCAGTTCGCATCTACCAGCTGTTCCACTGGAGAAAGTTGAGGCTTTCTGCTCCCATAAAGATTTACAGCCTTGGAATTCCTATACAAGGTGGATGTGAGTCAGAACCAACTGCATGGCACATAACCACCACCACCATTTGGCATATATATTGCATGTATCATAGCTATTTCACACATCACACCTGAAATATGCATGAAAATACTTAACATGTACTTCTACTTAAATTACAACAATCAATTTCATTTTTTTTCTTCCAATTTGATACCCTTGCCAGACTTCACTTTTTCTTTTCCCTCACCATCTATTTGCAGTTATCCATAAACTTCTACCAATTTAAACTCGCAAGCATCATTTCATTTTATCTGTTCTTTAACCTTGTTCCAGTCACTAACGTTGTGTCCTGTGTCTTGTCCCCAGAACTATTTGTTTATCTTCTTAACATGTCCAGACTTCTAGTTAGTGATAGTAACAGGATTTATGCCCCATTCTTCCTGATACCATCTTATTTTTTACCATCATACGTATTATATTACTTATCTTAAATCAGTAACACATTGACTATTAAACCCAGGACATGAAAAATAATAAAATAATTTCTATTAATTTTGCAAAATAGTATTCATGGATAATAATTTATTTAAATGTTTACATTTAAATTAAACAAAATATTCATTTAAAATGTTTAACAATTCATTTATACAATAGTTAAAATCAATTATCTTATCACTCGTAAAATTTTGTATATAAAAATATGAACAGATTTTGAGGGAGTAAGATTCATTTAACCATTCATGTGGTGCTCTAGGATAAGTACTAGACTGCTTCCTACCAGCTGCTCCTTGGAAACCCAAGACAGGGTCATTACGAGTTGGAACTACAGCACAGTATTCAATAAAAGGGACCCTGGTGGTGCAGTTGTTAAGTACTCAGCTGCTAACTGAAAGGTCAGTGACTAGAACCCACCACCATTCCAGGGGTGAAAGATATAGTAGTCTGATTCCATATAGATGTACAGCCTTGGATACCCTATGGGGGCCAGTTCTGTTGTGTTCTATACGGTCACTATGAGTTCTGTTATGTCCTATAGGGTCACAACTTGATGGCAACATGTGTATTCAATAATATTTACTTATCATTCTACCCATAATTTCAGGCATAGTAAAATAAGCCAAAGGTACCCGCATGAATGAAATAACTGCCCCTAAGAAACTCATAGTCTTATGGAAAAGGTGGATATCTAGACAAAGGGAAATGCAGTGTACTTGGTGTTTTACAAAGGAGGATAAAAAAGGCATTAAGCATTGCTTACAACAACAACAAAAATTGAAAAAGCATCATGAAGAAAACATCACATACATCTCAATGGTGAAGAAAGTAGGATCTATCTGATGTGTTAAGAAGTGGAAACAACCCCCACAAATATAAGGAGTGGGAAGGCTGAGGAGTTTGGACTTTACCTATATACATAGGAAACCACTGGACAGATCTGGCCAGTGAATCACTGAAGTATTTTTGTGATTACTCTAAACACTTGGGTATGTTGGAGGGGCAACAGATAGAACCAAGGAAATTAATTTGAAGATTAGTACAAAAATCTAGGAGAGATAATGATGGGGAGAATCTAGACTAAGATACTGGCTTTTCCAGGAATTATGAGGAGAGAACCAAATAAGAACTAAACAACAGTATTTTGAATATGCAGATTTTATATTTGCATAAATCGATACATATGCAGATTTTATATTTGCATCTGTATTTTCTTTTTCTTTCACACTACAGACATGGGATGTAGAATTGGAAAGATCTGCAGAATCTTGGGCTGAAACTTGTTTGTGGGAACATGGACCTGCAAACCTCCTTCCATCAATTGGACAGAACTTGGGAGCACACTGGGGAAGGTAACTTAATATGTAACTTTCTGTTTCTGAAGCCACATTCATATTAATACGTCTTTGAAAATTATCAAAACCTTGATGCACATAGGAAAAAAAGTAATCACAACACAAACAAGTATATTAACAAAAACAATACCAGAATGATCTGCAGGCTTTAAGACTTGTTTTAAATCATTCATTGACATATTAATAGTCATTCATCTTAAATACTTAATATGAAAAATTTACACAAAAATATCTCTGTATTAAACTGCATTAATCTGTTTTGCTAGATTTGGTCTTTCAACTTGCTTTTTTATGATTGTTTTCTTTTGAATAGATATAGGCCCCCAACGTTTCATGTACAAGCATGGTATGATGAAGTGAGAGACTTCAGCTACCCATACGAGCATGAATGTAACCCGTATTGTCCATTCAGATGTTCTGGACCTGTCTGTACTCATTATACGCAGGTGTGTTTTGGGAATAGCATATTCATCTCCATTAACTTAGTGTAATTACAGGAGAACCTGGGCTATTGAACATGTGTTTTTCTTATGTCATTTGGTTTGGTCACTAAAACAACCACCACAACAAAAACTTATAAAGTAATTGATTTATATAGACTAGACTTAGCTTATACATTTCTATAAACTCGAAAGTAATTATCAGAAAAAAAATGCTGAATGTCTATTTAAAAGACATTATTTTAATGATTTTACATATGAAACATTTTTAATGATTTTACATATGAAACATTTTTAATATTGCCAGTAAAAGTATGTGGAAACAAATGTACCACTTTCAAAGTCAATAGTGTTTATTATGTTTTAGTTTATAGAGAGTAAAAGTAGTTTGTTTACTAATGACATTCAATTTTTACATTTGTGACATTTTTAGTTTTTATATTCAGTGTTCACATTTGGTATTGGATATATTTTAAACATCAGATATATTTAATATATTTAAATATATTTTAAACTTCAAAATTTACACACTTGAAGATAGATTTAATAGGATAAAATGCTCCACTGTTCTAAGTTTCTACAGTTTCAGGGAAAATAAAGCAAACAGATTGTTCTGTATATCTCGCACTTGACAAGATTAAGATCAACATGAATTACTTGTCAGCCAGTGGCACAGAGCAAATATTATGGTGCATAAGAAATTTGAACATCTAAAATTTTGCTCCAAAATTATGTTTGAGATGGAAAGTTATCTTCCTTTGTTCAGTCAAGTTTCTGTATAGAAATGTTAACACTGCATGTAGATATGTGAAGATGTATGTTTTGAATTTATTTAATACATTTGTATTTTTAAAAAATGCTTCTTTATATAGCCCATAAGTTATTTCACCAGAATTCTTTCTAAATTGAATTAAAACACTCCCTGAAGTCTCAGTAAATAAAACACACGTTTTATTATTGCCTCATTTCATTTTGAATGATAAATGCTTGTTTCTCAAGTCCAGCTTTTATACATTTTCTCTCAGATATGTTGCTGTTTTATTTTGTCTTATCCTGGGCTTCCTGAGCCTCTCTTCTCTTTAATGTAGGTGGTGTGGGCAACCAGCAGCAGAATAGGCTGTGCCATTAATTTGTGCCACAACATGAACATCTGGGGGCAGATATGGCCCAAAGCTGTCTACTTGGTGTGCAATTATTCCCCAAAGTGAGTTAACAAAATGCTTGTTTCATATCTTTTTCTTCTTAACAACAGAAAAATAACTCAAATTCTGAATTATTCTTATTTTTTATTGTGTGACATTGAATAAAGTATATTGATTTAATTGAGTTTACTTAATACTTAAAAGGAAAAATATGATCTTTGTTGTGAAAAATTCTCAAGATGGTCCATCTTCAAGAATAATGGGTCTGCAAGTTTGGTAGATTCATATAGCAACAGTGGTCTATGTCCCTGGGGTATGTTAACAGGATAAATTGGGGAAGGGGGAAGGAGAAACCCCTTCACTAGGAACTTTAAATAAAAGTATACCCATTAAGACCCTGTCCAGGGAAAGATTGTGAGCCCCATGTTACCTAAATCATTGAGGAAGAGGTGAGGGTGTAGGGAGGGCGACTTCTCATACTAAGGTATAAATTCTTTGCAAACCTGCCGCACCACATGTCTACCTGTGACTACTGGGTTGGATGCCTGATTTTGCAAAATCGAATAAAGAAAACCTCAGTCTTGCTAAAATGAGTACAGACTGGCTATCTTGAGCATTTGCGATAAGCACTTGAGATAACTCATCAGATGACCTCATCACCAAGAGGGAACTGAGGCAGTATCTGGGATATCAACCAGGTTTTTCCACATTGGTGAAGATGGAGTCATATATTTTATAACTTTGGGTTTACTTATTGAACTTTTGTTTTCTGTAAACTTTAATTTTGATTTATTAGAGATCAGCAACTATAGATTAATTAAGAAATATGTTTTCACTTATTTGAAGACCATTTGAATGATAACACTGACAATATTACATAAATGTTCTTAGGGTCAAATCTAAGTGTAAACTATAATTATTTTATAGATGAATGTTCCATAGCATGAATTTGATGTTCTGAAAATATTCATTAGTGATATTACACAATATGCATAATAATTTACATATTTATCAAAGTATAATGCTGTAGTCTACATTTACACTTAGCAACCAAAAGGATTTTGCATTAAAAGATATAAATGCCTTAAATCTACGTATCAAAATTACTATTTGAAGGTTATTGTCATATTGTAATATTTTATAGTTTCTTATAAATTATGCTTTTAGAATACTTTTTAATAGAGTGGATTGTTTCTTTAAGGGGAAACTGGTGGGGCCATGCCCCTTACAAACATGGAAGGCCCTGTTCTGCTTGCCCGCCTAGTTTTGGAGGTGGCTGTAGAGAAAATTTGTGCTACAAAGGTATGTGTTATAATATTCCATTTGAATTATATTTTAATTCAGCTTCTGCATTAATTATCTTTAAAAATAAAACATTTTTGACATTTACTTGAAAAATTTATAGCACTCTAGATTTGCAAAGAAACCATTTAAAATATCTATAACATTAATACATCCATTATACTAATATGTCTCTCAATGTTTTTGTGCTTATTTCAGATAATTACTTCTAAATTTTGTTTGGATTTTTCACAGACTGACCAGTTTACTTATAATCTCATAAACCATCTTCTTGCATTATTGACAGAAGTCATTCCATAACTGTCATTGCTGAAGGGTTTAGCTATAGTATATTTTGATCCCTTTAAGAGTTTTTTTTTAGCAACATACCTATCCATAGTTTTTATTGAACAATGCTCAGGGAATTATACTAATTTAGTACAAAGTGTGGAGTCCTGATGTATCTCTGTAGGATAAGCACTGGACTGTAAAGTCATTCTGAATTGCAAGGTTGGCAGTTCACATCGACTGGCTGCTCCTGGGAAATCCTATACTGGGTTGCTATGAGTCAGAACCAACTCGATGACACTAATCAGCAGCAACAGTAGAGAGTATATGATATCTTATATTGAAATAAAAACAAGGATAAAGTGTTGTTAAATTATTGTAAATGTACTTTTCATATGGAAAAGTTTCATATGTTTCTAAAAAGGAAACATAAAAACAGTGCCCTATTTATAACTCAGGAAGATAAAATACATGTGGTGTAAAGCTTTGTAAAAAGTCATGTTCTAGTTTGCTATCCAAGTAAACATTTTTTTACTTCCTTATACTTTTTTCATGATGATTAAATGAAAATTAAGTGTAGCAGAAAACATTTGAATAAATGCCTCCGTTTTTCAGTGCACATAAACAAATGTGATTTTTTTTTTTTCTTTTCCTTTTAATGACTGGACGGTCACTAGCTACAATAAGCAGGCAAGAAGTGACAGTGATAATATATTTCATGCTGTTGTTTTAGCCATTTTCAAATTTTTGGAAGTGCTAGAAGCATTTTTACATTGTGTGAATACCCATCTCTTTTCTCCTTCTACCCCAAACCTCCAACCTACCTTCCCCTTCACAAGTGGTTAGTTGCCATTGTGTCTGTTTCGACTCATGATGACCTTGCGTATAACAGAAAGAAATGTTGCTTGGTCCTGAGCCATCTTCATGATGGTTAGTATATCTGAGCGCATTAAGTCCATTGAAGACCTTATAGTAACAGGAGATTGTCTTTTATTTGATGTCGTTGTTCAGTGCTGTCTGGTTGTTTCCAACTCATAGTGACCCTATATAGAGTTTCCAAGGAGCAGCTGTCACGTTAGCACCGTCGACCTGGCAGTTCAAACCGACCTTATGGTCAAGTGCTTATCCCAGAGCTGGCCTTATTCTGACTCCTGTTTCTTGGATACACATGGAAGGGCTGGAATACAATAATTTACCTCTCCAAAAAGTACGACTCTCAATTCCATGATCTAGGCTAATATGGGGGAAAAAATCTAGGCTGAAGTTAAGCTCCATCTTCAAGTCTTAAATTTCTGTACACTGAATTTCCTTTTAAAAGAGAAAAACCTCTGCATGTAACATGATATTATCATAAATCAACAAAGGCATATCTATCATTTAGGTTAATTTTGTATGGAGTGGGAGTCAGGAAGAATTCTAAATGTGATCTTCTAAATATTAAGAATATGATTCAGTTTGGAAAGATGCAAATACCTGAAATCCTGACTTAATTTGTTGTTGTTAATTGCTGTTGAGTCGGTTCTGACCCATAGCAACCCTCTGGAGGGTTTCCAAGGAGCTACTTGTGAGCTTGAACCACCAATCTTGCAGTTCAAACTGACTGTGCAGTCTAGCTCATTATCCCACAGTGACATTAGATCATCAGATTTAATGGATAATTAAATTTAATGGATAATTAAAAATTTTTAAAAACATGGATAATATATTGCAGTATAATAAAAGTTTGGAAGTGACTCTATTGAATATTAATCAGAAGTTAGAATGAATAAATCAGGGGCCCACAGATTTTGATGTGCATTTCATCTTCTCCAGTGCAGTACTGGAGGTGACTGCTTTAAAATGCAACCTTTGCCAAAAATAGTACTGATTTGTGCAGTTCTAAGTGTTAAGTAGGCATATAAAGGTTTATTGTTATTTGGGGACTCACCTGCTCTTCAGAAACCCTGTACAGGGTCGCTATGCTTTGGAACAAACCCAACATCATGTAACAACAATATGGGATTCATATCTCTTCAATCTGTTCTCTCTAACAGAAGGATCAGAAAGGTATTACCCTCCTCGAGAAGAAGAAACCAATGAAATTGAACGGCAGCAGTCACAAGTCCGTGACACTCACGTTCGGACAAGAGCAGATGACAGCAACAGAAATGAAGTCAAAAGCACACAACAAATGTGTAAGACCACTGCATTTCACTAACATGACTAATCACAAAAACCTTAAAGTTTATGTAAATAGTGCATCCATCTGTTTATTATTATGACTTTGAACAATTTTAGAATAGTAGACATTTAATGCTTGACTAAAGATAATGAACATAACTTTGTTTTCAAACATTAAACTATTCTTTATGTGGACTTTCTAGTTTTAACTAATCTGCAATATGTGAGGGAATCAAACTATTTTTGGTCTTTATTAATGTATTTCTTTCTTGAAAATGTCAAACTACTAATACTTTCTGATAGATTACTCTCCTACTATTTATATGCAGTGTGTATATTACAGTTTACATGTCTAACTGTGCAGATAATGCTATGCTGTCACCAGCAAGAGCCAATGCTTTAAGCCCAAACTTTGGAAATATAGCTGAATTAATGATTGCCATGATCCTTTGGGAGTTCTGTGTGGTTCTGCAGGATAAACATTGGACTGCTAACCTCAAGTTTGGCAGTTCAAACCACCAACCCATTTCTTGGAAACCCTATGCAGGACTGATAGAAGTCAGAACGGATTTGGTGGTACTTAAGAATAACAGCCCATTAAAATCGATTTGTTAAACATCACAGCTAACTTTATAGGTAGCATCCTTCCCTCTGAGTCCTTCCTGGAGGAGGACCCAGTCCTGGGGATAGGACATTAGCCTTGGTAAAGTAGAGGATCAGAGAAAGAGGAAGGTCTCCAACACAATGAATTCACAGAGTGGCAGCAACAAAGGGCTCAAACATAGCAGCGATTGTAAGGATGGCACAAGACCATCCTTCTGTCATACACAGAATCAACTGTGAGTGGAAATCCAACTTTACAGAACATAACACCAACGACATCTTTTCTCTGCATGACTTGTTTCAGCATTGGCAGGAACTTATCACTTGTGTAGGAGGGGATTTCAAAAAGTTCATGGAAAAATGGAATCGAGAGATAATGAAATTTTTCCATGAACTTTTTGAAGGCCCCTCTTACTTAAAAATTTCATAAAATAATCTTGGTGTTGATACCAGTATTTCAGAACACACTATGTGCTAAATCCTGCATTTATCACTGGGGACCATGGGATAAACTTATGCTAAAAATCAAGCACAATTTCTCTTACACTGGGGCAAATAATCATATAAACAATATAAAGTAAAATTATATGCAGGTATTATGAAGAGGTAGCTGTTGATATAAAATTGGAACTTGACATAATAGAAAAAATTTGTAATCAGTATTTTAAAATATATTTTTTACAGTATATAGTTAGAATTGTATCTCTCCTTAATGCTAGATCTCAGATATCTTTTTTTCCTTCTTTATTTCTTTTTTTCTTTAGCATTGAAAAAGAGATTTGGTAAAATTATTAATTCCCACTTAGAATTCTGTGAAAATATTAAATTTTGGTTTACAGTAGAAGAATCACATCCCAAAGACAAGTGTTCTCAGTATTTTCTTAAATAACATTCTTCGTTCAATAGCTTTTAATAATAGGTAGTTGATTTAAATAGCTTACAGAACTGTATAGTAATTAAATGTAGGAATGCTTGACCTACACACTCTAGTTCGATTTTTCCTAGATGAATATATATTTATGTGGTACTGTTCTTAATCTAATGAGGGTTGTATAAACATTGTATTATGTGGATCATGACAAGCTATGTACACCATTGCGAAGTATGAATATTCCCGAACACTTAATTGTGCTCACGAGGAGTCTGTACATGGACCAAGAGGCGGTTGTTAGAACAGAACATGGGAACACTGAATGGTTTAAAATTAAGAAAGGTGTGAGACAGGGTTGTATGCTTTCACCATGCTTAATCAACCTGTATGCTGAGCAAATAATCCGATACGCTGGGTTATATGAAGAAAAACATGGCATCAGGATTGAAGGAAGACTCATTAACAACCTGCGATAAGCAGATGATACAACTTTGCTTGCTGAAAGTGAAGAAGACTTAAAACATTTACTGATGAAGATCAAAGAGCACAACCTTCAGTATGGATTGCATCTCAATGTCAAGAAAAAAAAAATTCACCACCACTGGACCAATAAACAACGTTCTTATCAGCGGAGAAAAGATTGAAGTTGTCAAGGACTTCATTCTTCTTGGATCAACTATCAACATTCACAGATGCAGCAGTCAATAAATCAAACTATGTATTGCATTAGGCCAATCTGCTGCACAGACCTTTTTTAAAGCGTTGAAGAGCAAGGATATCAGCTTGAGGACTAAGGTGCGCCTGACCCAAGCCATGATATTTTCAATAACCTCATATGCATTCAAAAGCTGGACAGTGAATAAAGAAGACCATAGAATAATTGGTGCATTTGAGTTATGGTATTGGAGGAGAATATTGAAAGTGCCATGGGCTGCCAGAAGAACCAACAGATCTGTGTTGGAAAAAGTGCAGCCAGAGTGCTCCTCGGAGGCCAATATGGCCAAACTTCATTTCTCATATTTGAACATATTGTCAGGAGGGACCAGTCGCTGGAAAAGGATATCATGTTTGGTAAGGTGGAGGGTCAGAGAAAAGGAGGAAGACCCCCAGAAAGATAGGTTGGCAATATGGCAGCATCAGAGAGCTCAAGTGTGGCAACAATTGTGAGGCAACAATATCTGTGGTTATATACATAGTATTCTTGATTACTTAGATAGTATTACTTTACAATTGATCGATGGAGTTTCTAAGTTTCAGAAAATTTAAATATTTTCTCATGTTTAAACAACAAGTGATAAAGCAGAAATTAAAATGAAAGCAAGAACAACCATCTTCAGAGTTGAAGAGGATTTCTGCTTCTTAGTCTGACTCAGTGTCCACTGTATTCAGTTACTTACAATTCTTTGATTATAGGACCGCTTAGAGATACATTTTTCAGACGGTGACAAGTTCATACAGCAGTTAACCTCTTTTACATTATTTAAGTTATTCTATTTCGTTTGTCTCTTTTTAGCCCAAATTGTTTCTTGTGAAGTAAGGTTAAGAGACCAGTGCAAAGGAACAACCTGTAATAGGTAATATTTATTATTTTTCTCAATATTAAGTCACAAAATCTGAGAGTTACTTTTATTTTCTACTGAAATTCAGAGAAACTAATTTTTCTCTCCCAATTTCTTTCATTTAGATATGAATGTCCTGCTGGCTGTTTGGATAGTAAAGCTAAAGTGATTGGCAGTGTTCATTATGAAATGGTACGCATTAAAATAATATCACTTGGGACTATTGCTCTTCCATATAATGCTTGATTTCTTAATGTGAAACACAGCTAGATTTATGTGTTGTTGTTCTTGTTAAGTGCTGTCAAATCAGTTCTAACTCATAGCCACCCAGTGTAGGGTTTCTAAAGAGTGGCTGGTGGGTTTGAACTGCCTACCTTTTTATTTCAGTTAGAAATGTGTAAGTAACTTTTCATATCCTTGACAGAATTCTAATATTGTAACATCTCCTCTTCTCTCCTTTTCTCCAAGCAATCTAGCATCTGTAGAGCTGCAATCCATTATGGTATAATAGACAATGATGGTGGTTGGGTAGACATCACTAGACAAGGAAGGAAACATTATTTCATCAAATCCAACAGAAATGGTATTCAGTCAATTGGGTAAGTACCCAAATGATCTTTTTGAATTAAATCATTTTAAATTGTAACTGACATAACACTTTTTTTTTTTTAAGAGTAAATCTTAGAATGTAGTTTGTAAAGAGAGAATTTGAGGTTTCGGAGGCTGTAAATCTTTATCAAAGCAGAAAGCCTCATCTTTCTCCTGTAGAATGGCTGGTAGTTTTGAACTGCTGCCCTTGAGGTTCGCAGCCCGATTCATAACCACTCTGCTACGAGAACTCCTTCTATCTTGCATAGACAAGTAGAAAAAGCATCTAAAACTTTCAAAGTCAACCCCTTGTACGTAATAAAGGGCATACTAAAAAAATTCCAAAGTTACAAAAGTATTTGGAAAATGTACAAAGCACAGGTAATCCCAGTGTGAAGCATTAAATTATTTTTCATCTTGACAAAAAACACTCCAGAAAAGATATGCATTATTTGCATATTTTAAGGGTTGTATTTATGTGGGTTAATGCACCAGACTGCAAAGCCATTTGAATTGCAAGCTTACCAGCTGGTCCTTGGAAACCCTATACAGGGTCGCTGTTGGGTCGGAATCGACTCGACATCACTTAACAACAACAACATTTATAGAAAAAAGGAGCTCTGGTAGCATAGTGGTTATGAATCGGGCTGCTAACCTCAAGGTCGGCAGTTCGAAATTATCAGCTATTCTGTGGGAGAAAGACGAGGCTTTCTGCTCCCGTAAAGATTTAGCCTCGGAATTCCTGTGCAGGGTCACTATGAGTCAGAATCGACTCCACGGTATGTAACAACAACAATTTATAGATAAAGTCGTTCTAGTGAAACAGTGGGTAAGCACCCACCTGCTAACTGAAAAGCTCCTAGTGTGAAAATACCTGGTGATCTACTTCTATAAAGATTGCTGTTGTTTGGGGCCTTATAGTTGGTTCTGACTCAGAGCAAGCATATGTAGAACAGAGAGGACCACTGCCTGGTCCTGCCCCATCCCTTACTATCATTCCTGTGTTTGATCTCCTTGTTATAGTCACTGTGTCAATCCATCTCTTTGAGTGTCTTCCTCTTTTTTGCTGACCTTTACATGGTGCCCAGGGACTGGTCTGTCTGGATAATATATTCAAAGTATGTGAGATGAAGTCTTGTCATAATCGCTTCTCTGGAACATTCTGGCTGTAGGTCTTCCAAGACCATAAAGATTTTGGGGTCATTTTACTCTGCCCTATCTGGTTACTATGAGTTAAAATCAACTTGACATAACAACAACATTTAGGGAAACTTACATATTTCATACAATAGTAAACTTATTAAATGTTCTCATGTAGATCAGGTTAATAAGTAAAAGAACATTTTGAAAAGTTCTCTAAATATGTAACATACTATATCATCTTTCTTTTATGTTTTTAAGTATAATTTGCTGTAATGTTGTAGCATTTTTTAACTTTGTGAAATATGTATTTTGTTGTTTTTGTTAAAAATATACATAGCCAAACATCAATTCCACTCTATACCTGCAAAATTCAGTAACATTCATTACATTCTTTTAGTTGTACAATGGTCCTCACCTTGCTTTTCTGAATTATTTCTCATCCATTGGCATTAACTCACTGCCCACTTAAATTTCGATCTAATATTTCAGGTTGCTGTTGTCAGTTTGTTCCCATATGGTTAATTCTATAAAGAGCACAATGAACTAAACAGTGCCCGGCTATCACTACCAATTGCCCTGAAAGGGATCACATTAGAGGGTCCTGGATAGACTGGGAGCAAATGTGGAATAAAACTCAAAATTATTTAATAAAAATAATAAGAAGAAGTGGGTTTACTGGTCAGAAAGAGACTGGAGAACCTTTTGGTCCAATTTTTAGCCAAGTAGTAGATAGGTTTATGGGTGGGAGACAATACTAGCAAGGTTTACTCACCATGGAATGATCAATCATTCAAAATCAGAAGGGCAACATTGTCCTAAGGATAAAGTTGAGAAGGGATAAGAAGAGGATGGAATGCAAATAGGAACCATAGGGAGGAGGCAGGATAACTGTTAAACATGGAGATGTAACAAAGTGTATGATCTTGTCTGTAAGCCTTCACTCAATTCACAACTGAGTGAAAAAAGTGAACTAAATTTTTTTAAAAAGCATAATGCTCAAGGTGGTGGTGGTGGTGTGCTATGGAGTAAGTTCCGACTCATAGCGACCCTGTATAGGGTTTCCAAGGCTGTAAATCTTTACGGGAGCATAATGCTCAAGGTAGACATTTTTAATTAGTAAAGCTGAACGGCTGTTTAGTTTTAAGAAACCTTCAGGGGATATTATTGGTTAAAGTTTCAGAGGTTATCTCAAGGCAGTTGTATCAGGGATTCATCTAACTCCCATGACTCCCAAAAGTCTAGAGTCCATAAGAATTTGAAATTTTGTTCTGCATTTCCCCACTTTTAATCAGAATTGTTTTGTCAAATCTTTGATTAGAATGTTCCATAATGGTAGCTGGGCATGAATCCAGACCTGCTGGTTTCATGGTAAAGGAAGCAGCTGTTCATGGAAGCAATTAAACCATACATTTGATATCCCCCTTCGTATTCCTTATTATCCTTCTCTGTTTCTCCAATAAAATAGAGAACAATTTGCCTGCCTTGTTGGCCATTTCCAAGCTTTTAAGACCCCAGATACTAGGACACAAACTAGAAGATAGAATAGAAGAACTAAACATGTTACTAAGCCAATTAACTGGGTTGTCCCATGAAACTACCCTAAGCCTCAAAATCAAAGAATGAAATACCATGAGGCTGTACATAAGAACTCTGTTTTTTGTTTTTGTCATATAGTAAATCTCCAGAAATGGTTTGGAGGCCATATTTGCCTTCCGTTGGTTTTGCAAAGGGGAGGGTAATCAAACTCAAAATCAGCCCAAGATGGATTCTTCTGCAGCAGAGGTCAGGCATGGCTCCACCCTACAACCTCCTTTGTCTTCTTCTGACACCAACCATCCCTTCCATAGCATTCTGTGTTCCACATCAGGGTTTGATAATATGTTGCAGTGCCCACACAGAACTCCTAGACAATACTTAAGATTATAGAATGTATTAAGGAAGTGAATAGGATACAATTCAGGAGCAGAAACAACTCAGGATACAGCAATCTACCAGTCAGGAACGCTTCTTCTCTTCTGTACTGCAGACACTCCTCAGTCTCCTCTTCCTTGTCTTCTGCATCTAAGCCATGTTGCCCCTTGGCCTCTGCCTTGCTCAGGCAAGTGTTACAAATCTCTTTAAGCACTATCTTTAAGTACCCAAAGGTCATATTTTGATAGTCAGCCTTCTGCTTGTAGGCACTCAGTTTTGGTTGGTCCTTTGGCTAGGAAGACTGCAGCTGCTCTGTCTCTCCATGCCGCTACCTCTGCCACCACCTCTGCTACCACTGCTTTCTCAGGTAGGGATCTCACATTACTATCCTGCTTCTTCTCTCTTGTTGGTCCTGGGATCTTCTGTCCCTGCTTTTGAGATGGCTCTTTTTAAACCTAGCGGATGGCAAAACTAACCAGTACTAGAGGTAGAGTTCTGTATACCCTATTTACATGGTCCCACCCAATCATTTGGTGGGACTTAAGACTTTGGATAATAAAGCCAAATCAAGTAAATTCAGGGGTACCACACTATCACAGTTTTTGCTAGTTCAACTTTTTTACATGTGCACACTAACACCAAGTACAATAATGGTAATCAGTGCTGTTTTTCCATCATCAATAGCCCTCCTGTCCCTTTTCTTCTCCACCTGCCCCTGGAAAGGAACTCTTGTGGTGTCGTGATTAAGTACTGGGCTGCTAATCTAAGGATTGTCAGTTCAAACCCACCAGTGGCTCTGTAGAAGAATGATGTGGCTGCTTCCAGATATTTCCCAGATATAATCTTGAGACAGTTCTACTATGTTCTATAGGGTCACTATTAATGGGAATTGACTGTTGTTTTTTTTCCTGCTCAAGGTAACTACTAATAAACTTTAGTTTTTATACATTGCTTTTTTTTTTTTTTTCATCTTTTGTCTGAGTAAGGTCACAGCAATATTTGTCCTTTTGTGACTAACTTATTTCCTCCGCATGGAGTCTTCGATATCAAGCATATAGAAGCATGTATCAACACTTTTGTTTATGTACCACTGTATGTACGTACCACACTTTTGTTAATTGTTTCATCTGTTAATCAGTATTTCAGTTGTTTCCACTTTTGACTAGTGCTGCTGTGAACATTGATGTACAATTCTCTGAGTCCCTATTTGGAAATGGAATAGAATTGCTGGGTCACAGGGCAGTTCCATTTTTAGTTTTTTGAGGAGCCTTCTCACTGTTTTCTTCAATAATGTTATATTTTGAATTCCTACCAGCAATGGATAAAGGTTTCAGTTTTCCCACCTCCTGTCCAACAGTTGTTAATTTCTAGATTATTTTGTTTTAATCATAGTCATTCTAATGAAAGTGCAATGGTATCTCATTATGGTTTTAATTTGCCTTTTTCTGATTTGCTAGTGACGTTGAACATCTTTTCATGTGTTCGGTGGCCTTGAATGTCCTCTTTGGCGAAATGTCTTTCAACACTTTTGCCCATTTTATGATTGGTTTGTCTCTTTGTTGTTAAGTTGTTGAAGTTTTGTATATATTTTTGTTATTAGATTCTTATCAGATACATGATTACTGAAGATAGTTCCCCATCTTTCCATTTATTTATGTCTTCTTTAATATTTTTCAGCAGTGTTTTCATTTTCATTGTATAAATTCTTATATCCCTGGTTAAATTTATTCTAGATTTTTTTTTTAGATGGTCTAATTAATTCCAACAGAGTTTTGTTTGTTGACATTGTACCCTGTACATTTGTTCTAGACATTTCCTTGTGGACTCTTGAATTGTCTGCATATAGGATCATATTGTCCATGAAAAGAGACAATATTACTTCTTTTCTAATCTGAAAGAAGCCTTGATGGTGTAGTGGGCTGAGCATTGGGCTTTGTTGTTGTTGTTTTTGTGAAGTGCCATCGAGCCAGTTCCGACCCCTAGAACCCTGTATAGGGCTTTTGAGGAGCAGCTGGTGAGCTTGAACTGCCAACCTTGCAGTTCAAATGGCTTTGCAGTCTGGCGCATTAACCCACAGTGCCACACCAGGAAGCATGGGGCTGCTAGCCAAAAATCCAGCACTTCAACCCCGCAGCTTCTCCATGGAAGACAAATGAGGCTGTGTGTTCCCTAAAAGCTTTACAGTCTTAGAGTTCTCTGTTCTATAGAGTCAATATTAAGTCAGAATCAACTCCATGGCAGTGGATGTGGTTTTTGGTTTGGGTTTCCAATTTGGGAACCAAACTTATTTCTTTTTCCTGTCTTACTGATCTGATTAGGACTTGTAATACAGTACTGAATGGAAGTGGCAAAAGTGGATACGTTTGCCTTGTTCCTGATTTCAAAAGGAAAATACTCATTTTTTTCCCATTAAGTGTTTATTAATTCATTTTTGAAAGGTTTCTCTCATCAAGGACACCAAATATTCTAAAACACCATTTAGTTTTATATCTACATTATAGAAAAATATACACTTTGTTTTATCCATTTCTCCTCCATAAAATAGAAACATTATTGATCTTCATAATAATGCCTTTTCTTAGAACATATAACATTGTCTTTTCACTTTTGAACTATATGATCACATGAAACTCTACACTGGGGTTAAGTTAGAAGCCAGAATGATAAAAAAATAAAACAATTTATTAAAACTCATGTTTATTGGTAGAATAGCATATGTATATAATATTCTATTAATTACTTTCAGTAAATAATAAATACTAGTTTATTATCTTCAGTGAACTAAGCATTCGGCATTGTGTTAAACAACGTTTATCTTATTAGTTAATTTTATTCCGTTAAACTTAAATGTTGATTATGTATATTATAGAAATTCTCTTGAAATTTGAAGGCTGCATTTAAATAGTTTGTATGTTTTGTGCTTCAAAGAATATTTTTTATTGTTGTGTGTACATTATGTTGTTGTTGTGTTAAGTGCCGTCGAGTTGGTTCTGACCCACAGTGACCCTATATAGGGTTTCCAAGGAGCAACTGGTGATCTTGAGCCTCCGACCTTGTAGTTCAACTGACTTTGCAGTCTGACGCATTAACTCACAGCACCACACCAGGACTCCTTATAGATGATTATTAAAACTGAATTTGAAGTTGACAAAAATAAATGATTGTGAAAATTTTCCGACACCTTTAGTCTTGAGTTAATGAATACAAGAGGGTGTGTTTTGTTAAAGTGGAGCATTACAAATAAACCTTACTTTTTGTAATAGAGGTTTTTTCTGAAAACCTGACTAATTAAAATTTTGATATGCAGTGGTACACAGAACTTATATTTCTGTTTTTCAAAAATTCATGTACTAACAGGGAAATTTATTCATTCATTGTAGACATACTAGATTCTGGTGGCATACACATAAAAAGATCATAAAACATGCTTCCTTAAGGTATACCAATTAGTTAGTAGTCTTTTTATAGCACTACTTTGCATTTAAGGAGCTCTGGTAGCATAATGGTTACGAATCAGGCTGTGAACCGCAAGGTCAGCAGTTCGAAACTACCAGCTGTTCCAAGGGAGAAAGATGAGGCTTTCTGCTCCCATAAAGATTTACAGCCTTGGAAATCCTGTACAGGGTCGCTCTGAGTCAGAATAGCTTTGCATTTATTGCTGTAAAAGATTAGCTGGTCTTTGTGGCAACAGTGAAGTGTAGTATATTGAAAGTTTTAATTTTGACAGGAAAAATATGTATCAATATGTACTGTTGGGTTTATGCTGTTATCTATAACTAATGAAAAGATATCTTTTAATGTCAAGGATGGTAATTTGGATTGTATTTTCAGTTAGCAGCGTAAAGCATAAGCCACTGCATCACTAGGACTCCTAGATAAGGTGTTGTTGTTGTTGTTAAGTGCTGTGGAGTCAGTTCTGACTCCTAGTGACCATGTACAGGGTTTCTGAGGAGACTTGGTGTTGAGCTGTAGTAAAAACACTGGACTGGTAACCAAAAAGTTGGCAGTTCAAATCCACCAGCTACTCTTAGAAGCCCTATACATGGTCACTGTGAGTGGGAACCAACTCAGTGGCACACAACAACAACAATAACATATCTTTACAGGAGCAGAAAGCCTCATCTTTCTCCTGAAGAGCAGCTGGTAGACTTGGACTGCCGGCCTCTGGCTCACTGTTCAGAGATTATCCTCAGAGCCGCCGTGTTCGTGTTCCCCAAGTAATATGTAGTTAGCATAACAACGCTGTATGGGGTTTATGAGGCGTGGCTGATGAGCTCGAACCACCAAGATTGCTGTTCAAACCAACTTTGCAGTCCAGCACATTAACGTGCAGAATATATAGATATTTTTTAAAGGATGATTAAGAAGAAATAAATATTCCTAATCCTGTAAAATACATTATGCTGATAATGATGAATAAAAGTAAATGACCCATTTCTGTCTTCTTTATCTGCAGCAAATATCAGTCTGCTAATTCCTTCACAGTCTCTAAAGTAACAGGTTAGCACTTTGGCTTTTTATCTGTTTCTCTTACTGTTATGGTGAATGCTATTACTTCCAAAGGAGATGCTTATTGTTCTGTGTTTTGATTCTTATAGTTCAGGCTATCACCTGTGAAACAACTGTGGAACAACTGTGTCCATTTCATAAGCCTGCTTCACACTGCCCCAGGTAACATTTTAGACATTTTATTGTGCTTCTTTATCTGGGAAAATTACGGCTTTTGGGCCCCTTGATAAGGTTTTTCTGTCATGCTAATATCTTTAGGATTTAAATGGTGTGTGATCTTGAACTGCTTACAGAAGGGAGCAATGTGATAACAACAGTTACATGCACTGCATATAATCTCTGAGTTTCCATGTACTGCAAGGAGCTCTTTTCACAGAAACGAAAATGACATAATTCATATTTTTAAACATTTTTATCTAGTTTTAAAATGAGTTTAATTTAATTGAAGTTGGTAAGGCAAAAACATATCTTCTTTCTTTTTTTATTGTAAGCAATCTTTTAAAAATTATAATAGGGTAAACCATAAAATAGTGGAAAATATATTAATATTTTGATCAAATGAAGATGAAAACTTTTAGAATATTATTAAAAAGACATTTTTACTGCAGTCATAAAACACTATTATTAAGGTATACCAGTGTATTTTAGCAGGCAAAAGGAAGTTTTAAGTATGGAACAAGTAAGACTATAGTTATGTAATTATTTATAATGATTAATTGCTGAAAGATTTACTTCACATAGGTAGCTTGATTATATTTTAAAATTGCATTGACTGTAAAAATTTGATTTACTGAGTTTTGGTGTAAGTAGTGAAGCCTTTAAAATTGTGTGACACTGTTTAAGGTATAATAAGGTATTATTATCAATTTGGTCATGAGCACCAATTTTTTCTTCACTGCATAAATTGCAATTTCATGATTTTAGGTAAAAGTGGGATGGCATATTTTTGTGAGTTACCTAACTATTTGTTTTCTTGCCATCCTAATTTTATTGTTTTATCTTGTAAAACTGGGCATTGTTTGGATTTCTTAGAAAAATCTAAGACCAAAAGGGAAGACTCCTCTTCTGCACTGAGTACTAATTCTGCTTTTGTATGGGTGGAACTCTTCTTTGTGAACAGGACACAAAGTACCAGTTGAAAAGTGCCTTAATATTCTTTCTAGTAACAAATATTGTTCAATCCTAGAATATTGTGTGGTTAGAATCAATTTCATCTTGCTCCATTTAAAATATTCTTCTGAATGAGTGGGGTTTTGAAACACATCCAACACAACTTAAAACCTCCTTTGTTGTTGTTGTTAAGTGCCTCCTTTACCAGTGTTTAATTTTATTTAATCCTTTGTAATTCCCTTCTCCTTCTTCTAGATTTTGTTCTCCTGTAATTTAGCCTAAAGCAATAGCGCAAATGAAGGTTTTTTTTAAAGTAAAAACTTTATAATAATTATAATTAAAAAAAATATTTCTGAAAGCTTTCAGAAATATCTTTTATAATTTTACATTTAATAATAGAAAGACTTTTACCTGTTATTGAAATTACCTACATAGTTGCTTCTTTGAGAGATTCCCTGTCTCTGGCAGAACCCAAAATAAACTACTACTTAATAACATAATTTTGTAGAAATTACTTTTGTGTGTGTTTTAGTATGTATGTTTGATTTTGAAATGTTCATACTTGTTTACATCAACCTAAAAGGAGCTCTGGTAGCGCAGTGGTTACGAATTGGGCTGTGAACCTCAAGGTCAGCAGTTTGAAACTACCAGATGTTCTGTGGGAGAAAGATGAGGCTTTCTGCTCCTGTAAAGATTTACAGCCTTGGAAACCCTGTACAGGGTCACTATGAGATGGAACCGACTCCACGGCACATAACAACAACAACAAAAACAATTAGGCCTTCAAAGTCCACTAAGTATTCAAGATGAAAAAGTAGGGGTTGTTAAAATGTGTCATAAATTTTTATTCAAAGCTCCTAAGCAAATTGTAGATAAAGGATTCTCAGTAGTATGTTAAAACAAGTGACTGAAAAACAAATAAGCAAAACCCTCCATCTGTATTTCTTTTCCCTGAGTTGTCTAAGGAAAGACAAAAAGCTTGAAGTTTCTGTGCTCTTTGACCCTCAGCAAACTAAATAAATATGGATAAGGTAGAGCTCACACAGCCTGATCCAGAATGTAGAGCAGGTGGTTAAAGTGTGCAATGAATACCCGATCGTCCCCAAATACAATGAGATCATTTTACAGTTAATGAGGGGAGGTACCATTCTTCCTATAGAAACCCCAGACAGCATCTTTTATATAAATCAACCCTCTAATTTAAAGTTACTAAAGCTCAGATTTTTTTTTTTTTTTACTAATGTTTAAATGATTCTGGTTTAGTTATTATTTGTAGTGTATCCAATTTAGATTGTACAGTGTTATACACATTTTAGAAATAAGAAATTTATTTGGACTTTCACAATGTAGACTTAAGAACCTAAGGAAGATCCAAAAGAGTTTTTGAAAAAAGTACCATTTGAAAGTTTCTTGAACTCTGGCTATGGACTTTTTTTTAAAAATAGCATGTGATTGATAGACACCACATTTAAATAAAAAAAGACTGAAAATGCTTTTTAAATGAGCTAAGCCAATCTGATATCTTTGAAGCAATAAGATATCTGGAGAAAGAGCATTTCATCCTGAGAGAAGGATAAATACAAATGCCTTGAGGTAGGAACCTGTTTGGAATGTTTGATAAATAGCCATTGTTCTTGTTGTTAAGTGCCAATGAGTTGATTCCGACTCATAGTGAATTTATATAGGGTTTCTGAGGAGCAGCTGGTGTGCTTGAACCGCCAACCTTGCAGTTCAAACGTCTTTGAAGTCTGGTACATTAACCAACAGAGCCACACCATTGTTGTTGTCAAGTGCCATCGAGTCGATTCCAACCCATAGCGACCCTGTATAGGGCTTCCAAGGAGCAGCTGGTGAGCTTGAACTGCCAACCTTATACTTCAAACAGCTTTGCAGTCTGGCGCATTAACCCACAGCGCCACACAAGCCACACCATTAGGTCCATGTAATTGGAGTCAACTAAGAGTGGAAGAGGAGTAGGATAGGTCAGAGAGGTCATGTGCTGATGGAATATGTAAAGGTTTTGCCATTTGTTAAGAATGTGATAAAAAGTTACTGGAATATTTGGAGCAGAATAATGACATGATTAAGGAGATCTGGTAGCATAGTGGTTACGAATCGGGCTGCCAACCACAAGGTCAGCAGTTTGAAACTACCAGCCATTCCACGGGAGAAAGATAAGGCTTTCTGCTCCCATAAAGATTTACAGCCTCGGAAACCCTGTGCAGGGTCCTTATGAGTCGGAACTGACTCCACGGCACAAAACAATAACAACAATGACCTGATGGGGTTTATATGTTGCAATTTAAGTGTATGGAAAATAGATTGCTGTTGTTATTGTTGTTATTAAGTGCCATCAAATCATTTTTTACTCATAGCTACCAAGGAGCAGCTGGTATATTTGAACAACCTATCTTACAAATCAGGCTGCTAACCCCAAATTTGGCAGTTTGAAACTACCAGGTCTTCCACAGGAAAAAGATGAAACTTTCTGCTCCTGTAAAGATTTGTAGCCTCGGAAACCCTGTTGTACATGGTCACACTATGAGTAGGAACTGACTCCATGGTACTTAACAACAACAAAAACCTTGCAGCTCGGAGTTCTGGTGTGCGCTGAGGGTTAATGTGCTGGACTGCAAAATTGGTTTGAACTGAAATGTCTGAGGTTTAAGCTCGTCTGCCCCCCTCGGAAATCCTATACAGGGTTGCTATGAGTCAGAACTGGCTTGAGGTATGAATACAAATTAAAGAGTTTTTTTTTTTTTTTTTTTGGTTGTAATCTTTACAGGAGGAGGCCCTGGGTTGTTTAGATGGTTAGATACTTGACTACTAACTGAAAGGTTATTGGTACAAACCCACTCAGAAGCAATCAGAAGTAAGGTCTGGCAATCTGCTTCCAAAAGGTCACAGCCTTGAAAATCCTACTGAACAGTTCTATTCTGTACACATTGGTAGTCATGAATCTAAATCTATGTTAAAGCAACTAACAACAGCATCAATCTTTATTGATGCAGTTTTCCAGGCCTTTCTTCTGCAGAGCCTCTGGGCAGCTTCAACCAACCAACCTTTAGATTAGCTACTGATTGCAAACTGTTTCAACCACTCTGGAAACTTATTGTGGTGGTGGTGGTGGTTGCATTTCACCAAGGTCTCATAGTGACCCTGTATAGGTTTTCCGAGGCTGTAAATCTTAACATGAGTGGAAAGCCTCATCTTTCTCCTGCAGTGGTTCTTGATAAGTGTGTCGAGTTGCTTCTGACTCATAGTGATTCTGTATAGGGTTTCAGTGACTGGTAAATTCAAACTGCTTACCTTATGGTTAGAAGTCCAGTTTGTAATTAATGGCTCTGTGGGATAATGCACCAGACTGCAAAGCCATTTGAACTGTAAGGTTGGCAGTTCAAGCTTACCAGCTGTACCTAAGAAACCCTATACAGGGTTGCTTTCGCTTGGAGCCAACTCGATGGCACTTCACAACAACAATGCTGCTGGAAATCCTTGGGACCTTATTATAGACAATAGAAGTTGCTGATGAATTGAATGTAAGATAGGCGGTAAAGAAAGAGTGATCAAGGATAGAATAAAGATTTTTGTACCAGAGCACCTGGAAATATGATGTTGCCATTTATTGAGGTGTGAATACAAAGCACATTTTGGGGTTGTGGATTCAATTAGGACTTTGTTTTTATACATGCTAAACATGGGATATTGAAGTCCTCGTGTAGTGGTGTAGGATAAGCACCGGATTACTATCCACAAAGACTGTGGTTCTAACCCACCAGTTACTCCAGGGAAACTTTATACAGGATTGCTTTGAGTCGGAACCAACTCAACAGCACTTAACAACAACAACAACCAACTTGAGATGCCTGTTCATTTTACATGGAGATGGTGATTAAGCAGTAGGATCAGTGAAGTTACAGTTTGGAATTAAAGAAGAGATCCCAACTGGAGATGTAAATTTGGGAATCGACACTTGATTAAAACCATGAAATTGGGTGAGATCACTAAAAATGTGAATTTCGAAAAGTGACACTATGAGATGTGTGAAACAGACAATAATTCAGATATTTCAAGAAACATGTTTATTAAAGTCTGCAGATTTTTAGAGATCACATATCTAGATACTTCATTATTTTATCATGTTCTTTCTTTTGAGCCCCCAAATTAGAACGTTTCCTGGTTAAATTAAAATTAATACATGAGTAAGAATGATATGTGTATTAAATTCTGAAAGTAGATCAAACAAACAGAAGCAATTGTGTCTACTGCCTGACTTGTATAATTGACTTATTTTAGGGAAGCAAAAAAAAAAAAAAATCAGTAGGATTTGAAATGTTGAGTTACTTTTGCATATGTATATCTATGGTTTTGATACTATGAAAGGCTAAAGAAACCAATTTGCTTTATGTATATGTATATCTATTTTTTTCCTCAGAGTTTACTGTCCTCGAAACTGTATGCAGTCAAATCCCCATTATGCTCGTGTAATCGGGACTCGTGTTTATTCAGATGTAAGTAGTATCCTAATTCAAACAACTCTCTGTATTCATATATATATATATATATATATATATGTGCATACTTGTTCATTTAAATGTATACATACGCATTGATATGCAGATCAAGGAACTAAAATTTTGTGTTGATAAACATTGTCTCACTAGTCATTAATATTGAAAAATGAATGTTGTTGTTGAAGTGCCTTCAAATCAATTTGGACTCATAGTGACCCCAATAGTGTTTACCAGAGCAGATGGTGGGTTTGAATCGTTGACCTTTCAGTTAGCAGTCCACAGTTTACTCTGGCAGCACCACATCAGGATTCCAAAGAATGGTTATCCATAGCACATATGAGCACATAATTAGGTTCATTTTATTTTCATATCCTACCCATGTCTGTTAGCATAGTGGATTAAGACCTGAGCTGCCAACTGCACAGTCAGCAGTTCAAATCTCCTAGCTGCTCCGTGGAAGAAAGATGAGGCTTTCTGCTCCTGTAAAGATTTATAGCCTCAGAAACCCTATACAGGGTCCTATGAGTTGGCACCGACTCCACGGCACATAACCACCACTACTGCTACCACCACCACCCATGTCTGGTATATCAGGCACTTAATAAAATTGCTGGAGGTATTCTTGGGAAGGAAGACACATGTTAACCTTTGTTTTAGTTCTTTAGTATTTGAAATTTATATTTCTGAACAATTAAGAATTCATCAAGCTTATGAACAGTATCCTCCTTGCCTAAGGAGTGTTTAAAAAATACCATAAAACCACAAATAAATAAAACGTTAAAATATATACAAAAGAAAACCAGGTAAGGGGCTGTTTATGACATGTTTACAATATCCCCTCACATGGTTCCATGTTTTATCTGGTTTTGATTCTCTGATATTTTGAATGAAATTATTGGCATTGGACTGGGAATATTAGCTATGATAACTTCAGTATGGATAATCTCTTTGTGAGCTAGGCTTACAGTTGTAGTTTGGTAAAGAGGATTAGGGAACACATTCTGGAGAGGATGAATGGCATGTACAGGGACATGAAGATTAAAGCAAGTGGGTTTCATGCAGGAATAACAAGTAGGTTTTCTTAAGTTTTTGAGGTGGTAAGAATTGGAGATAAAGGAACTGCTTAAAATGCAAACAATTTTCCCCTTCATTTTTATCTGTCATTTTTCCCATCCTACGTGATTGCCACTGTCTTTTTAAGGTATATTCCTGCATCTCTCAGTCCAAGTATGATATCATCCTTCTTTGAAGTTCTATAATTTTTTTTTTTTTTTCCTTTTAGGGATTAGCAGATTCTGTTGAGTATTCGGATTGTTTTTCCACCTTTTTTATAGTTTCATAGTTCCTTGAGGGAAGCAGCTGAGTAATCATTGATCATTCATTCATCTGCAATGGCATGTGTGCCAAACTGCAAACAAGGCAGGCTTGCTTCCTGCCTTAAAAGAGAGCCTAGGGCACACAGTGACATTCAGCATTAAACAAGTACCTTACACATCAATCTTTTATGGATAAAAAGCCAAAATATTAAGTGTTTATATATGAACAAATCTGCCACCTTCCAAAGAGAAGTTCTCCCTACCCACCAGGTTGCCTCTTTAAGCATCAGAACTTTTCGTTTTAGTTATGTCTGATAGAAATGATACAAATATCGCACACATCTTTAAACTATTTCCCTGCTAGAATTAAGTTTTTGTTGTGATCTATATCCTGAGATCATTTACTCTTCCTGCCTTATTGAAATGGGTAGGGAATATTTATAAGTATTATAGTTTCTTCCAAGAGTAAGTTTGAAATATAAAGACTACTATTAGTCACTCCTTAGAAACCCAATAATACAAGGCCACTAAGAGTTAGAACTGACTCTGCGGCACTTAACAACAACAATATCACATGATAGGAACCCTGGTGTGGTGCTGGTGAATAATCACTGGGCTGCTAACCACAGGTTGACAGTTGGAACCCAGCAACCACTCCTGAGAACCATACGTTTTCTGAGGAGCTATGAGTTGGAAACCAACTCTGTGGCACTTACCCATCACATGATAAATAAGAGTCAGAGTTCCAACCATTAGTTGCAATCTTCCTACATCATAACAAAACATGGCACCTACAAAGGTTATTCTCTCTTAAGGTTCATGATGAAGGTAAGAACCAATCAATCTTTCTTCCTTTTTCTCTCCCTCTGACCCTCCCTTCTTTCCTTCCTTCCTCAACCTGAGTAATTTCATTCATTGCTACAACCAGTTCCTTCCTCACTTAAAATTTATAGGGTGACAGCTTGCACATTCTATTACTTTTGAAATGCTTTGAACTTTTATTTCTGGTTTATTACAGATGGAATTCATTTCTACATCCATTAAAGTTGTCTCACTTCTTTCTTTATATGATACATTATTTCCTATGAATGAGGACATGAAAAGAAAATTTCTCCTGACATTTAAGATAAAAAAGGAATGCCTGTTGATTGCATAGTTATAGGCAAAACAATAGTTTCCAAACTCATTAACTATTTGAATTTAGTAAATGCTATGTTAAGTACTTTTGTTGCCTTGACAAAATACTGAATTATGTACAGAACTATTTTTTTTAATCTCATTAATGATAAACCATATGGAATACAAATATTAATTAAATGAAGGTCTTTAAATGATGAGTAAGATGCCTCCTTGAAGTAAAAATGCAGGATTTTAGACATAAGACATTTTGTAATATAGCAAAAGCGCTAAATGAATGAAAGCAGGGCTTTGTATCAGTTCATTCCTATTCAACACCTTGCTGACAATTTGCATTGTGGTGTTGTAGGATAAGCACTGGACTGCTAACCACAAGGCCAGTTGTTCAAACCCACCAGGTGCTCTTTGGAAACCTTGTACGGGGTTGCTATGGGTCAGGAACTGAATCGATGAAACTTACAACAACTCCAAATATACTGACTGAAGTAGAATTTACATTTTAATAATATTCCCAGATGATTCTTAGGTATAGAGGTGGGGATCTTGTTAAAATAAAATGTGTTTTGATTCAACATATCTGTGGTGGAAATGCTGATTTCTCAGCCAGGTATTGAAAAGGATCCGATGCATGCTTATGTGAAGTTGAAAAGCGCAAAAATGAGAAAAAAATGTACCAGATCAATGAGAAATGACTGTTGGGGACAAGGGAATGAATGACTTTATACTGAAACAATATTTCATTTTATAAAGTTCAAATGTTTCATTTTATAAAGATTTCTTCCGGCTATATTCAGATAACGACAAGTTTTGATAGAACATTTGGGTAAAAGCAAAGGTTAAGATCTAGAGATGACTCTGTTATTATTGTTGTTAAGTGTCTTCGAGTTGGTTCTGACCTATTAACAACCCTGTATAGGGTTTCTGAGGAGCGGCTGGTGAGCCTGAAAGACTGCCCTGTGGTTAAAACCGACTTTGCAGTCCATTAAACCACAGTGCCACACCAGGACTCCAGAGATGACTCTAATGAGCCAAAATAAAGCACATGTCTTTTAGAACTTAGAAGTGTAAAAAAAATGAGAGTATTGGACCTAAAACAGTAATTTTCTTCTCCATAGAAATTCCATTTAATTCAGATTATACATCCAGTGCCATCAAGTTAATTCTAATTCATAGTGAGCCTATATGAAAGACTAGAACTGTCCCAGAAGGTTTTGAAGGCTGTAACTTTAATGGACATCGACTGCCACATCTTTCTTCCCAGAAGTGACTGATGGGTTCACACTGCCTAACTACCATTAGCAAGCAAGTGCTTAACTGCTACATCACCTAGGCTCCTTCAGATTACGTAACACGTTGAGAGATTGGTGTGGCAGAGGCATGTGACCTCCTCCAATTTCACAAGTATTGGAAGGAGAATCCAGACCAACAGTCCAAGGCTGATTCATATGAGATGAGGTCTCCAACCTTTTCATCATATTTGACATCAGTTGGCTCTGCCACGGCCCTCTCTGTTTTCCTGTTGGGTTTGATAATCCATCACAGTGGCCACACAGAACTCTACAGAAAATGTTCATGATTTTGGTGTTTATTAGGAAGTTAAATTGAGGACCAGAAATTATTTTATATTGTTCTTTGATCAGGACAGCCTATTTTCAGCAGTGCATGTATCGCTCTGACTCTTGGTCTCTCTGCCCCATGGCCTTGTAGCCTCAGCTATGCTTGTTGTTGTTGTTGTTAAGTGTTATAGAGTCGATTCTGACTCGTAACAACCATGTATAGGATTTCTGAGGAGCGGCTGGTGAGTTTAAAACACCGACCTTGCAGTCAAGTGCTGATCCTACAAAGCCACACCAGCTATGTTTAACTGTTAGAAAGCTCTTTTACCTCTGTTAATGAGTCCTGGTGTGGCACTGTGTGTAATGTGCTGGACTGCAAATTCAGTTGGAATCATAGGTCAGTGGTTTAAGCTCCCTGGAAACCCTACACAAGGTTGCTATGAGTCAAAACTGACTGGACAAGCACTTAACAACAACACCACTAAGTGCTTAGAGGCACTCAACATGCAACTAAACCTCGATTTGAAGAAGCTCTACTCTAGTTCCATGGGTCAGCAAACCTAGCTCTACCAAGTTCCTTGACACCACACCCCCACCCCACTTCACTCTATCAACAAGTGTCCTTCTCTAAGGTACTCAGCATTTTCTCTCTGTAAGTCTGGAAGCCCACAGCACTATCACCTGCCAGCTTCCTGCCATGGCTGGTTTTCTGTCACTGCTTCTTGCCTTGTCTCCTGTCTCTCACCATCTCAGTAAGGTGTTACAGTTCTGCCTCCCAGGTCAACGAAATGGTCAGTGCAGGGATCCCAAGTACAAAGGATGAGTTTTATTCCTGGCTCTTCTTTCTTGGTAGTGTTGAGATCCCTCTTTCCTTTTGGAATGGTTCATTTTAAGCCTAGTGGACTGGCACAACTAACTAATCCCATCATTAGAGTTTCATTTGCATAGTCCCACCCAGTAATTTGGTGGTAGTTACAAAGATTTGGCTAGAAGACCCTTATTAAATAAGTCATTGCACCACACTGGTACAATCTAATCATATAACTTCCTTAGTAGTCCATTTCAGACCAAACTAGGGTGACAGACACTGAAAATCTAGGTTGAAGCTATGATTGCTTTTCTATTGTTAAAACTTGGGGTTATTCTTTCAGGAGTCCTGGTATGGCAATGTAGGATAAACACTGAACTGCTAACCATAAGGTCCACAAGATCAGCAGTTCAAACCCACTAGTCGCTCTACAGAAGCCCTGTGTTGTTTTTGTTGTTAAGTACCATGGCATCGGTTCCGACTTAGGGACCCTGTACAGGGTTTCCAAGGCTGTAAATCTTTACGGGAGCAGAACGCCGCATCTTTCTCCCATGGAACCACTGGTCAGTCTTGAACTGCTGACTTTGAGATTGGCAGCCCGATTTGTAAGCACTACACTACCAGAGCTCCTTGGTTACTATAGTCAGAAATGATTTGATGGCACTTAACAACAATTCTTTAAAGGAAAACTTTTTGTATGCATTATAATATTTTAAAAGAAGAAGCTCCCATTTAATATATACTTGCACTTGGGAAAAAAGTTTATAGAGATAAGTTTGAGTTATTTGTAAGTCGAACCTGAACATAAATGAGGTACAGATGTTCCAGCTTGTGGATATTTGGCCAGAGACTCTGGTGTGAAGAAAAAGCCTGAAATTTAAGGATGCCCAATGGGCCCTTGCAGAGACAAAAGAAGCTAATTTGTTTTTTTTATTACTTCCACATTTTAAAAGCCTGCTGCTTGAACAGCGTAAGTACTTGCTGCAGGGATCTGGCAGCCCCCAATAATTTACCTTTAGACTTGCTTAGATTTTGTGACTTTTAAAATATTGTCTTTCACACCAAGTATTATCCCGAAGCTGCTCACTGGCTTTCCACATAGAGACAGATTTCAGTGCTTTTAATTTGGAAGAAAGTGGGCTAGACAAAGTCAGCAGGAATTACGAATCATGGTTTTTCTTTCCTCATCAGCTTTCCAGTATCTGCAGAGCCGCAGTCCATGCTGGGGTGGTTCGAAATCATGGTGGTTATGTTGACATCATGCCTGTGGACAAAAGAAAGACTTACGTAGCTTCTTTTCAGAATGGAATCTTCTCAGAAAGGTAAATATATATTTTATATAATGTCGATTGCTTTATTATTTTTAATTGATTCACTTTAGCATGGATTTGAAGTTAAATGGCTAAGTCAAATTATTCCTTTGTGTGCTTGTGTAACAGTCAAATCTGGGGGGAGCTGCAGAGGTGCCTGTTTCCCACAGGCTTGTATACACCGACAGGAAAATAAGATTACAAATCAAAACCACTCTTTTACTGGTTTATCTTATAATAAGTGAATTTTTGTGACCCCTTTTGGATTTTCTAGATTAATTTTGTATCTTTCTAGGTGAGCATGCCACTGAATATTTCTGTAACCCAGCTATACAAAAAGTATTTTCAAGAAGCAATAAGTCTGATTTTCCTTACAAACTATTTTTAACTGGAAATTGGATGCCGAATATAAAATGCACAAATTCTTTCAGGTCTTCTTATACTATTTAGTGCACTATTACTACATATCATAGCTCGTGTGACTCACTTTATCAAGTGTTTAATACATAGTGAGAGAAAAAACTACTATTTTGTTTTCTCATATAATTTTTTCCTATGGAAGTAATCTTAAGTCTATGTATTTTGTATGGCTGTGTGCCACTGAGTCAGTTCCAACTCATTGCAACCTTGTATAGGGTTTCTAAGACTGTAAATCTTAACTGAAGAAAGCTTCATCTTTCTCCTGAGGAGCAAATGGTGAATTCGCAGTAAGCAGTGTAACCTACCACACTATTAGGATTCCTTGTATTTTGTATAGATACTGAAACATCTCACAATTCTAGACATTCACTGGGATCTTCAGAATTGCCCATGGAGGGTTCTGCGTAAAATTCCATGTATAGAAGAATTTCCCTAAGGCCACCAGAGCATATGCCACACAAGTTATCTAAGTTTTCTTCTACATAACCTTCTAGGTTCTGTCTTCATGAAAAGGGCATCTGTTTTCAGATGAGAATACATGAGAAGCTTATTGTTCAGAGAGTGACTTCTCTACAACTTGTTTCATGACATCCTTGAGCAACTATGACATGTAAAATTAATTATTGAGTGATAGAATCAGATTTGATATGCTAAATTAAGAGATGTGGTTTCATTTGCCTTGCACATTTCTTAAATTTGCTTTAAAACTCTTAAGATTACAGCTGATACACTCTAAGAAAACTGAGAATAATTATAACTTTAATTTTGGATATGCTCTATGAATGGTCCAGATGTATGTAGCTGGTCATTTTAAGTATATGATCTCAGTTTCATTCACAGTCCTATAAAGTCAGTAATATAAATTTTAATTTGTAGATGTGTCAACTGTTTCAAGGGTTAAGTGATGCTCCCCAAGGTCATATAACCTGTAAGCATCAGAGCTCAGATTTAGCACTAGGTCTGCAGGATCAGAGATAGGCATTTTTCCAGTATATCGCTCTGAACAAATAAGAAACACACCAGGTGCATTCCTTTGCTAGGCCACTTGATCAGTTTCTTTCGGGTAGCATAGTTGTTGCGAGTCAGATTGCTAACTGAAAGGTCAGAAGTTTGAAACTACCAGCAGTTTCACTGGAGAAAGATGAGGTGGTATGCCATGGAGTTCCGACTCAGCGACCCTGCATAAGGTTTCTGAGGCAGTAAATCTTTATGGGAGCCTAGAGCGTCATCTTTCTCCCATGGAACAACTGGTAGTTTCAAACTGCTGACCTTGAGGTTAGCAGCCCGACTCTTAACTACTATGCTACCAGCGCTCCTTCCAGGGTGGCCTCAAATTGCTGAGATTTCAATTAGCAGTCAAGGAATTCACAATTGCACCAGCAAGGTTCCTTTTATTACCTTTTTTTACTCTATAATTCTTTCTGTTCTTTTCTGGTATGAGTTAGTATTAAAAAGGAATTGCATTTTTGCTCCCTCTTTTCCTTTTTAGTTTTTTTTTTTTTTTAAATCTTTCTCTTTTTATCTCTAAAAGTATCTTGTACTACTGAGAAAATGAAACTATATGCAAAATTGTAAAGTGCCTCAGAATTTACATTTGATTAAAATAAATAATAAATAATGTTATAAATTTTTTTTTAACTTTTGGGCATATATAAAGCATACCTTGAGTGGTGTTCTTTGATGACATACAGCAATTTATTAATAAAAGAGTACAATTGATTATTTTTAATTGCTTTTAACATCTGTTTTAAAAATACATCCAAAATTAAAATGAGTAGTATGTATGTCTGTGTGTGCATGTGTGAGTAGTATGTGTGTGTCTTTTCCATTTTAGCAAAGAAATTCTTAGAACCTTTCAGATTTGATCATTAACTTTCCTCACTAAGATTTCTCTAAAAGCCATATTGCTAAAATTTTAATATGTCTGATGCCAGTGTAATTTGAATTTTGTTAGACATTAGAAATAATAATAGTCCAGTACTCTAAAGTATGTCTAGTAAAAACTTTCTTTTTAATTTACAGCTAACAATGAACAGGTATATCAGTTGTAAACTTGTCTCAATTTTTCCTTATAACAGCTGCCTGACTCTGTTTTATTTAAGATCAAAGGAGGCAATATGTAGAAAAACATAATCTGGAATCTGAAGTTCAGTGTAGAGTGTTACTGCAACTTTTAGCTATTATGCATGTTAAGTTTCTTAAGTAAACTTGCATAGCATATACTCAAGATTTAGAAAAATATGTCATCCTCACTCAAGCTTTTCCCAAACTATAAATTATAGTACCTTAAGAAAGTTGACCATCTGGACTCACAGAGCTGCTTTCTTTACTTTCATAAGAAAGCATGGTTCATTTGAAGTTTTGCATGTGGGGATGACATCAATATCCTTTCCTATGTTTTCTTTTGTGTTTTTTTTTCAGTTTACAGAACCCTCCAGGAGGAAAGGCATTCAGAGTTTTTGCTGTTGTGTGAAGTGGAATACTTGGAAGAGGATACTAAAGACAATTCCAAATGCCATATATCTGACGTTTGTATAAAACTGTAACATTACTGTACAGAAGATAAACACTATTTCAGCCCAAAAAAGTACCAAAATGCATATAAATTTTGATAGACTGTCTGTCTGTAAAATAAAACATGGGACACTAGTTTTGGAAAAAATAATGAATATGTAATGGTTTTAGAAATCCTGTGTTAAATATTGCTATATTTTCTTAGCACTTATTTTTACAGTTAAATATATAGTCATAATTGTTCTACATTTCATATATTATATGGTGCTGTGTATATGCCACTAATAAAATGAATCTAAACATTGAATGTGAATGGCCCTCAGAATACCATCTGGTACATTAAAAAAATAATCAACTCCCAAAATGGAAAAAATCATATTTTAATATATTTTCCAGTCCAGTGCATTGCTAACTAATTTTCATTTATTTCAAGTTAATTCTTGTACAGTCTTTCTCTTTTGTTAAGTTTAGGCATATAGAATATTCAGTCCTGATATTGCACTTCTTTTTTAATAAAATAATCCATTACTATTCAGATGAACTTGTTAAAATGCCCGGTTCCTTGGAAATGGCCTTAGTAGTCAATGGACTCAAGTCAGAGCAGTGGTGTTAACAATATTCCTAATGCTCATGCAGGAATTACAAGGATAAGCACGGGCAGCTAGAGCTTTCTATGTATTAAAATTGAGGTCACACATTTTCTATTGTATCCTGGCAAATACTCCTGCAGGCCAGGCAGTATAATGGCAGAAAGATTAGAAAAGATAAACTAATGTATTTCATCACCATTGCCACTTATTTTCTTAATGGCCTTTTGTATTAATGTTACCATATCATGGTACCTATAATGGTGATATATTTGTTTCTATGAAAAATGTGTTGTGCTTTGAGATGAAAAATCTGTAAAACATTACTTTTGATATTTTTTTTTGTCTGATGAATTTATTCTTTTCTATTCTTATAAACGTATTAAAATTGATCATGTTTCAGAGTTTTACTTTCACTCCCCTTTGGAAGATAATTTTCATAGAGAAATCATTTTACAATAAATGGACAAAAGTAAGTCTTCTAACTAACTTGGTGTATTGTTACTAATATAAATAACACGTTTAATAGCAGATATCTCCAAAGTCAACCTGATTAGTTAGTATTTGCATGTAAAAGAGACCACAATTCATCTATCAGTTTGTCAAACTGTGGTGGCTTGCATGTTGGTAGCTATGCCCCGGTATTTTAAATACCAGCAGGTTCAACCATGGTGGACAGGTTTCAGCTGAGTTTCCAGACAAAGACAGACTAGGAAGAAGGAGAGATGGACTACTTCTGACTATTTAGTCACTGAAAACCTTATCTATAGCAGTGGTGGAGCACTGTCAGATAGCACCAGAGTATTGAATATTGAAAAATGATGGAGAGTACTAGAATATTGTCAGATATAGTGATGGAAGAGGAGCCCCTCATGTTGGAAGGCACTCAGAATACTACTGGGGAACAGCTGCCTCCGCAAAGTATGGTTGACGATGATAACGTGAATGGAGTAAAGCCGTTGGAACTGTCATTTGCTGATGAGGCACAACTCAAAATGAAGAGAAACAGCTGTAAACATCCATTAGTAATCAGAACATGAAATGTATGACCTATGAATCTAGGAAGATCAGAAGTTACTAAAAATGAAATGGAATGCATAAACATTGATGTCCTAGGCATTAGTGAGCTGAAATAGTTTAGCATGGGCTGTTTTGAATCTGATAATCACATGGTTTATTATTCGGGAAATGACAAATTGAGGATTAATGGCATAGAATTCATCATAAAAAAAATACAATGCTGTCTGTGATAGGATAATATCCATATACCTGTTAATACCATTATTGAATGATTAGCTCAATATTTAATGATTTAGAAAGCATCAAAAGAAGATGGAAGACATACACATAGTCACTACCAAAAAGAGATGGCTGATTCTCAGTCATTTGAAGAGGTAGCATATATAATCAAGAGCCACTGATACTGAAGGAATAAAGTCCAAGGTGCATTGCAGACATTGGCAAAGAACAAGGCTCTGGGAATTGAGAGAATTCAAACTGAAACCTTTCAATAAATTGATGCAGAACTGGATGCTCTCACTCATCTCTGCCAAGAAATTTGGCCAACTGACTGGAAGAGATCCGTATTTGTGCTAATTCCAAAGAGAAGTGACCCAACGGAACATGGAAGTAATTGGATAATTATTAAAATTTTGCTAAAGATAATTTAAAAATGGAAGCAACCATACATTGACAGAGAACTTCCAGAGGTTCAAGCTGGCTTCAGAAGAGGATGTGGAATGAGGGATATCACTGCTGACATCAGATGGACCTTGGCTGAAAGCAGAGAATACCAGAAAGATGTTTACATGTGTTTTATTGACTATGCAAAGGCTTTTGATTGTGTAGATCATGACATGAGATGGACAGCATTGAGGAGAACACTTAATTGTGCTCACGAAGAGCCTGTACATAGAACAAGAGGCAGTTGTTTTGAACAAAACAAGGGAACACTGAATGGTTTAAAATTAGGAATGATGTGCACCAGAGTTGTATTCATTCACCATATTTACTCACTCTGTATGCTGAGCAAATAATCTGAGAAGCTGGTTATATGAAGAAAAATTCGGCAGCAGGATTGGAGGAAGATTCATCAACAACCTGTGATATGCAGATGGTACTACATTGAACCCGCAAAATGAAAATGACTTAAAATATTTACTGATGAAGATAAAAGACTATAGCCTTTGGTATGGGCTGGACCCCAGTGTATAGAAAACAAAAATTCTTACCACTGGACCAATAAATAACATCCATGTAAATGGAGAAAAGATTGAAGTTGTCAAAGACTTCATTTTGGTTGAATCAACCATCAACACTCACAGAAGCAACAGTCAGGAAATAAAAGGATGTATTCCATTAGTCAAATACGCTGCCCAAGACCACTTTAAAGTGTTGAGAGCAAAGATATCAGTTTGAGGACTAAGGTGCGCCTGACCCAAGCCATGGTATTTTCAGTAACCTCATGTGCATGGGAAAGCTGGACAGTGAATAAGGATTTGTGCTATGGTGTTGGAGGAGAATATTAAAAGTACCGTGGACTACCAAAACAACAAACCGATCTATGTTGGAAGAAGTACATCCAGAATGCTCCCTGGAAGCAAGAATTGCCAGAATCGTCTCTAATACTCGGACTTATTGACATGAAAGACCAGTCCCTGGGGAAGGATATCATGTTTAGTAAAATGGAGGGTCAGAGAAAAAGAGGAAGACTCCAAAGAGATGGATTGGCACAGTGGCAGCAGGGATAATTTCAAATGTACCAATGACTGAAGTTGGCATGGGACTGGGCAGTGTTTCATTCTGACACAGTACCAACTTGATGGCGCCTAACAACAACAACATTTGAAAGGGAAATATGATATAATAGAACAGTTTGAGTAAAATGAGAGATATAAATATAAAAGGCAGAAGGAAAGAAACTAAATTATATAAAGTGATCATGAAAGAATTGACAAGACTTCAAATATATTTAGAAAGTGAATACGTAGGCATTTGGGAACAAAAAAGAGAGAGAGAGAGAGGAAGGTTATTTTTTTCTTAGGATTGCCACACAAATAATCAGGTAGCCCTTGACTCCAGATGAATTCTAGTTATGACAAACATCACTTATGAACGTCTTTTTTTTTTTTTTTTTTCTTTCTTGGTATATCTTCTTGTTAGTAACATGTTACATACACTGTTGCAGTATGTAGTTTGCTGATGATTAATGTTATGATTTACTGCTCAAAACACTACCATATAGCAGTCTGGTGCTTCTTGTTATTAAGTGTCATCGAGTCAGTTGCAACTCATAGTGAGCAGTCTATGGCAACAATAATAAAAACTTAAAACGAAAACAACACATGAAATACTCTGTTTACAGAATGGTGCCCTGATGTAAATTGGGGATGATTTTTACCACATGTCAAGTGACTCAAAGGAAGATAAATGAATACTCTCATGTACTGGAAGCTGAAGTCTGAATTCAACAGTGTTGTCTGACCATGTCCTCTGCAGGCTCCAGATGAAGATCCATTTTGCCTTGACTTGATTAAACATGATTACAATTTCTACTTCTATCATCACATGTCCATATTCCTTCTGGTTATTTTATAACACAAGTTATATTAGATTAGGACCCACCCTACTCCAGTCTAATCTAATGTTTGCTTAACTAACTACATCCACAAAGACCCTATTTTCAAATAAGGTCACATTTGTACATATTGGAGGCTAGAAAAATACCCTTTGGGGACACTATTCAATCCATAATAATCCATATTCTGAAAATCAAATATGTTGCCATCAAGTTTATTTCAATTTGTTGTTGTTCTCAAGTGCCATTGAATCGGTTCTTACTCATAGCGACCCTCTATAGGGTTTCTAAGGAATGGCTGATGAGCTTGAACTGCTGACCTTTCAGTCTAGTGCATTAACCCGCACGCAGTGCCACACCACGACTCCTAGCATCTCCCCCAAATTTTTGTATTCCAACATTAACTCCAGTTAGAAAATCACACCTAAATATAATTAATTTAGAGTATCAAATCTCATCCTTTAAATCAGTTACAGGTGAGACTGTTGGCATGGTCTACCTTGTAGCAAATTCCCTTTCTAATTACACAGCTGTAAAATTGAAACAAGAATTTTGTTTCCAAAACGCAATGAGAAGACAAGCATAGAAAAGACATTCTCATGCAAAGGAGAGCAGCTGGGGTGAAATAAAGGTCACAGATCCTGTTAAGTGCTTTCCAGTGGGTTCTGACTCATAGTGACCCTGTTCAGGGTTCTGTAGAGTGGCTGAAAAGCTTGAACCACCGACCTTGTGGTTCAAAGAGATCTTGCAGTACAGTGCATTAGTTCGAAGTGCAACACCACGACTCCAGATCTTAGACAAATCTAAAAACCAGCAAGCCAAATTTCATTTGATTTCAAGGTTTAAGAAAGAACTATGGAGAGGCGGGGCTTGATGGCGGATAGGGTGGAGGTGCAGTGTAGTTCGCCATTAGCCATACCATAGAATACCAGGCAAAGCAGATCCAGGGCAGAGCTCCAAACTCAGAACCACATAGCTAGGATTATTTTTAAAGTTTGAAGGCTTATAGCTAGTGGAACTTGAAGT
>NW_006408554.1:590564-591534 GCF_000296735.1 Chrysochloris asiatica | reverse complement strand
AATATACACACGCAGCACTATTTACAATAGCAAAAAGATAGAGACAGCCAAAGTGCCCATCAATTGAAGAATGGATAAACAAACTGTGGTACATACACAAAATGGAATATTATGCTACCTTGAAGAATAACAAAGAAGCTGCAAGCCACCACATAACATGGCTAAACCTTGAGGACATTATGCTGCATGAAATTAGTCAGTCACAAAAGGAGAACTACTGCATAGGACCACTACTGTAAAAGACTAAGAAAAAGAACCCATACTAAAGGTGGTGGTGGTGGTGGTGGGGGTTCTTTGCTGGTTGCTTGGATGTGGGTGGAAGGGTAAGGGGAGAGAGGGAATGGAGGAGCACAGGGCAGGGAACAGACACAGGATAGTTTGGGTGCTGGGAAGGGAGGCAATATTCAAGAAGGGTGAGGGAAATGGAAGAACAAAGTGGACAGGAAAACAATTAGGCACGTTTGCATGCGCTAAGTGGGACAGAGGTAAAGAATGATGTATGCACAACCTTGGAACAACAGGGATCTGGGATACAGGGATTGAGGCATGGTTGGAATAGGGAAAAGGAGGGAAATAATGTTAAGATGCTTGGCTGTGTTTTGAATCTTGGTTTCCCTTGCATACCACTATAAAATAGACACTGGAGGGGAAGAGAAAGAAATAGCCAGAAATATCATTGTAGAAAGCCTGTAAGTCTATCTTCTGCCTATAATTTATTGGAATACCCAAAATGGGGCTACAACATGCCCAGTGAAGGAGGCTTCCTGTGGAGCCTCTGCATTACATAAGATCATAGTTGGAATCCTGAAGAGCAACCAGAATCTTCCGAAGTGGGAAATTTCCACTTGAAAGGATGGGCAGACCAGCTAGAAGAACAGAAGATACTTCTTGAAAGAAAGACCTACAGGAAAAATAAAAAACAATATAGGCAGACCAACCCGATTACTACAAGAACAAGCAAGTTGCTTGC
>NW_006408554.1:579792-589500 GCF_000296735.1 Chrysochloris asiatica | reverse complement strand
TGTAACCATGGCAATGAAATGATATACGATAGAATGAATGTAAAACTAATGTTCTCCCATGTAAATTATCACATAATTCACAATAAAACATTAAAAAAAAGAAAGAATGAACTATGGTTTGATCCATCTGAAAGCCAAGGGGGAAGCCCTGCCCTCACAGTCATTCTCTGTTTTGAAAGATGTTTGCAGTTGTGTAGTTGTAATGGCCTGTTTCCTGCTTGTAGAACCCCAGAAGTCCAACAGCCTTCCTTCAGTTTGTCCCATTTGTGAGTCTTCTAGTGTAAGCTGGCTGCATTTCTGCTGAGATGGTTGATTGTATCTAAAAACCACACACCTTGTATCTTTAGCAAATAGTTGTCCTGCCACACTCTTATCCTCTTAAGAGTACACTTTCTCTCTATCTCTCTTTTGTAATATTGACAGGCTAAGAATTTCTCTGGTAGCATCGTGGTTACGTGTTGGGCTGCTAATCTCAAGGCCAGCAGTTTGAAACTACCAGCTGTTCCGTGGGAGAAAGATGAGGCTTTCTGCTCCTGTATCAGATTTGCAGCCTCGGAAACCCTTTGTAGGGTCACTATGAGTCGGAAGCGACTCCACGGTACTTAACAACAACAACAGCCTTTTGTGAAAAATGTTGGCACAGTGGTTAAGCACTTAGCTGCTAACCTAAAGGCTGGCAGTTCAAACCCACCAATCAATCTGCAGGAGAAAGATGTGGTAGTCCTCTCTCTGCCTTAAACTGCCTTAAGAAACCCTATGTGGCAGTTGTTTTGCTATGGACTGTGCTGATTACTGTAAATCTACTGAAAAGCATAAATATCCTTACCGAATTAGAATCTAGTGAGTGAGTGTTGTTGTTAAGTGTTGAGTTGGTTCTGACTCACAGTGACCATATGTAGTGTTTCTGAGGCGTGGCTGGTGGGTTTGAACTGCTGACTTTGCAGCTAGCAGTTCAGTGTTTATCTTAAGGCACCATACCAGGACTTGAATGAGGAAGTGATTTAGCTATTAATTAAATAATCATTAAGTTAAATAATAACAAATCATGAAAACTGGAAAGTAAAGATGACTTTGGTGAGGAAGTGGCAATATGATCATAAGCAGGAGCTAACTAGGGAAGGAGTCCTGGTGTGGTGCTGTGGAATAATGCATCAGACTGCAATTTGTTTTGAACTGCAAGGTCAGTGGTTCAAGCTCACCAGCTGCACCTTGGAAACCCTATATAGGGTTGCTATGGGTTGGAATGGACCCGATGGCATTTAACAACAACAACAACTAGGGAAGGGAAAAATTCCTTTTAGAAAGAACTGGATACACAATATATTATTGAAGGAAGCTTCTAGAAAAGGAAAAAAGTCAAAGTTCAATATGTCTTCAGAGCAAAGAACAAGAAATATTGTACAATATGAGTATGAATCTAGAAAAGTAAATAGGGAATTAGAGCAAGCTGGATAGAATCTATTTAGGTTTAAAAAAAACTGTTGGAACTCAGAGATGCTCATAATATAATAATGCAATTATTATATGATCCATATTAATAAGCTCAAAAGGTACTCAGGTGTTTAGAATTTGAGCAGTAAAGTAAAAGTTTTGAGCTTGTTATATAATAATATCAAACTCCAAGTTTTATAAAAATTCAAAACAAAGCCAAACCATTGTCATTGAGTTGAATCTGACTCGTGGCGACTCTCTATGGGTGTTCTGATACTAAATCTTTAGGGATGAAGTCAGTTTTCAGTTTTCATCTTTCTCCTGGCTGTGGTTTGAACAATAAAGTACTTTACAAGTACTTTGATGTTCCTGGGATCTAAAGAGCTTGATATTCATATGATTAACAAACATTATCTATAAGCAGTAGATTGCAGATGATTGTATGAGAAAGGATATGACATGTGTTTGAATATCAACTATAAATGTTGTTCTTAATAAGTGCCGTGGAGTCAATTCTGACACATAGCAACCTGGTTTAGGGTTTCCAGGGAGCAGTTGGTGATCTTGAACCACCGACTTTGCAGTTCAAACTGACTTTGCAGCCCAGCACATTAACCCACAGTACCACACCAGGACTCCACCTATAAATAGTGTTACATATATCATATATGTTCTTTAATTTGCACAACAGATTTGTGAGACAAGAATCATTACCACAGTTTTATGGTTTAGAAAATATATTCTAAAAGGTTAAGTAGCATTGTCTAGGGGATTGAGTTTGAGATGTGGAATTTAAGTATCCACAGCTCTAACTATAACGTAAGGAGCTCTGGTAGTGTAAATTCCGTAAAGATTTACAGCCTCAGAAACTGTACAGGATTGCTATGAGTCAGAACTGACTCCACAGCACACAACAACAAGTATACCGTGGAGTCCTAGTGTGGCTAATGTGTTGGTCAGCATTTAACAACTATAATAGGAAGTCCTGGTGTGGTGCTATAGTGCCGGGAGCCAGCCCCAGCAAACTTATTCCAGGGTTTTTCCGAAGACGGATGCGGCTTTGGCAAAGGATGGGTCTTAATTCAAATTCTTCTTCTTACATACTTTATTATTCTTATTTCTGTGCTACTCTACTCTCACATTCTTTACTGTCCTACTCATTCTTTACTCCCCTGCTTATCTCTTCTGCTTCTTTGCTCCCTTCCCCTGCTCTACATTACTCCCTCTATCCTCCCTCCATTCTTTTCTTGTCTCCTCTCCACCTCATATTCCTTCTTCTCCCCCTTCCTTTCTCCTCCTTCATTCTCCTTCTCTATTCTCCTTCTCCCCTCCTGCTACATTTCTTCTTACACTCCTTCTTATTCTCTACATTACTCTTTTCACTCTTTTTCCTTCTACATTACTTCTTACACTACTCCTTGTTGTTGTTGTTGTTGTTAAGTGACGTGGAGTCGGTTCCGACTCATAGTGACCCTGTACAGGGTTTGCGAGGCTGTAAATCTTTACAGGAGCAGAAAGCCTCATTTTTCTCCCGCGGAGCAGCTGGTAGTTTCCAACTGCTGACCTTGTGGTTCACAGCCCGATTCTTACCTCCTCCTATATTACTTCTTTACCGTCTTCATACTTCTTTCTGCTTCTACTTACTTCTACTTACTTATTCTATCTTACAACCCCCTTATATACCCTTACAAAAAAACATTGCTTTCATAGTAATCAATGTCTTCAAAATACAATCAAGTCTGGGGCACATTCTTCATGATTTACAACAGGGATGAAAAGTTACAGCAAAGAGACATTATCTCAAGGCATAGGAGACATTCTGGCGCCTTGAAACCTTTTAGTTAAACATTTGTTCATACATAAATCTGTTCTTTTCTCTGAGAAGCAAGTTAACCTTTACATGTTTCTTGACCTTTGTTGTCAAATCTTAAGTCATCAAGCCTAATTGTCAGGTGCAATTTACACTTCCTTAACTTCCTCCTACAGAAACATTCCTTCTCAGGGAAGCTGATGCTATGAAAACAATTCCCCTACTTTATTGCCTTAAACTAAGGCTACAAGGAAGAATGTTTACAATCACTAAACCTAAGCTGGTAGTAATTCAATTGACAAATCCTGTCTCCTAATAGTCTTAAGAACATTGTTAATATCCAAGTATTAAAACTACCTATAATTACAAGTAGAATAAAATGTAGCTAATGTATGGCTTCTAAATTTTAATAAAAATATACTAAAGTGTAGGATAGTCAAAAATCTAATGTAAAGGGATACTAATAAAATCATGAATAAATCAGACAATGATTCAACAACAGAAAATTTAACTAGGGATCTGCACATAGAATATTAAATTCTTGTAACTCTGCTATCCAAGGAAAATAGTTCATTGTTGCTTTGCAAAAACAATGAATTCTTCTATGCGCAGGTTTCCCTGTCTCATTTAGTTATTTTAATTCCTCGATTAATATGTCTCCATTTATTTATTTTAATTCCTTAATTATGGCTTTTGCCACTATAGGATAAGCACTCAACTATCAACAACAAACTTGGTGGTTCAAACCCACCAGCCACTCCTCAAAAACCTTTTACAGGGTTGCTGAGACGGAAGTGACTCCATGGCACTAGACAACAACTATAACATGTGTGATCTTATTATTAGACAACCTTAATGGACATTGGCAAGACGACTATGAATAGGTTAATTTTTTTTTTTTTTTAAAGAAAGGTAATCTCACAGAAAATTCTCTTCCAGTTAGCTTAAACACTGACTTGATGGTAGTCAGTTTATCTTTTTTTTTTCTAATTTTTTTATTATGGAATATTTTTGGACATATTCAAATACAAATTGACATGTTTCAACAAACTGATGCAGTACTGGAGATACTCGCTCATCTATATCAAGAAATTTAGAAGACAGCTCCATGGCTCATATTTGTGCCCTTTCCAAAGAAAGGCAACCCAACAGAATGCAGAAATCATCCAACAGTAGCATTAATAGCACACGCAAGTAAAATGTCACACACAGTAAGTTATCCAACCACAGGTCACGCCAGAATAATTTATATACAGGAAGTAAGAATGCACAGAAAGTTTAGGATGCATTAATCACTTTATTTAGGCTATAATATATTAAAAAAAATTTCATTTCACAGGAACTTGCTCTTTTCTATCTGAAACCACCACTAGACATTGTTGCACCTCTTCTGAGAATGAGGTGACTGAGACGAATTCTTTGAGAGCCCTCTGGAGAAAAGCCCTCGAGTGGCCTAAGGGCACAGGTACCGAGGGAGGCGGAGTTGCTGCTGCATCCCCTCCTCTTCTCCAGTGCCCTGGAGGGACCAAGACCTGTAACAAGAGTACTTGGAGCAATTCAAGGGTCTGAGGGCTGCACGAGAAGCCCGTCTCTCTCCCTCTCCTCCCCTGGCTGCAAGGCACCTTTTCTGAGCAGCTATTACTCTGTTAGCGTAGTGATTACTAATCGGGCTGCGAACCACAAACTCAGCAGTTCGAAAGCACCAGCTATTCTACATGAGAAAGATGAGACTTTCTGCTCCCGTAAAGATGTATAGCCTCAGAAACCCTATGTAGGGTCGCTAAGAGTCGGAACCGACTCCGTGGCATACAGCCACCACCATTATTCTTAAGGAGTCCTGGTGTGGCGCTGTATGATAAGCACTTAATTGCAATATCTGTTTGAACTTCAAGGTTGGCGGTTCAAATTCACTAGTCGCTCCTCAGAAACCCTGTACAGTGTCACTATGAGTGGGAACCGACTCCAAGGCACTTAATAATCACTCTTTAGTTTCTTGGCCTAGGATTTCTCCCGCTACACTCGTTGAATGAGGTCATCAGCTGCAGGCATGCTAGCAGCAAGTGACTGGACTGTGGGGGCGGCTGCAGGGAGTGGTTCCGAAGGACTTGGCATCCTCCTCCTTATCACATAATGCAGATTTTGCATATTGACATGGTCTTTGGAGCCTAACTTGGTGGATGAGTTAGTATGTGTATGTGTCTGTGTGTGTGTGTGGGGGGGGGCTTGAATTTTCTGAGATTGTCCTACTGTATTCACTCACCCCATAGTTTATCTTTAAAAGTAGCTTGACTTGCAAAAAGTTTTGATGTTCTTTCAGAATATGTAGATTTCTGAGTTCACTCAAATGTCACTGGGCTCAAAGAAATCATCAGCTTAACTGATGCAAGTATTTGATTAGAAAGGTAGGGATGTTTGCTAGAGATTTATTAAGGCTTAGAGGCACAGTGATGGTGTACTCAGCATGTTAATTTTATCTCAACACAGTCAGAAAGGAGGTCTTAGAAATAAAGTGAAGGCATAAACTGAGAACTACAAGTGCTTGGAAACATTACTAAAAGTGGAAAGGGCAAACTGACAAAACATCAAAATGTACTAGGTAATGTTATTTCAAGAGGTTAAAGGTTGGACTGGTTTCTTTAGTATACTTTTAAACATTTTCAGTATGTTATCACTCCTTTATAAGGAGCTCTGTGTAGTGATTACAAATCGGGCTGTGAACCGCAAGGTCAACTGTTCAAAACTACCAGCTGTTCCGTGGGAGAAATATGAGGCTTTCTGCTCCTGTAAAGATTTACAGCCTCGGAAACCCTGTACAGGGTCGCTATGAGTTGGAACCTACTCCACGGCACATGACAACAACAACAATAGCATTACTCCTTTATAATACAGTATTGAATCCTTGATATTATATGTATAATATTAATATCTTATCCAAGTACTTTGACAAGACTCTTTAATGTATGCTTAAAAAAAAAAAAAAATCACCCAGTTAAGTTTCTTATTGTTTGGTTTTTCCTTTATAAATATCAAAAGTGAGCCTTTAATCTAGTGTTGAATATTATATTAAAAGTGTTGTTGTTGTCAGGTGCCATCAAGTCGGAACTGACTCATAGCGACCCCATGTACAGCAGAACGAAACAATGTCCGATCCTGGGCCAACCTCACTACCGCTGCCACACTTGACGCCATCAATACTGCCACCTGGCCAATCCATCTCGTTGGGGGTCTTCCTCTTTATATTTCAGATGAGTGAGTCTTTTATGCTAATTGAAATGTTCTACTTTGAGCTGAAAAAATATCTTTAAATCCTGAATTTCTCTACTTATTATACTGAGTATGCAAATATGACTTCCTTTATTAATAGAAAAGAGTCTGTACCAAATATCTTTAAAAGCGTGCGTGATCCAGATTTCTAAAACCTCCTCTAGTAATGGTAGTTGATCTGTAAAATACTAATGTCACTGCAAAAAATTCACAATTGTCTATGCACTTGAAAGCATAGGTCAAGTCACCTAGTACATATGAAGACCTTTGTCATTATTGTTAGGTGCTGTCAAGTTGGTTCCAACTCAAGCATCCCTTTGCACAACAGAACGAAACACTGCGGGATCATGGGTCGTCCTCACAGTGGTTATGCTTGGACTCATTACTGCTGCCACTGTGTCAATCCAATTCCTTAGGAGTCTTCCTCTTTTTCGCTGACTCTCCACTTTACCGAGCATGATGTCCTTCTCTTGGGACTGGCCTCTCTCGATAACATTGTTCTGCCTGATATCTGGTTACTCTTGATAATGTGTCAAAAATATGTGCTGAAGCGAAAATCTTTGTTGTTGTTAAATGCCATCAAGTTGGTTCTCATAGCAACCCTATGTACAACAGAATGAAACACCCCGTTTCATCCTCACAATTGCTGCTACAGTTGAGCCCATTGTAAACCTTTTGTTGTTGTTGTTAAGTGCCACTGAGTTGGTTCCGACTCATGGCGATCTTGTGTAGGGTTTCCAAGGAGCAGCTGGTGGGTTTAAACTGCGGACCTTGTTTGCTTGCTGATCCTACACCTGGAGTCATTGTAAACCTTTTGTTGTTGTTAGGTGCCATTGATTTGGTACCAACCAACCCATAGCGACCTTATGCTCAGCAGAATGAAACACTGCCCGATCTTGGGCCAACCTCACTACTGTTGCCACTCTTGAGTCCTTTAGTGAACCTAAAATTTTCATATAACCCAAATATAGTTTTCAAAATTCCAGAAAGAAAGTTTTGGGAGGGGTTAGTCTTGATTTAATTGAAAAGGACTGGTAATCACTCTATGATTTACCTAAATTGCTAGTAGACTCTGAAAGTCAACTTCTGCCTTAGTCATCCCATCCACTTTTAGGTGCCGTTGAGTCAGTTCCAATTCATAGCAACCTTATGCACGACAGAACTCTGCCAGGTTGGCACCATCCTCACAATCATTAAGCTTGAACCTATTGCTGCTGCCATGGTGCCAACCCATCTCTTTGGGAGTCTTTCTTTTATTCGCTGACCCTCTGCTTTACCTAACATGATGTGCTTCTCCAGGGACTGGTCCCTCCTGATACAATGTCTGAATTAACAGAGACAAAGTCTCATCATCCTTACTTCTAAGTAGCATTCTGTCTATACTTCTTCCAACATAGATTTGTTTGTTCTTCTAGGAGACCATGGTACTTTTAATATTCTTCTCCAACACCTTAACTCAAACTTATCAATTCTTCTACAGTCTTCCTTATTCACTGCTCAACTTCCACATGCGTATGAAACTATTGAAAATACCATGATTTGGGTAAGGGTCACATTAGTCCTCAAACTGACATCTTTGCTCTTAAACACTTAAAATAGGACTTGTGCAGTAGATCTGCCTTGTGCAAAATGTTGTTTGATCTTTTGACTGTTGCTTCCAAGAGTGCTGATAGTGGATCCAAGCAAAATTAAGTCTTTGACAACTTCAATAATTTCTACATTGTTCATGATTTTATTTATTGGTCCATTTGTGAGGATTATTGGTTTCTTTACATTGAGGTACAACATATACTGAAGGCTGAGGTCTATGATCTTCATTAGTCCTCTTAATTTTCAGCAAGCAAAGTAGTATCAGCTGCATATCGTGAGTTTTCCTCCAATCCTGATGGCATGTTATTCTTCAACTAATCCAGTTTCTCAGACTATTTGCTCAGCGTGCAGACTGAAGAAGTATGGTGAAAGAATACAACCTTGGTGCACACCTTTCCTGATCTTTCATCATTTAGTATCCGTTTGTTCTGCTTGAATGACTGCCTGTTGGTCTATGTACAGGTTCCTCATGAGCACAATTAAGTGTTTTGGAATACTCATTCTCCACAATATTATGAATAGTTTGTCATGATGTACAAAGTCAAAAGCCTTTGCATAGCTAATAAAACACAGTAAACATCTTCCTGGTATGCTCTGCTTTCAGCCAAGATCCATCTGATGTTAGCAGTTATATACCTCATTCCATGCCCTTGTCTGAATCCAGTGAACCTCTGTCAATGTACTTTTTCAACCATTTATGAATCTTTAGAAAAATTTTACTTACATGTGATATTAATTTCTGCATTTCATTTGATTACCTCTATTGGAATGGTTACAAATATGGATCTCTTCCAATTAGTTGGCCAGGTAGCTGTCTTCCAAATTTCTTTGTATAGATGGGTGAAGCCTCTAGTGCTGCATCAGATTATTGAAAGATTTCCATTTGTATTCTGTCCATTCCCAGAGCCTTGTTCTTTGTCAATGCCTTCAGTGCACCTTGGACTTCTTTCTTTAGTACCATTGGCTCTTGATCATATACTGTCTCTTGAAATGGTTGATCATTGACAAATTCTTTTTGGTACAGTGACTTGTATATTCCTTCATTCTTCTTTTGATGCTTTTTATACCATTCAATATTTTCCCCCATAGAATCCTTCAATATTACAAGTCAAGGCTTGAATAGGTTCTTCAGCTTCAGAAATGCTGACTGTGTTTTTCCCTTTTGGCTTACTAACTCCAGGTCTTTGTACATTTCATTATAATATTTTCCTTTGTCTTTGAGAGTTGCCTTTTGAAACTTTCTTTTCAGTTCTTTTACATATTTATTTGTTTTGGCCTCTCTATGCTGGAGAGCAAGTTTCATATCTTCTAACATCCATTTTGGTGTTTTCCTTCTTTCTTGTGTTCTCAATGATGTGTTGCTTTCTTCTCGTATGATGTTATTCCAGAACTTTTATGGTCTTTGGTCATTAATGTCTAATGCATCAAATCTATTGTTGAGATGTTCTCTAAATTCAGGCGAGATATGTTCAAGGTCAAATTTTGGTTCTTGTGGAGTTTGTGTCATATTTATTTAACATTAGAAGGTGTTTTATAACTTCTCATCATGTAGGCCTAGTGATAGTGTATTTGCTCAGCTTCTATTTATCTAGAACATCTTTGTTGTTGTTGTT
>NW_006408554.1:576537-579367 GCF_000296735.1 Chrysochloris asiatica | reverse complement strand
CAAATTGAACGTTGGATGCAGTGCTATTAGTGCCACACCAGTACTCCAGTTTTCACTATGTTGTTGTTGTTGTTGTTGTTGTTAAGTGCCGTTGAGTCGGTTCTGACCCATAGCGACCCTGTACAGGGTTTCCGAGGGTGTAAATCTTTACGGGAGTAGAAAGTTTTCACTATACTGACAATTTATTTATAACTGAAAGAATTCAGCTGTAGCTCACTTTCTCATTTTATTTTACCTTTTTGATTCCTCCTCACCCCCTTTTTTTTCATGCCTCATATACTTAGATTGGAAAAATAAATAAAATTATAGAGGTTCTAACTGATATTATCTTCCTCCAAAGTTGGCTATATTTTCTTTTGGAAAATGGAGTGTGGCATTTATTTATATATCATGACTCTTCTGGGGTCTCAAATAAAAGCTTTGGCTACTGACCAAGGCAATCCTGCCTTATTAGGGTTTAATTTCAGCTTCTCTCCCAACACAATGTCTCTTATGCCATTTCTACCTTAGCTTTTAAACTCCCTTGATGCTTCTTGCTTCTATGTATGTATGTATGTATGTATCTATATATCTATCAATCTATCTATCTATGCTATCTCACTCTCAAAGTGCAAAAATTATGAATCAGTTGATGATTTAGAATATTTATATGTCACTCTCTGGATTCTGTCTCTGGATTTTCCTTATCTCCTGGTTTTGTCTTTCAAATCCTGTTTACTCTGGCAGCCTCAAAAGTCTGATTTGTAAGGAGCTCTGGTAGCGTAGTGGTTAGGAATCTGGCTGCAAACCACAAGGTCAGGAGTTTGAAACTGCCAGCTCTTTTTCAGGAGAAAGATAAGGCTTCTGTTCCCATAAATATTTACAGCCTCCGAAACCCTGTACAGGGTCACTGTGAGTCGGAACTGACTCCATGGCACATAAGCAACCAACCATCTGGAGTCTGCCTCTGGATTTTCCTTATCGCCTGGTTTTGCCTTTCAAATCCCGTTTACTTTGGCAGCCTCAAAGTTTGACTTCAAGTCTCATCAACACAGTAAAACTTCAATTTTCTACTTGTTCTCTCTTCCCCTTGTATAAGATTTGGAAACTTATTTCAGGAAAAAAATCCAGAAAGAATGTAGACCTCACATGATTCATTTTGCTATTCTCAAGGATTCTTGCCCTACAAACCCAACCAATGGTATATGTTGGTTGCTTTCCAAAACCTCCAAGTACATGTTTTATGTAGTTTTTCTTACTTTTATAGTTGTCTTCTGTTGAAAGATTAGTCCAATGAAAGCTATTATATCCTAGCTGGAACCAGAAAGCTACAAATATTTATTTTCATTAACTGTACTTTATATAGAAAAGGTAAAGTAACCTATGACAATTAAAAATTTAAATGTTCTAAATACATACATGTGATGAAGAATAAATCTTGTTATTACCATGAATCCCAATTTCCCTTTATAAATTCAGCTAAACTTCATATGCTTTTACAAGCCCCAACAGGCATGTGTTTGTGTATCTATATGAATATAGCATACATGCATATTAACTATTAACCATTATGCCAATCTATCTGTTTAAGAAATGTTCACTCCTTTATCAGTTTCAAATACTTTCCTCAGTCATATTTTTTTCTTTACATGTTGTCAAGTTTTTAAAATGTTTTCCTTAATATTTTAATTTGCTTAGAATGACCATTTGTATTACAAACATGTGAAAAAAGACTTTTCAATATTTTCTTCTAACATTCAACGTTTTCATTTATTATGCTTAAACATTGGGTTAACCTAAAATTTATTTTGTTATAAAGACTGAAGTTTCAAAGAAGAAATCCAGCTATATTTTTCCAAATAGCTATCTATTTTTCCTAACACTGTTTTCTAAATAATTCATTTTTTTCCACCTAAATTTCAAAATACTGCCTCATTTAAGTACTTTATATAATTATTGGGTCACGCTTCAGATACATGATGTATCTGTTTATCAGGCAGTACTTACACTTTTAAGTTAATTTGCTTTGTAATGCATTTTAATGTTTGTTTTTGTTATATGTCATGGAGTCGGTTCCTACACATAGTGACCTTGTCTAGGGTTTCCGGGGAGTGATTGGTGGGTTTGAACCACTTACCTTGTGGTTACCAGTCCAGTGTTTACCTTACAGCACCACACCAGGACTCCTTATGACTCAATTCTTATGTTTTTGAGAACTCTCCCAGTTTGTCGCACCTGTTTATATTTTCTTATAAAGTGTTAAGCCATTTTGTGCCTTTCCAATCGACAGTCCAGTTTGAACAGGACAATTATATCATTGAGTTTGCTTTGACCTTTGCTTATAATCACAGTAGGAACCATAATCTCCATACTTCTTATTAAACTGAGTCAGTGATATCTCTAGAGCTTAGTTTCAGATACATCAAGAAAAGTCTTGTAGCAGACTTTAGGAGGACTAAGGAGTCCTGGTGTGATGCTGTGGACTACAAAGACGATTTGAACTACAAGATGGGAAATTCAAACTCACCAGCCACTCCTAGAAAAGCTACACAGGGTCACTATGCATCGGAACCAACTCAACAGCACTTAACAGCAACAACAACAACAAGGAGGACTAAGTTGATGGAGAAAAATCTGCTTTTACTGAATATTCCTGATTATTACCCAATGATACCAACTCTCTGGGATATGGACCCTTGGAGGAATTGAAAATTATTGAGGGTTTTTTAAATTCCTGTAACTTGGTATGGTGCTGTAGGATCAGCCCTGGAAATGACACTACCTCCACTTTCTGTCCATGCTATTCAAAGAGAGTTGAACTGACGCACAGGATCCTAGGGTTGGTCTGTGA
>NW_006408554.1:573302-576138 GCF_000296735.1 Chrysochloris asiatica | reverse complement strand
TTATATTAATCTTTTCAAAGGATCCCCTTCTTATCTTGTTAATTCCTGTATTGAATTTTGTCCTTGTATAGATGCTGCCCTTTTGGTCTCAAATGCTTTTTTATTCTAAGGAGTGAGTATCTCTCTAGTGTTATTATTCCCTTGTAGATGTGTCTATTGTTTGGCTGAGAATTTAGCCAAAAAGGTGAGTTCAGTTCTAGACATGAAGGGTGGCTTATAATAGCTATTTTTTTTAAATAAGAAAAGTTTGAGGTTCGGCAATCATAGATGGTGGTAGTGTGCCGTCTAGTCGGTTCCAATTCATAGAGACCCTGCATAGGGTTTATGAAGTGGTAAACCTTTACGGGAGCAGAAAACCTCATCTTTCTCCCACAGGATGACTGGTAGTTTCAAACTGTTGACCTTGATTGAAGTTAGCAGCCTGAATTGTAACCTGTACGCTATTAGAGTGCTTTAACCATAGGTAGAATGGTATTTTTACTAGCTTGGTTTAGGCTTAAGATGAACATTTTCTTGTTTAGAAATTTTGGATGAGTTTTCCAACAGAGTCCTGGTGTGGCACTGTGGGTTAATGCTTCAGACTGCAAAACTGTTTGAACTGCAAGGTTCGTGGTTCAAGCTCACCAGATGTTCCTCAGAAACCCTATACAGGGTCGCTACGGGTCAGGATCGAGTCGATGTCACTTAACAACAACAATAATCATGAAATTAAATTAGTACTAAGCAAATATATTAGGACTTGCAGCATTATGTTAAATATAGTTAAAATTGATAGTAAGTTTATGGCTTGGGTCCAGGTTAAGTGATTGCTTTATTAGTGGATACAGAAAATAATGAATATTAAATTACTTTATTTTCTTTTATATTTATTATTAAGTATTGGGGAGTGTGGTGGCTTTGAAGGGTAAGCACTGGACAGCTAATCACAAAGTTGGTGATGTAAGCCCACCAACTGCTCTGCAGGAGAAATATGAAGTTCTTTGCTCTCCCAAAGATTTTGAGCCTCAGGAACTCTATACAGATTGACTATGAGTCAGAACTGACTCATTGGCATTTAACAAGAGCAGCATTATCACAAGATTTATTAAAAAGGCTTATGGTAGCGTAGTGGTTACGAATCGGGCTGTGAACCTTAAGGTCAGCAGTTCGAAACTACCAGCTGTCCCGCGGAAGAAAGATCAGGTTTTCTACTCCCGTAAAGATTTACACCCTCGGAAACCCTGTACAGGGTAGCTATGGGTCTGAACCGACTCGACAGCACTTAACAACAACAACAACTTTGTAAAGTGGCAGGCTCTGGAGTCCTGGTGTGGTGCTGCAGGATAATGCATTGAAGAACAAGGTTGGTTTGAACTGTAGAGTCTGTGGTTCAAACTCACCAGTTGCTCTTGGAAACCTTATACAGGATCGCCATGTGCTTTTAAAAGATAGGAACTATAAATAAACCAACATTCTGAAAATTATATTAGCTTACCATGTAATTTTTTTTTCAAGGTTTTAGAGGAAACAAAAAGAAACCCACTACCATTGAGTTAATTCTGACTCATAGCAATTCTGTAGCGGGTTTTCAAGGCTGTAAATCTTTATGGAAGCAGATAATCTCAGTGTTGTCTAGCAGAAAGGCTAGAGGGCTTGAACTGTCAATTTTGTGGTTAACAGTCCAGTGTTTATTTGTCATTTTAATTTAATAATAAACACGGTATTAGAAATATTAATCTAGCTATAAAGAGAAATACAAGTAATAGATTAAAATACTACTTTTTGTATATATATATTTTAATAGAACAATAATTTACCATTTGTATGTGTTTCTTTTTTGTCAGTTAATTTATTTTTAGAACTTTTATTGTAAATTGAGTGAAAGTTTACAGGGCAGATCATCAGTTTTACAGTCAACAAATCATACTTTGTTTCAATGCAGTGATTACAATCCCCTCCATGTACCTTCAGTTAACAGTATTTACCTCTAGTCCCTCCTTTTTATGTGATGTACACATAGAACACAGAAAGTATATATTCATTTAGATGTCCAATGGACACATTTTGCAAGCTAGCCTTAGGCCCACAGGCACACTGCTTTTCTCAGTCCGCGGGCCTAGAGTCTGATTTATCTCTCTATGCCATCATCTCTGACACTGTCTCTGCAGTAGCCGCTTCTCTGGTTAGAATCTCAGGCTCCTCTCCTGTTCTTCCCTCTTGATGACACTAGGTTCCTGTGTTCCTGAAATTAAAGAATAGCTACTCCCCTATTAAGGAGCTCTGGTAGCGTAGTGGTGACGAATCAGGCTGCAAACTGCAAGGTCAGCAGTCTGAAACTACCAGCTGTTCCGCAGGAGAAAGATGAGGCTTTCTGCTCCCGTAAAGATTTACAGCCTCGGAAACCCTGTTCAGGGTCGCTATGAGTCGGAACCGACTTGACGGCACTTAACAACAACAACTCCCCCTATTAATTACACATCTGCGTTTACAGTTGTGACAATCACAGTTACTCCTGATAATAATTACTTACAATTGAATCATAAAATCCTATGCCCAAATTTCCCCAACTCATTTCACCAGACCCTTTGGGACAAAAGGAAAACTATTCAGTGAAGATTCTATCATATTCCCCTCATTCTGAAACTAAGCACCATCATGAAAGTTTGCAAAGGCGCCACTTCATGCATTTATAGGCCAATGTTGATGGTCAAGGTCTAAGTTGCCTGTCTCTATCAAGCCATTGTACTGAAGAGGCAAACTTGATCCTTGACATGAAGAACGCTTCCCTTTCGGTTGGCATTTTGAGCAACTACATTTATAAGCAAAGGTCCAGTTCATCAAACTGTAGCAATTTATG
>NW_006408554.1:568186-571085 GCF_000296735.1 Chrysochloris asiatica | reverse complement strand
ACATATATACCTATTGTTGTTGTTGTTGTTAAGTGCCATTGAGTCAGTTCCAACCCATAGCAACCCTGTGTAGGGTTTCCAAGCAGCAGCTGGTGAGTTTGAGCTGCCAACCGTGAAGTTCAAACGGCTTTGCAGTCTGGTGCATTAATGCACAGCGCCACACCAGGACTCCTATACATAGCTATGATGAAGGTTAATTTATAAATCAGGTATAGTAAGAGATTAACAACAATAAGGTATTATAAATATTAAAAATTATAACAATATACTATAATAAAAGTTATGTGAGATACAGTGAATTGAATGAAGTAGGTAGCATTTGGCCCCTATTTTTAGACTATGGCTGTTCATAGGTAACTGAAGCCTTGGAAATTAGAACTTCAGATAAAGACTGTAGGAAAAGCACTGGAGTGCTAACCTGCCAGCAACCCTGAGGGCCACTATGAGTTAGAGTCTACTCAATGGCATTTAACAACAGCAACAATATCAGTAATATAAAGATATACCAAATGTCAGTAGGCACCAGAAAGATGCTCACCACATCATTAGTTACTTCTTGTTGTTAAGTGCTGTCGAGTAGGTTCCAACTAATAATGAACCTGCATAAGGTTTCTGATTAGTGGCTAATAAGTTTGAACCACCATCCTTGCAGTTCAAACTGACCTTGGGGTCCAGTGCTTATCCTACACTTAATGGGAAATATAATACAGAATCATAAGTTACTATGCCCCCTCCATTAGAATGACTATTAAAAGATTTTAAAAAACCCAAAAAATAATGAGTGTTGACAAGTATGTTGAGAAATTGGAATCCATTTCTGGTTTGAACGAAAAGTGGTATAGCCACTGTGCAAAAAAAAGCAGTTTGGCAGTTTCTAAAAAGTTAAAAATAGACTTACCATTTTAAGTAGATACCTAAAAGACATGAAAGCAAGAACTCCAACAGATAATTGTGTACCAACATTCATTGAATATGTTACGTGTCATCATGCATGCCATAATTCAATGGCCAAAAGCTAAAAGGAACCCAAGTGTTTATCAGCAGATGAATGAATAAAAAAATGGTGCATATAGGAGGGTAAGTAATAAAGTATTGTTACAAAATCAGATAAACCCGTATAAAACAAAAATATAAAAATGTGAAGCTATTGTTTTTGACATATCCTCCACCTAGGTCTATACATTTCTAACCCTTTCCTGATGAATTCTGTGCTCTTTAATTTACAACATATCAAAGTGACAGTTTGGGCATTCTTTAATGGACTTATGTCAATTTCTTTTTAATATTATTAGAGTTTGGGGAACAAAAAGAGGGGCGAAGTAGGGACTGTAGGGTGAATGGGATAAGGATTCTGAATGAAATTCTCGCAGCCCTTGCTCCTTCAAAGAATGAGCAGATACATTTTTATTATAGAAAACAATTCCTTGGTGCCACTTTCCTGACCTTTTCCTCACCAATGCAGTTTTCTGTTTTCTTAAAACTTCATCTTAGTAAGTCCCTGTAATCGTCCAGTGTGCTTTGAAAAAATACATCAAAATTATCCCTCTAGGATACCAAAACATAGTCTGCATATCCTTCTGAGCTGACATCTGTCTTGAATATAACTAACCCAGCAGATACACTCAGAAGCCACTGTTTTGATGGGACCTTGCTCCCTGGATCATATTGGTAAATCTATGACTTTCACTCAGTTATATTTGTTCCATAAAACCATCTTTCTTAGTTTTGATCTCATTTAAAAGATTCTTTGAACTAGCTGATCTTAACACAATGCTTTTGGTATCCACAGAACTTAAGGTTTCTGAGGTCAAGATATTTGCCCAAAATTAAAAATGTCAAACCATGTGAGATCCTAACTTCGATAGCTATCACATCAGTGGTAATTCGATGGTCTTCTTCTGCCAGTTTCTGTATGTTAGCCATAGTTTCTTCATTTGTTGAAATTAAATATCTACTCTCTCTTGATTCATCTTTGATTCTTTCAGATCTTCCTTAAAATTGTTGTTTTATGTGGAGCAGTGTTTCTGTAAACTTGTTGCAAAGCTTTAATGATTTGGAAGATGTCCACTTGAGTTTTGTTGAAAACTTGATATTAGACCTGATCTCAAAGTAGATTTTTTTCCATGCCACAAAAATTATCCTTTTGGTTTTTTTGAAGGAATCTTAAAGAGACTGTTATTGTTAAGTGCCATCGAGTTGTTTCCAATTCATAGCAACCCTATAGAGGGTTTCCAAGGAGTGGTGAGCTTGAACTGCTGACCTTGTGGTTCAAACTGACCTTGCGGTCAAGTACTTATTCCACAATGCCACACTAGGACTGCTTAAAGAGACTATTGTTGCTGTCACATAAATTCCAACCCATAGCAACCCTGTATAGGGTTTCCGAGGTGCAGCTGGTGAGCTTGCGATGCTTGCTAGGACGAGTATATTACAGAGAGAACTAATATGCAGCCATCTACTGGTCATAGAAACATATTTAAATATGTTTTGTTTGGTATAAATCCATGCATGTATGAACAGGAACTCTAGTAGCAATGCTTTTTAACTTTCCCTCATACATGAAATGGAATATTATTCAGCCATAAAGAGAAATAAAATTCATGTGGATGCTTCCACATGTATGAGCTTTGGAAACATGGTGAGTGAAATTAGCCAGATGCAAAAAGACAAATGCTATTTATTCTTCTTATCTAAAATATCTAGAGTAGGCAAAGACCTATAGACAAATATTTGTTAGTAGTAGTATGGAGTTATGGTGGGACAGGTGCTAGGGAATGGGGATTTATTGTTCAAGCCATGCTGAGTTTCTGTTTAAGGTTATGGAAAACATATGGAGATGGATAGTGGTGATGGCTGCCTGACATGATGAATATAGTTAATGTTCCTGAATTGTACATTT
>NW_006408554.1:563383-566833 GCF_000296735.1 Chrysochloris asiatica | reverse complement strand
AATATGAACTGCTGCTTCCATGTGTGTTAATTGTGGAACCAAGTAAAATGAAAATCTTGATAACTTCAGTCTTTTATTCGTTTATCATAATGTTACCTCTGACCCAGTTGTTAGGGTTATTTATTTATTTATTCTTTATGTTGAATTAATAAGCCATACATTAGGCTGTGGTTTTTAATGTTCTTCTGTAAGTGCTTCAACTCTCTTTGCTTTAAACAAGCAGGGTTGTGTCATTGCATATTGGAAGTGCTTAATGTGTCTTCCTCCAATTCTATTGCCAGTTTCTTCATCATATAGTTCAGCTTCTCAGAATATTTGTTCAGCATACAGATTGAATAAGTATGGTAACACTGGTAGAACCCCTACCTATATCTTTCCTGATTTTCAACCAAGCATTATCTCCTTTTCTGTCCAAATGAATCTTCGTTTATGTACAGATTCCAAATGAGCAGAATTAAGTGTCCCAGAATTTTCATCACTCTCAATATTGTCCCTAAATTGTCATGAATGCCTTTGCATAATCAGTAAAACACAAGTAAACACCTTTCCGGTATCCTCTACTTTCAACCAAGATCCCTCTGACATCAGTAATGACATTCCACATTTCATATCCTCTTATGAATCCAGCTTTTTATATTTGTCAAGAAAAGCTCCTGCAACTGTTTTTGGATTATCTTCAGCAATATTTTCCTTTTATATGATATTAATGATATTGTTTGATAATTTCTATATTTTGTTGGATCACCTTTCTTTGAAATGGATACAAATATACTCAAGAACAGGTTTCAGTCTCGTTTGAAATTTACTTTAATCTTTTCTTCCTTTTTTTTTTTTTTTTTGAAAGTGACCTTTTGATTTCTTCATGTATGATGTTCCTGATGTCATAGCAACTCTGTAAAGGGTTTCCAAGGAATGGCTGGCGACTTTGAACCGCCAACCTTGTGGTTAGCAGTCTATTGTGTATCCTACAGAACAACACCAGAACTCCATAAAAGACATGATGAAAAGCCCAATATCATGCCTTTGATTTCATTACTGAGTATTTTATTCTGTGAGATCCACATGTATAGCTGGAATTTATGTTGGTGAAAAAAAATGTTTACAATTAACAAATTGTTGGTCTTGCAAAATTCTACCATACTATTTCTGGTGTCAATTCTATCACCAAGACCATATTTTCCAACTACTGATCCTTCTTTGTTTTAAACATTTGCATTCCATTATCTAATAATTATTGATACAATTTAGCTGCAAATCTTGATAATTTGAGTCTTTTTGTTTGATAAGTATCAGACTTTCATAAAAATTTTTTTTCTAGAATTTCATAAATATCTTCCATGAGGAAATTAGTAGTTGGTATGGAAATTTGAGTAATAGTTGAACTAACTGGTCTTCCTCATATGGAGTCCTGGCGTGTGCTGTGGGATAAAGCACTGTACCTCAAGGTCGATTTGAGCCATAAGGTTGGTGGTTCAAACTCAGCAGATTTTCCTTGGAAACTAAACAAGGTCGCTATGAATTGAAACTGATTCTAAAGCACCTAGCAATAACAACAACATTATATTATTTCAATATTTCCTATCGATGACAACATTGTACTTCAGTATAGATCTTGAAATGGTCCTTTTTACAATGAACACCACACCATTTCTCTTCAATTTGTCATTCCCGGCATAGTAGACAATATGTTTTTCCTGTTTCAAATGCTAATACCAGTCCACTTTAGCTCACTAATTACCTAGGGTATCAATTTTTATGCATTTCATGTTATTTCTTATGATATAATTTTCTTGGATTTGTACATTTCTGTTTTAATTATTAATTGATATTTGCAACTGTTTATTCTTATTTTGAGTGATGCCATATGAGAAAATGAAGATCCTGAAAACTTTACTCCATCTATGTTATTAAGAGTGACTCTACCTTGAGGAAGCAGCATTTTCCCAGTCTTATTTGCGTGCCTTCCGACCTGAGAAGACTATATCTGATAATGTTTTCTACCTATTTGTAAGATTTTCACTGGAAAACTTTTTGAGAAGTAGATCCTCAGGTCTTCCTTCCCAGTGTTGTCGTTGTTGAAAGTTCTGCTGAAACCATTGCATTATGGGTGGTTCTGTTGGTATTTGCAATATCAGCAGCATAACTTCCAGCAATACAGCAGCATACAAGCCACCACAGCATGGCGAACTGAAAAGTCAGTGGTGGGGTAATTAAAAAAATTCTTTTTAAACTTTGGAGATGACCTATCTTTTTGACACAGGAATCAGCAAGGTATTGTGTACCTTTGTTGTTATTGTTGTTAAGTGCCATTGAGTAAGTTCAAATTCATAGCAACCCTGTATGGGGTTTCTGAGAAGTGGCTGGTGTGTTTGAACTGCCAATCTTGCAGTTCAAGCTAACCTTACAGTCCAGTTCTTATTCTACAGCACCACACCAGGACTCCTATTGTATACCTTAGGAGTTTATATTTGACTCTATTTAAAAATCTATTTCATGCTCTTACATAATCTAAAATCATTAGACATGTTTCATCCAAAAATTGTTCAATAAAATATTGTGGCAAGAAAATTAGCAGGAAAATAAACTTTTAAGAAAAGAGAGGGAAAAGGAAATAATGGATAGTAATTTTATAAATGCTTGGAAAACATAGGACTTGGCATACTTGGCCTGTTTAAAAATACCATCTAGGAAGGTATGTACTAGTTTCCTATGGTTGCCATAACAAAGTATCAAAAATTGGGTGACTTATAAGAACAGAAATGTATTTTCTCATCACTGTTCTGGAGATTAGAGGTAGGAAAGCTGGGTGTCACCATTTTGATTGCTTCTGAGAACTCTGAGGGAGTTCCATGCTTCTCTTCTAATTTCTGGTGGCTTCTGGAAAACCTTGGCATTCATTAATTTATAGTTCTGTTTCCTAAAATCTCTGCTTCCATTGTCACATGACTATTTTCTCTCTGTTATCTTCTCTTTTATAAGAACACCACTCTTATTGGATTCAAATCCACCCAACTCCAATATTACCTTGTTATCTTAAGTGGTAACATCTTGAAAGACCCTATTTCCTGTTAACCAGGGATTAGGACTGTGATGTATCTTCATTCCATAAGAGGAAAAGCCTCCATTCCTTGGTTGATGCTAACTGAATCACAGGGCAATTGCACATTCATGAGTAAAGTAGAGACTAATGACTAGGAGTCAAGGAACCAGTCATCACATTTGTTGACAACAAACTAAGCATTTATAACTATCATTGATTTTAGAACATTAGGGGGAATCCAAGATCTAGAAGATTAGAAAAAAATGGTGGGATTCATTTCTTTCTTGATAAATGAGGCTGAAATCTTGAATACCTAAAGTGAATAAAGCAAGACAAACATACTGGTCATGGTGTGTCATGGAGTCGATTCTGACTCATAGCAACAAACACACCGTTGTTGTCAGGTGCCA
>NW_006408554.1:560514-562899 GCF_000296735.1 Chrysochloris asiatica | reverse complement strand
AGAAGGGATTAAGAATCTGAACGGTGTTCTTTTTTTGTTAAGCCAAAGAGATGTGTCTACAGGTGTGACTTCCTTAGGCTTCTGTTGAACAGATAAAACAAAGGTTATGTACATCTTAGAATCTTTGAGAGTTTATCACTTACCTTTCCTTTATTCAAAACAGTACAATCAATTGAAATGTCTGAACTTGTAATTGTTGTTGCTGCTAAGTGCTGTTGAGTTAGTTTCAGCTCATAGTGACCATGTATAAGGTTTATGAGGAGGGGTTGGTGAGTTTGAACCACTGAGCTTGTGGTTCAAACGACCTTGCAGTCTGTGCTTTATCCAATAGCACCACACCAAGACTCCTGAACTTGTAATTGTTGCTGTTAAGTGCCGATTCCGACCCATAACGACCCTGTATAGGGTGTACAAGGAGCAGCTGGTGAACTTGAACCACCGATCTTGCAGTTCAAACGACTTTACAGTCTGATGCACTAGCCCACAGTGCCACACCAGGACTTGTAATAGCTTTTATAAAATAGTGGTATCAATCTATTTGGTCTCATGTGAAACTTACCTAAGACTACCTAAAGGGGACATTGATGCATTTAAATTAAAGAAATACTTTGAATTTGTAGAGTTATAAAGCAGTGTTTCTTTGATTACCGACACTTTTATCATTTTAAGCTATATTTTATTCATAGAATATTCTTGATAAGTACTCATCCGTTTTGTGATTTATGTACATACATAGGAATGTGGTTGCTCTGTAGGATAATCACCAGACTACTAACCACAGTGTCGGCAGTTTGAACCCACTAGCTGCTCCACTGGAGAAAGATGAGACTTTCTGCTTCTGCCAAGATTTACAGCCTCAGAAAACTTATTCAGGTTCTTTATGAGTAGGAACCAACTTTAAGGCATTTAACAACAATGACATAACAAGCACTGGACTGCTAACCACAGGGTAGGTGGTTTGAGCTTACCAGTGACTCAGCTGGAGAAAGTTGAGGCTTTCTGCTCTTATAAAGATTTACAACATAAGGAACCCTATATAGGACCCCTATGAGTCGGAAATGACTCCATGGCACTTAACAATAATAATCACATATATAAATAATTTACACATGTTGTTGTTGTTAAGTGTCTTCAACTTGATTCCGACTTATAGAGACTCTGTATGGTTTCTGAGGAGTTGTTGGTGAATTTGAACTGCCAACATTACAGTTAATACTCCAGTGCTTATCCTACAGTACCACACCAGGACATATTAAGACCCATATTAAGAACCACAAGACAATGAATTTACTCTTTGTATGTATATTATAACTTTTATTTTGCACACCTTTCATTCCTTCATAAAACCACAGAAGATAAAAGATGAAAACTATAGAATTATACACTACAAGTGGGGATTTTAAAACTAGAATATAAATTAGGATATCCTTTTGGTGCTCATTATTTGCAAGTATTACTAATATAAACAATATTTATATTGAATTGTCTTCTTTTCTGCGTACAATCATTTCCTTATAGCAACTGAAGAAATGTAGCAATCCTGAAAGGGCTTCCTTCCAAGTGGTCAAAAAAAAAAAAAATAGACCAACCCACAGATAATTTCCACTGGAGCTAATGGCTCTTCCCCAGGTCTTTTGGTCAATATGATGTTCTGTTTGACAGTAGTCTTCAGTGTAACATTGCCAGAGAAAGCCAGGCTGGACATGTCCCAGCCAAATACTCCTCCATGTCCTCACACGCTGAGTAAATCTTTGCTTACTGGCAGCCTTGCCTACCGGTTGGAGCATTTGGCTGGAAAGAAGTAACAGATAAATGTGAAAACCTGGGCTGGAAGTAGAGGAGAGATGGAAAAGTTCAGGAAAAAAAAAAAAAAAAAAGCAGGGATGGGGGGTGGGGGGGTTGAATTTAAGAATTCTTTTCCTTAAAAATCAGAATAATTTAAAAATTGGGTATTTAAAAAACTAATGAAAATGTTTATGCATGACCCGTAACTATCCAACCATTGCTTCTATGGGTTTTAAAAACAAAGTAATTAAAATATGTTTAGATGAAATTATCCACAGTATTGAGTTCTTATAAGTTCTTTATACTTAATGCAAAGCACTTGAGTGTTTATTTTCAGAGGACAATGCCACCCCCACAGACAAAGAACCATTGCTTTGTTCTCATTATGTGTGAATCAGAGTTCAGCAGCTAAACTCCTGTTCTTCTAAATCAGCTTCTGGTGTCTACAGCTGAAAGTGTACTGGCAAAAATTTCTATATATCCATACAAGTAAAAATTAATTTTACTTTGTTTAAAAGTGTCGGATTTAATAGACTCCGTAGTTGAAGAGATGCTGAAGAATATTTTTTTCCAGTTTCAAAAGCTTGATGTTGTTGTTAG
>NW_006408554.1:556587-560404 GCF_000296735.1 Chrysochloris asiatica | reverse complement strand
GACCCTCCACTTTACCAAGTCTGATGTCCTTCTCCAGGGACTGGTCCCTCCTGCTGATATGTCCCTAGCATGCCATTCTGGCTTTTAAATAGCATTCTGGCTGTACTTAAAACCCTGAAAATATGGGATGAAATTTGTTTGCATTGAAACTAATTATAGGGTAACTTTGTACCCTGGGAGATTCTGAGTGGCACAATTAAACACTCAAATACAAAGAAAATGGTTGGTGATCTACCTTTAAAAGGTTACACAGTCTTGAAAATGCTATGAAGTGCAATTAATTCTGCTCTGCACACACAAGGAGTTGACGTAAGTTAGATGTAATGACAAGACAATTAGTTTGGTTTACTCTTTTATTATACATTCAATGAAGCCTAATTTAATTCCTAAAATAATACAACCTTAGATAAGATTACAATAAATGAAATCCTTTGAGTATTTGTTATGTTCTGGGTAGATGTAGTTTATTTTATATCTTATATGGTAAAATAGATAAAACCTAAGGAATTTATTTAATGTTTGAAAAGATGCCAATGAGGATCAGGAAAAATAAATAAGTCCTTGCAAGAAAATAAAATAGTTATCTGGAAAACCACTGAAACTAATTACAAATCCAGGTTACAATATTTTAATTTTAGAATGCTATCATACTCCTGGCCCTTTAATTATTTTTAAGTAAATTCCTTTAATATGTAGAATGTGTGCAGTTAACTGAATTTGCATGAGGATAAAATAACATCATGGCAAACAAACAGATGACTAGATAAGAATGAAACAGGATGTTGCTTCATTCCTCTCAGGTTTTCCCCTTTACAACTAAGAAACCCTGGACATACCAAAGCAAAAACCATAAGGGAGCCTGAAAAATGAAAAAAAAAAAAAATGATGGATTGCCTAGGAATCTCAGGACTTGAGGAAGGACATAACAGTTAGTTCCCTAAGTTTCCTTATTGCCTCTCATAATTCTTGGAAGGGTATTGCAGAAGTCTCCAACCCAGAACCACCCACAGGTACAGACAGAAAAGTCTCTAAGTAAAGCTTATTCCTTCTGGCCAAAAGACCTGGAAAAGGGTGATCCAACAACAGAAAATGTTTTTGGTGACACTTGCCCTACTCTAGATAAACACTAACCCTCCCGTGGTGGTGGTGGTGGTGGTAGTAGTGGTGATGGTGGTGGTAGAATTTAATCTTTCACGACATACCCTGCCTTGCAGAACAGCACATGCTTTGATTATCTTTGCTTGGATGTTGGTGAGACCATTCACGGAGCTGACCTGCCATATCACCTGGCAGAAGCAGGAAGTGTTTCCATTCTTCTGTTGGGGTAGTGGCAGTGGGATTGATTATCAATCCTCACCCAGTGGAAGCTGGCGGAGCTTCTATCCCCCACTAAAGTAGTGATTGTTTGGTACATTGGAGAGGTGAGCTTCCACCCAGAATCAATGAGATGGAACACATTTTTTTTTTTTTTTTTGCAGTTCTCTTTCTCTCCATTCTGGTATCACAAGACCCACTGGATAGCTGAACCCTGGCACTAAACAAACTGAAATCAATAGGGCTACTTGGCAGTCCTCTTCCTACACGTCACTCCCAGTATTAACAGTGCCCAATAGGAAAGTGCGTCTCCACATTCACCTGTCATCAAGGAGACAGAATGAGGTAGTGAGAGGCCGAACAGTGGGGCCAAGCAAGCAGTAACACTGTTTAAGTAAGTGTCCTACTTTTGACAGCTTGATTTTGGGGTGTCTCAGTGAGACACTAATCCTATATAACTGATCCATGTGTACATGAGATGTCTTTAGGGGAAAAGACTGCAAAAAACAGATGATGTAGAGTCCAGTGTCTTATCATTATTGTTGTCATTAAGTGCTGACAAGTCAGTTCTAACTCTTAGTGACCCTGTATATGGTTTCTGAAGGAGCTCTGGGAGCGTAGTGGTTATGAATTGGGCTGTGAACCGCAAGGTCAGCAGTTTGAAACTACCAGCTGTTTCGTGGGAGACAGATGAGGCTTTTTGCTCCTGTAAATATTTACAGCCTCAGGAACCCTGTACAGGGTCACTATGAGTTGGAACCGACTCCATGGCACATAACAACAACAACAACATATGGTTTCTTAGGAGGAACTGGTAGGTTTTAAATGCCAACGTTGTGGCTAGCAGTGCTTATCCTACAGCACCACACTGAAACTCCAATTATAATATCAATATCAAATATAATATGTATACAAATATATACATATTTTTTAGATCAGGAAAAGTTCCCATAGCGTCCCCTTAATTATCTCTGTAAATGACAAGATATTCAGTCAACTTTTATCCTTCACTTGAGTTATTTCCATTTTACCAGTTATTCAGTAATTCTCCCTCGAGAATCCTAATGGTATAAAATGACTTCTTGCAATTCTTTGATTTCTTACTGCTCATAAAGCTACACATATATATTTTTAGTTTTAAAGTTTTACTGGTAGTAATCCTAGAACAGAAACTCCATGAGGAAAGATAATCTTTGTCTATTTACTGTTGTGTCTTCATAGACACATGCATGGAACTATGTGTTAAATGAACTCCTGGTTGGCGCTGTGGGTTAATGTGCTGGACTGCAAAGTCAGTTTGAACCAGAAACTTGGTGGTTCAAGCCAATCCTTGGAAATCCTATACAGGGTCACTATGGGTTGGAAGCAACTTGATGATACATCACAACAATAACAAAAATGTGTTAAATAAATATTGGTTGAGTGAAAAAATGAAGGAATGCATAATTTCAACAGATTTAAATGATACTTTTTTGAAGTATGTACCCCTTAGACTAATCAACCATTTGATATCAAAAGGGTAGCATTTACCTAAGGGTAAAATTCAGAAGGGTTAGGATAGAAGGAAGAATGGAAACAGGAAACACAAGGAGGAAGTGGGATATAATTTACATTGAGGGGATAGATAGCAAGCAATGAGATGAAACAAAATGTTTATGAGCTGTTGAATGAAAAACTGATCTTCTCTTTGAACTCCCATCCAATTCACAATTAAAAGCTTATTTAAAAATCTATCAAATTATACTGTCCTAATCGTTCTGCTGTGCATAAGGTCACTATGAGTCGGTACCTCATGCACAGCATAACAACAACAACAATAGAAAAAATGTTTTTTTCTACAGGAAGATAATAAGATATTTTATATAATTGTCACGGACTGGAGGATATTAAAGAGACAATTTAAATGCATTGTGGTATAAAGAATTAAATTTTGGAACAAAAAAAGGACATTAGTGGGGGAAAATGAGGAAATTGAAAAGAAGTCTCGAGTTTGGTTAATATTATTTTACCAAAGTTAGTTTATATGAACATTTTATGATTATATAAGAATTTTACATTAATGGGATGTGGGTAAAGGTTAGACAGAAACTGTACTCTATTTGCGACTTTTCCATAAATCTAAAATTATTTCAAAGTAGAAAGACTTCAAATCACAATTTTGGAACCACGTAAAATTTTTGTGCAGGTATTACTGATGTTTTTGTTGTTAAGTGCCATCAAGTCGATGCCGACACAAAGTAGTGACCCTGTATATTTCTGAGAAGTGACTGGTGAGCCTGAACCACCGACCTTGATTCTAACCCTATTAGTGTCAGAGGAAAACTGCTCTATAGGGTTTTCAGTAGCTGTTTTGTTGGAAGTAAGTGGCCGGACATTTCTTCCAAGATGCCTTTAGGTAGACCAGATCTTAACCTTTGGGCTAGCAGCTACACATATTAATTGTTTATACTATTTAGGGCCTCCTATACAGATATTGATTATATGTCTATACATTTAATATATT
>NW_006408554.1:550986-556115 GCF_000296735.1 Chrysochloris asiatica | reverse complement strand
CAACATTTTTTTTTTAACAAAGAAATTTTGCTTCCTATGTAAAAGTCATAAAATTAAAACAAGTCATTATTCAAGTATTGAATTTACAGGATATGAGATGCCCCAATGTATTGCTTTTAAAAAGTAGGGGAAAGAAAATGTTGGCAGGAAAGCCCTATGCAAAGTAATTCCTTCTTCCTGGAAAACTGTGGGTATTAGCAATTTCTGATGTTTTCACTACTTAAAAGAAAATACCAAAGTCATCCTTCTGTGGTTTTGTCTTTTTAACTCGAATCCGAGTTTCCATTTTTCTAGGCAGCAGTTTCTTGCTCTTCAATACTTTACACTGGCAGAGATGGTAGGCCTGTGAAGAAAATGCTGAATGAAACTGCTTGGGGATTAGATAACCAAAGGATTGCTAATCCTGTTACTAACTTGATTCATGAGTGCCCTTTCTAACTATAAGCCTATTTCCTTGATCGCTCTGCTGTCCACAATAGAAAATGGTTCAACCAGTTGCCAGACTTGGTTCTGACTTGTGGTGACCCCATCCACGTGTGTTTGAGTAGAACTATGCTTCATAGGCTTGTTAATGGTAAATCTCTTTTCAGAAACAAGTTGCCTGGTATCTATTTTGAGCCTGCTCTTGGTGGATTGGACCCTCCAAAGTTTTGGTTAGCAGTTGAGAACATTAACAGATTGCACCACCCTGCGACTCAGAGAATGGGTTTGCTAAGTCATACATATGAATGTCACTTCACTATATAAAACTCCATTACTTTCAATTATGAGTTTAGGAAATTTCTCTCACTGGAATGCAAAACATGCAAAAGCAGAGACAAAACATATTAAGTAATCCATTTAGATCAACATTAAATGTGTAAACTTGGCTTTAGCTTGGAGATCCATATCCTGTTTCTCTATGTGTAAGGTATAAGGCAATGCTTCAATGTTTTCACTTAGTTTACAGTGAATTCCTACAATTTTATTTTTTATGGTGTCTTTTGCTTAGAAGCCCTGGTCCTATTGAACTGTCTCACTCATGTCCCAACCTGGAATTACTTTCTTCTCTTTGTTTCTCACCAATACAGATGCAGCATTCAATCATATTATTGGAGTTTCCTGAAACTCTAGCATTTGTATATATCAAAGACTAATCCTAGATTAGTATAGGATAATGAAAGGCATTAAGATTGAAGTAAGACAAATCATTTAAAATTCGTTGTAAATTCCTGTTATCTAATAGTTCTTTGGAGTTCTGGAGTGGAGCTATGGCTTAATGAGCTGGACTGCAAAGTCTGTTTGAACCACAAGGTCAGTGGTTCATGCTCACCAGCCGCTTCTCAGAAACACTATACAGGGTACTATGGGTTGGAACTGACTTGACAACACTTAACAACAACAACAACAACAACAACAACAACAAATAGTTCTTTGAGTCCTGGTGTGATACTGTGGGTTAATGCGCTGGACTGCAAAGTTGGTTTAAACCACAAGGCCAGCAGTTCAAACTCATCAGCCACTCCTTGGAAACCCTATACAGGATCACTATGAGTTGGAACTACCTCAACAGCACTTAACAACAAAATAACAATAGTTTTTTTAGGTACTCCATGATATAAACTTTACAATATTCTTTTTCTTCATAGCCTCTTGCGATCTATTCTGCTGCTTTATACCTTTTATACTTTGTTATCTCATTGATCTATTTTCTAGACCCTTCACTCTCAGCCGCTAATAGACCAAAACCAAGCCCCCTGCTGTGAGTCAATTCCAATTCATAGTTACTCTACAGGACACGATAGTATTGCCTCATAGGATTTCCAAAGCTGTAATTTTTACAGACGCATACTGCAAACTTTATGTTTCCTGTAGAGCAGTGGATGGGTTTGAACCACTGGTCATTATTTTAGCAGCCAAGCATTGTACCGTGGCATCCCAAGAGTCCCTTCACACTCGAGTAGGAAACTCAAATTGTCTCACTGTATAATGTGAACAGATTCGTTTTCCACTCGATCTTTGATTTACATAAACAATAAATTAACCTCGTGAATTTAGTTAAACAAAATGGATTTGTTGGTACCTGCTGCCAAGTCAGTCTATGTCTTATGTACAATGTCTCTATGTACAGTGGAACCAAAGGTTTTCCGGTCTGGATCATTCCGTGACTGGTTGAGGATTGGACCTGTCTCCTTTATAATATTTCGTTTTAGGAAGTAAATTGACAAGACTTTCTTTCTAGTCTATCTTACTCTGGAAACTCTACTAATACTTTCGTAGCATCATTGTTGTTGTTGTTAAGTTGCTGTTGAGTCAGTTCGGACACATAGCCACCCTGTGTAGGTTTCTGAGGCTGGTGAATTTGAACCACCAACCTTGCAATTCAAACCGACCTTTCCGTCTAGAGCATTATCCCACAGTGCCACACCAGGATCATAGCAACATGCAGTCCTCCACTGACAGACAGGATGTGGTTGTACATGAGATCCATTTTCCAGAATCAAGTTCAGTCTCCTTCATGGAAGGTGAGAAGTCTAGCATGGAACAACCAATGTCTCCAAATGGACTTAGAGGCTTTACATCTTGGATTTATCCAGAAAGACACTATGTGGAACTATTAACTTAAATATTTCATTTAATATGAATTAGGATTGATTTCATGGAGTCCTGACATGGTGCTGTAGGATAAGCACTGGATCGCAAGATTAGTTTGAACCACAAGGTCAGTGGTTCAAATCCACCAGTTACTCCTTAGGTCGCTATGAGTCGGAATTGACTTGACAGCCCTTAACAATAACAACAGTATTGATTTCATTGAAATATGAAGAAGAAACCCTTTATTCTGTAAGTTCACATCCTCTGTCACAACTCTTAGCAAGAAGGTGAATTCCATGAAGGAAGGATGAAGGTCTATCTGTTTGGTTCACTATATTTCAATAGTGTCTGAAATATGGTGTCATTAAATTCATTTTAATTTAATTTAATATTATCTAATTGCTGCCATTAGTCTGACATTTTTTCATCCTAAGGTTATCCCACAGGAGCTCTGGTAGTGTAGTGGTTACGAATCGGGCTGCGAACCTTAAGGTCAGTGGTTCGAAACTACCAGCTGCTCCGCGGGAGAAAGATGAGGCTTTCTACTCCCGTAAAGATTTACACCCTCGGAAACCCTATACAGGGTCGCTATGGGTCGGAACCGACTCGATGGCATATAACAACAACAAAGTTATCCCACAATGTGCTGTTTAATGGCTAGCATGAATATAATGATATATTTTATTCATATGCTGTTGAGTCAGTTCCTTTAGAACCACAGTGCTCCCTTTTATTCATATATTATTTTAAAATTCCAAAAGTAATTTGATGTGTGTTATACATACTTCATCCTTACAAGGATACTGGGATTTTGACAGGATATGTAATATTATTCCTGTTTTGCAAATGAATATGTTGAGACACAAAATATCATTGGTTTTCTAAGGCTGGTAAATTTGGATCCAGAACTTAAATCTGTTTTAGCATTGTACTTTTTTCTAACAGTAATATATGCAAAATGAATGAAAGGAAATACTGGAATATCTTGTTCTTGCTTCAAAATTGCTCTAATAAATTGGAGAAATTATCGATAGATGCTTGTTCTTGAGATTACTGATTTTAAAAGATGAAAGAAATAGAAAGATGATGTACAGTAGATTATAATAATCAAGGTACAACTCATTCCAAACAAAAGTAAGAGCTAGCAGGCATCAGCATAAGGAAAGAGAACCATAACTTTTTAGCAACATAAGCACAAGGCACCTGAGTAAGTGCCTGCAGGTGAAAAGGAGAAAATCATTCTCCTCCAATATTGCTGGTACAGATTGAATTGCTATAGTGAAGATAAATGCCAAGCACAAGAGCTTCACCGCCATGCAACTTCCATCTGTAATTGCTTCCCATGAAAATCTCCTCCCTACAATACAGGAGGGGAAACTGCAGAAATTCAAAGGAAGAAAGTTGCAGTGATAAAGGACTTCAAAGTGTTTTTATGATATTTTTTCTTAAGACCTTATGCTTACATGTTACATTACATCTTTCAGAAAAGAAGTGTTGGGATATTATATATGTAGCATTTATCTGTAAGTTTGTTGTACTGTGGTGTCTTGTGTGTTACTATGATGCTGGAAACTATGCTACCAGTATTTCAAATACTAGCAGGGTTACCCATGGTGAATAGCTTTCAGCAGAGCTTATCTATGAAGACAGACTATGAAACAGGTGTAGCAACCTATTTTTGAAAATTATCCAATGAAAATCATGTGAACCAACGTAGAACATTGTTGATAAAGTGCTGAAAGGTAAGTCCTCTTAATTGTATACAATGGCCTCAAAGTATACAATGGCCGAAACAATGAACATACAATTGCTTGTGAAGATGGCTTAGGGTAGGGCAACATTTCATTCTGTTGGCCATGGGGTTGCCATGAGTCAGACCCAACTTGACAGTAACTAGCAAAAGCAACTATAATTGTTATGTTAGGGGCTATTTAGTTGGTTCCTATTCATATTATCCCTGTACACAGTGCAACAAAACACTGCTTGGTCCTGCACCACCTTCAGTCATTGCTATTGCTACGTTTGAGCCCATTGTTGTAGCCACAGTGCCAATCCATCTCATTGAGGGCTTTCCTGGTTTTTCTGCTGATCCTTCACTTCCAAGCATGATGACTTTTAATAAGGACTGGACCCTCCTGATAACATGTCCAAAGTAAGCAAGACAAAAACTTTTTCCAAATCAGATTTATTTGTTCTTCCATGATATATTCAATATTCTTCTCCAACACTATAACTGAAATACATCAATTAGTCTTCATTATTCACTATCTAGCTTTAATATACACTTGAAACAATTGAAAATATAGTAACTTGGGTCAGGTGTACCTTTGCCTTCTAAGTGACACATTTGTTTTTTTAACACTTTAAGGAATTCTTTTGCAGCAGATTTGTCACGCCACAAGCTATTTGATTCCTTGACAGCAGTTTCTAAGCACATTGACTGTGGATTCCAATCAAATGTGCTCTTTGACAACTATACTGTCACAACCTCTCAAATACATATTTTATGGAGTTAAAACATGTAGCTATAGATATAGATATTATTCTGGCAAGAC
>NW_006408554.1:543200-550476 GCF_000296735.1 Chrysochloris asiatica | reverse complement strand
GACTCTAAATTCTATTTTAGCAGTGCTGTATTTATTTAAGTGTATATTGAGAGAGAATGTGTGTTTGTATAAACTTAAAATTCATAATTCTTAAATCTATAGGTTTAGAAATATGTGTGTGTGTGTATAGTGGATATAGATGTAGTGGTGCTTGTTGTGTGCCGTCAAGTCAGTTCCATCTCACAGTGACCATCTACAGGATGTTCAAGGCTGCAAATCTTTACAGGAGCAGTAAGCCTCATCTGTTTCCTTTGAAGCAGTTGGTAGATTCAAACTGCTCACCTTGCTTTTAGCAGCCCAACTTGTAACCCACTAACTACACTACTAGGGCTCCTTAGAAATAGACATGTTGTTATAGTTGCTGCTAAGTTGCCATCAAGTCTGTTCTGACTCATAGTGACCTTATATAGGGTTTCCAAGGGGTGGCTGCTGAGTTTGAACTGCCTGCCTTGTGGTTCAAACTGACATTGCAGTCTAGTACTTTACCCTACAGCACCACACCAGGACTCCTAAACATAGACATACACTTAGATAGATTAAATATATTCATATATATATATTTATATTCTTTGTACCAAATGAACTGTTGTGTTGCTATGCTCTGTCAAATCAATTCCAAATTAAAGTGACATCATGTGAGAGTAGAACTATCCCATAGGGTTTTCTAGACTGTTATTTATTATTTTTTTTTTTTTGGAAACTTTTCATGTGAACTGTGTGAAGCTTTACAAAGCAGATCATCAATTTTACATTCAGCAAATCATATACTTTGTTTCATCTCAATGATTGCAGTTCCATCCATGTAACAATTATGGTTCTTATTTCCATCCCACCCTCCTTCCAACCCCTCTGAACTTTGTCTTTAAGTAAATGTTGCCATTTTGATCTTGAATGGTTGATCATTCCATGGTGAATTTACTTTACTAGTGTTGTTGTTCCCACTATGCACCTATCTACAGCTTGACTGAAAATTGGGTCACGAGTGTGAGTTACTGTCTATACCTGAAGAGTGACCGATGCCAATAGTCTTTGGTTACTCCAGCCTCTTTATAACCAATAAGTCCTTTTTTTTTTTTTTTTTTATGGTTTTGAGTTTTATACCATTCTAACCAGGGTCCCCCCAATTTTTTTATTGTGAATTATGTGGGTTTACATGGGAGAACATCAGTTTTACATTCATCCTATCGTATTTCATTTCATTGCAATGATTACAATCCTCTCCATGCATCATCAACCAACCAAAGTGTACACCCCACAGGCCTGCCCCTGGTCGTCAGCACACAGCCGCTCTCCCTCCCTGAGTCCAGTGTCCCCAGCCACTACATCTGTCCATGTCATCGTCTGTACCTCCATTTCTGGCATCACTGCTTCTCTGGGTAGGGTCCCGCACTTCCCTCTTCTCACTTGATGGTCCCAGGGACCTCCACTCCTGGACTGCAAAAGCAATCACTATAACCAGGGTCTTTTAATATGGTCCCTTTCAGAGCAGTGGTTAGTGGTAGGTAGCTGGGCACCATCTAATTCTTCTGGTTTCAGAGTCAAGGAGACTGATGTTTACGCATTCCATTAGTTCACTGGACTAATTAATTCCAAGTGTCTTTCATTTTCATCACTTTTCCTGCCTCTGTACGTGGAGAGACCAATAGTTATACCTTAAATGATCACTCATGAGAGAAGCAATGTTGCCTCCTGTATGCGCCATCACATAGGTGTTTTTGCAACAAGGGCAAATGCATATGTACAAATATCCTTTGTTAAACCCTTATATATTTTGGGTATACTCCCATTCTCTGTTCATACCCATTCAGCCTGTGTATCTATCCATGTATCTGCCCATAGACACTGTTGTTCCAGGGTTCTGTGTATAATAGTATTTACCTCTGTCCCCTTGCATTCCTCCTTGTGTCTTTGTTTGTCTTCATCATTCTTCTTTGGCTGTAATATTTCTAGGAGCAGATCTTCCTCTTACAGAGCCAATGGATGGGTTTGAACCACCAACCTTTCAGTTACCTGCATACTTCTTAACCATTGAGCCATCAGGCCTTCTTATAACAAATATACTATATTGTAAATTTATGAATTTGTGTCTTAGAAGAAGTTATTTGATTTTAAATAGACAATTGATCCCAAAGTTAATATAATAAGCATAATTTCATTGGAAACCTAACTATCTCATCTCAATTTGGAGGAGGGAGACTTGTGAATCATCATTTTGAAGTACGGTTACGTTTCTTCACAGATTTGTGCAGTGTCTTTCTGAGGTTGTAATAAAACACAGTCTATTAAAACTTGCTGTTTAATTTTTGTATTACCACTTAGTTAAAAGAAGATGATAATGACATAGCAAAAGGAATATTTTAATAAGAACATTTAACTAAAAAATCTAGAAATTATTGCCTGTCTCTGATTAAGTTTTATTTTCAACTAGAGACATATTTCAGGCAATGTTCAAACAATCTGAAGGATTTTTATTTTTAATACTACATGAAGTCATTACAAATTAATCACTTTGAGAGGAAAAAGTAAAACAAAAAAAAATCTAAAATATATTGTTTCTTGCTGCTCTTCAGATATCAACTTATAGTTTGGTATTAATAGTTTATCAATTTTATAGATGACACAAGACAGTTTAAAGGAAACGTGCAGCTAAAATTTAATTTAAAAGTCAAGCATGCTAATTTACTTATGTGTGTGCCACTCTTTTGTTTTATGAAAAACATGTATAATTAATATCACATGCAAGCAGAACTTTGCTAAAGATAATTTAAAAATGGTTGCAGCAGTACATTGGCAGGGAATTTCCAGAAATTCAGTCCAGATTCAGAAGGTGACGTAGATAGAGAAAGGGATATCATGGCTGATATCAGATAGACCTGGGCTGAAAGCAAAGCATATCAGAAAGACATTTACTTATGTTTCATTGGTTATGAAAAGGCATTCAACTGTATAGATCAAAGCAAACTATGTATACCATTGAGAAGAATGGAATTACAGAACACTATATTGTGCTCATTTGGAACCTGTACATAGACCAAGAAACACACATTCAAAACAGAACAAGGTAATCCTGAAAGTTTTAAAATCATGAAAACTGTCAGTCAGGGCTGTTTCCTTTCACCATATTTGTTCAATCTGTCTGCTATGCAAATAATCCGAGAAACTGGACTACATGAAGAAGAATCTGGCATTAGGATTGTTGTTGTTGTTGTTAAGTGCCGTCGAGTCGGTTTCTACCCATAGAGACCCTGAACAGGGTTTCCGAGGCTGTAAATCTATACGGGAGCAGATCGCCTCATCTTTCTCCCGCGTAGCAGCTGGTAGTTTCGAACTGCTGACCTTTCGGTTCCAGCCCGATTCGTAACCACTACGCTACCAGAGCTCCTTGGTATTAGGATTAGAGGAAGATTTATTGACAACGTAGCTTTCTGGAAGCAAAGAGGACTGGAAGCACTTATTGATGAAGTTCAAAGACTACAGTTTTCAATGCGGATTACTATTCAATGTAAATAAAATAAACATCTTCACAACTGAACCAAAAATCATCATGATAAATGGAAAAGATTAAAGTTGTCAAAGATTTCATTTTACTTGGCACCACAATCAGTGCTCATGAAAGCAGCAGTCAAGAAATTAAATCGCAGACTGGAACCCTGTTATACTACTGATGGAACTGTAAAATGGTGTAACCACTGTGGAAAATGGTCTGGCAATTTCTCAAAAAGTTGGAAACAGAAATACTGTATGAGTCAGCAATTCCTCTACTTGGTATATGTCCTTAAGAAATAAGAACTGTGACACACACACACACACACACACACACACATATATATGTATGTATATATATATATATATATACGTGTTCACTGTGGGAGTACTCTGTGGCACTGTGGGCTAATGCGTAAGACTGCAAAAGTCATTTGAACTGCAAGGTCAGTGGTTCAAGCTCACCAGCTGCTCCTTGGAAACCCTATAAAGGGTTTCTATGGGTCAGAATCCACTTGATGGCACTTAACAACAACAACAACAACAATGTTCACTGTGACACTATTCAGAATAGCAAAAAGATGAAGATAGCCTACATGTAGCCTACATGTCCATCAACAGAAGAATGGTTAAGTATATTTTGGTACATACACACAGTGGAAAACTATGAAAAGTTGAAGAATAACAATGAATTGTTATTGATCACATCACAGCATATGACATACCACAGTGTATGAAAATGATTAACCTGGAGGACATTATGCTGAGTGAATTAGAGGGTGAATATTGTGTGAGACTACTGTTGTAAAAATTTAAGAAAAAATTCCTTGACAACAGAAACATTATATGATGGTTAGAGGGCAGAACTGGTTGTGGAGAAGGAATGGTTCATGGGCTAGAAGGTAGACACGTGTTGACGTGGGTGAGGGGGCAGGTAATATACAACCGGTGGGAGGTTGATAGAGGAAAGATGAAGGTAACAGGAGACACAGCGGGGAGTACAAGAGTGAAGGGGAATTGATACAAACATTGTTAACTGATATCTTATGGAGGGGATTGCAATCATTGCAGTGAAGCAAAGTATATGATTCGTTGAAAAACTGATGATCTGCTCTGTAAACCTTCACTAAATTCACAGTAAAACATTTTTTAAAAAAGAGCTCAAACCATTTATTTCATTGCAGAAGTCTTCCACACAGGACCTCTTTAAAGTGCTAAGGAGCAAAGATATCACTGTGAGGTATAAGATGCACCTAACTGAAGCCATAGCATTTTCTGTCATTTCCTATGTGCATGAAAGCTGACAATAAATAAGGAAAAAATTGATGCATTTGAATTACGTTGTTAAAGAAGAATGCCATGGGATGCCAGAAGAACAAACAAATCTGGCTTAGAAGAAGTACAGCTAGATTGCTGTTTGTTCTGTCTCTCCTACTTTGGACTGATATCAGGTGGGCTCAGTCCCTGAAGATGGACATCATAGTAGATAAAGTAGAGAGTCAGCAAAGAAGAGGAAGAGCCTCAATGAGCTGGATTGATTCAGTGGTTGCAGCAATGGGCTCCAACATAGCAGTTGTGATTGTGGTGCAGGACAGGGCAGAGTTTTGCTCTTTTGTACATAGGGTTGCTATGAGCCTGAACTGATTTGATGGTAACTAACAACAGGAGACACTATCCTACGTTTCTGAGTGACACATATGTTTTGTGCTTGGCTGGTAATTAATTGCAAGGTTAGTAGTTCGAGCCCAGTAGTGGTACCATGGAAGAAAGGACTGGTGATCCACTTTAATGAAGATTACAGTCAAGGACACCCTATGGAGTAGCTCTACTTTGTAACGTATGAAGTTACCAAGAGTCAGAATTAGCTTGAGAACATGTTTGATTTTGTGGTTTGGGCACTATCTTGGTCTCTTGTTGTTGTTAATTGCTGTCAAGTTGGTTCCAACTCATAACGACCCCATACAGGGTTTCTGAGGAGCAGCTGGTGAGCTTGAACCACTAATCTTACAGTCCAAACCAACCTTGAAGTCCAGTGTATTAACCCACAGCACCACACCAGGACTGTTCTTTAGATATATAGAAAAAGTTCCTACCATCTTTAAACTTTCATTCTAATGAGAGAAGATACACAATAAAAAACAACAATAGTAATAACAGGATTTATAAGCAAGATTGGAAGAAAACAATGCATATATAAAGTGTTCAATAAATCTTTGAAAATAAAATTCAAAATGAAAATTCAGTTGATTTCATTTTGAGAGGAGCGACTATAGAAACCCCAATTCAAGCCCAAAATTAGCATATCCAACTGATAATTAATGATTATCAATACATAATTGGTTCTTGGCATATAGTTTAAAAAACTAAACTGAGACTAAGTGTCCATCAGAGAGAAAGTGTGTGGCATTATCATAGACACAATAGCAAAAGCCTGATTTTTGTGTTTCATCTGATGCCTGGACCTGATGGACAAGGGAGTGGCATGTGCCTACTCAGAACTGAGCCATCTTTTGCCACGCCAGTAAAGAAAGCACTGTTGCAGCCAGGAGTTCCTCTGGGCAGACGTCATTTGGGTTCTTTAATTTAATAGGGTGCAAATAGATCCTAAAATTAAAAACCCAGTCCTCTGTTTATTTCTTCTGTTTGGGAAGCAGTCCATAACTCCACAAAACATGAGCTCTGTGTTATGGCTCCAATGTCAGCTGTCTCTGTGGCCAGTTTCTGCTTGCTATGAAAGGATTCCATTGAGTTTCACCAACCGAAAACACAGGAGCCTGACTATCCAGGAACCCTACTTTATTTTCTGTAGGCTTCTTTCTGTTTCCATATTTAAAAACAAAGTCTTTCTTACCCTGGTTTTCCAGTATAACTAGGTCTTTAATTTTAGCCACAATAATGTTTTTATATAGTGTTTCATCCCTAAGGAAACCCAGATTCCTTGTCTGAATATATGCCTGGACCTTCCCTCTTCGCTTTACTTTCCCATCTCCGCACCCTTATACTCACAAATCACGTCATTCCTAAAATATGATCTCTCCAGGGTGGAGTATACTCTATGCTGAAACAGCATATAACATTGAGTAACATGACTTCATATGGGCTGCTGAAAGACCAGAAGGCAAGGGGGGAAATAAACATTTTACCAAAAAAAAAAAACAAAAAAAAACAAACAAAAAACACACAGAAAGAAATGAAAAACCTATTGGAAAGAGAACAACCCAAGAAACTAAATAGAAATATACCTTTCTCTGTTTAGAAAAACTTATTAGCTAAAGGTTAAGAGACAAGTATTAGCTGGTAGTTGCGGGGGAAATAAAGAAAAGAGCGATCATTTCATTAATTGGCAGAAATAGTAAAAAATCTATACTTTGATTTTTGTGGTAGGAAATACAAAATTTGGGGAAAATACATTTAATCAATAACTATTTCCTGGAAGCTTAGATTAAGTGGTCAGTGTGCCCAGAGCTACCATAGAATTTTAATTTAATTCTAATAGTGGTGGCTGTTGAGTGTCATGGAATTGGCTGACTCGTAGTGACCCTGTGTAGGGTTTTTGAAGCTTTAAATCTTTGAGGAGAAGAAAATTTCTTCTTTCTTCTGCTAAGAGGCAGATGGGTTTGAACCACTGACCTTGTGATTCACAGTCCAGTGTTTACTGTAGAGTCTGATAATATGGCAGTTCTTAAATAAGGAGCCTAGTGTGGCAACAGTAAAGGGCTCAACTGCTAATCAAAAGATCGTTGCTCAATGTCTTCATAAGAGGAGATCTGGTAATCTGTTCCCATAAAGATTA
>NW_006408554.1:512220-536909 GCF_000296735.1 Chrysochloris asiatica | reverse complement strand
GTGCATTGAAGGAATTGACAAAGAACAAGATACCAGGAATTGATGGAATACAAATTGAAATCTTTCAAGAAAGTAAGGCAGCACAGGAAGCACTCACTCATCTCTGCCAAGAAATTTTGATGACAACTATCTGGCCGAGTGATTGGAAGAAATCCATATTTCTGTCCATTCCAAAGAGAGGTGACCCAACAGAATGTGGAAATCATCGGACAATCTCTTTGATATCCCATGTGAATAATGTTTTACTAGCGGTAATACAGAAAACAGCTGCAAGCACACAGCTCCATATTGTTGTTGTTAAGTACCATGGAGTCAGTTCTGACTCATAGTGACCCTCACAGGATTTCCGAGGCTGTCTGTAAATCTTTACAGGAGCAGAAAACCTCATCTTTCTCCCTGGAACTGCTGGAAGTTTCCAACTGCCGACCTTGAGGTTAGCAGCCGATTCGTAACCACTACGCCACCAGAGTTCCTTACAGCGCCATATTGATGCCAGTGGAGGGAGTTGGAGGAAGGTAACTGGGGGCAAACAGATTTTTCTTGCTCATACAATATGTTTGGGAAGTAGAATAAGAATGTAATCCAGCTCTTAGTCTTCTTTTTCTGGGCTTTTTGCAAAATATATTTCAGGTGTGCCATCAGATGTCTTCTTTTATTAGATATTTTGTTGAGAATGAGTACAATATTTACACATAACTAATATCTACATAGACAAGGTAATTATTAAATGTGATGTGCACATATGCATGTGCTTTTATAAAAAAAACCTCTGAAATGGATATAATAAATCATTTGTATTCTTTTTTATAAAAAGCTTTTATTGTGAATTGAGAGTTTATATGAGAGAACATCGGTTTTGTACTCATTCTATTGTATTTTGTTTCATTGCAATGATTACAATCCCCTAACAATATTTGCTTCTAGTCCCTCTAGGTTTTTTTTTGATATACACAAAAACATTCAGGATTGTATAACCATTTAAACACCCAAAGGGCACATTCTACAAGCCTGCCTCCTGGCCATCAGCACACAGTCCTTCTCTTTCCATGAGTCTGGTGTCCTAAGCTGCTCTTTTTCTCCATGTCATCATCACTGCCTCCATCTCTGGAATTGCTGCTTCTCTGGATAGGGTCGAACATGCCACTCATGCTGTTTTCCCTTGATGGTTCTAGGGTCCTCTGTTCCTGGAATGTTAGATTAACTACTCCCCTTTTATGTTATAAAACTTCTGCCTTTACAGTTATGACAATTGCAATTAATCATGATAACAATTACTCACTATTGAATCATAAGACTTTTATCTCCATCTCCTTTCACCAGACCTGTCTAGACTAGATGAAAACTATTCAGTGGGGATTCTACCTTCCCCTGCACACTCTGAAACTAAACATCCTCTTGAAAACTTGTAAGCCAGCCATTTTGTGCCTTTATACCCTCCCTGTCTCTTTCCTTCCCCATTTTAGATAGCCAATGTCTAACTTGCTGGTCCATAATAACTCTGTGCATAGAGGGGATAGGTTTAATTCTTGATGTGAAGAGAGTCCTTCCCTCTCAGTTGGTATATTGAGCCACTACATCCATAAGTAGAGGTCAAGTTCATCAAATTGTAGCAATTTACACTTGTTTCCTCTAGTCGAGTTTTGATCATACAACCATCAAAGCTAGGTCTGGTGAGTACTATCTGCAAGTTTGGGTGTTTTTGTGAGTCTCCCCTCACTTCACATCAGCTGGATGCTTTACTCTCAACTCTAGCCCTCCATAGTTAGGCCTTGTTCATGGGCTTAGGAGTCACCAGGTCTCATCACACTTTGGATCAACCAGCCCTTCCTCTGTCTCTGTCATCTCCAGGTCAATGGGAATCTATGGAATGTGGTCAAACTCAACCCATATCTTTATTGCTGCCTTTCTCCCACTTCCACATGGTCACCAGCAAGCTTACATGCCTGCTCTTGTTTTCCCTTTGAGTTTCAGTTTTGGAGGGGGTTTGTCTTGAAGGGACTTGATTGCTTAATTTGATGTCTCCTCGGTGAACAACTTGCTTGTTCTTGAAGTAGCCAATCAGACTGCCATTTTTTTAATTTTTTTTTTTCCTGCTGGTCTTTCTTTCAAGTAGTGTCTTCTTTTCCTCTAGCCACTCCAGGCTGGTCTGCATGTCCTTTCAAGTGGGAATGTTCCACTTCAGAAGATTCTGGATGGGGCGCAGGATTCCATCTAAGGTCCTGCACACTATAAAGATTCTACAATTAGCCCATTTCACTGGGGAAGCTCTAGAACCCCTTTTACGTATTCCAGTCAGTTATAGGGTGAAGACAGGCTTACAAGCTTTCTGTAATCATGTTTCCTAGTATTCGTTTCTATCCCACTCAAGTGTATATTGTGCAATAGTAGTCAAGGAGATCATCTTGTATTCTTGATAAATATAGTGTGTCTTTTTCCTTCTTTGGATATATATATTTACATTTTCTATCACAAAACCATTATTAATTTTGATTTTGAAAAACAAAAAACAAAAAACAGAATCTTCAAAAAGACTCTTAAGTTGCTACAGCAACATTAAAGCTTATTTACTGATGCAAGAATCATTTATTTTTAGCCATTTCATTTGCTGTGGATATTTTCAAAATTCTGTGTGTTCTTGGCTTTGGGTAATGTAGTGTTCTTATCTGTAGGCCAACACAAATATGAGAAATAATATGTTTCCATAGCCCAGTAAGAGACTCACATGGTGAAAGTTTAACTCCATAGAAGTGCCAAAAAGTCTAAATCATAATATGCATGGGACATGACAAACTCAGGTTTGAACAGGGCTGAGATTGATAGGCACTTGATGCTATTTGTGTTTAGGGTACCAGGAATTCTGAACTGTGGTGATACTAACAGTCAAACAGTTAACACTGTCTTGCCTCCAGACATGTCTCCCTGGGTTAAAGCAGGACAAAGTCTGTGAGGAAAGGTAAGTAGTAGGATGCCTCCTTGAAAAAGGAAGAGGATAGTAGAGCAATATGGTAGAAAATATGAATATTATTAATGTTGCTCCCTTTGCCCATCCCTCTACCACTGCAAATCATTGGTTTACAGCAAAGCTCCAACCCTAGAGGGCTGAGCAATCTAAAGTTTGGATAAACGTTGAGAGAAGTGGGAGAAGGATTTGGTAGAAAAGTAGGAAAAGGTTTGGAGGACTGCAAAACTGGAAACAAAATGCAGGTCAGGAAGTCACACCAAACTTGTGAGGTGGTAGAATTCATCTTTAAGACTTCATCTGTTGGAGAGCAGATAGACTGTTTTGCACTGGTTATTGTGTCGTCAAATTGGTTTCACTGAGTTCTAACAGAACAAAACACTGCATGGATGTGAGTCATCCTCATAATTGTTCCTAAGTTTGAGCCCATTGTTGCAGCCATCTTGTTGAGGGTTTTCTTCATTTTTGCTCTCAACTTTACCAAGCTTAATGTTCCTCTCTACGGACTCGTCCCTCCTGATAAAATGCTCAAAGTAGGTTAGATGAAACTTCCTCAGGCTTACTTCTAAGGAGCATTCTGTCCGTACTTCTTCCAAGACAGATTTGTTCGTTCTTCTGTCAGTCCATGACATATGCAATATTCTTCCCCAACACCATAATTCAAGTGCACCAATTTTTCCCTGGTCTTCTTTATTGATTGTCCAGATTTCACATGTATATGAGGACATTAAAAATACCATGGATTGGATCTGGCACACCTTAGTCCTCAAAATATTATCTTTGCTCTTTAAAGAGGACTTTGACATCAGATTTCCCCAATGTAATACATCATTTGATTTCTCGACTGCTGTTTCCATGGTTCTTGATTGTGGATCCAAGTATAATAAGATCTTTGACAACTTCAATCATTTCTTCATTTATCATGATGTTGTTTTGTGGCTTAATTGTGAAGAATTTTGTTTTCTTTACATTGAGGTATAATCTATACTGAAGGTCATAAGCAAGTTGTTAATAAGCCTTCCTCCAATCCTGATGCCATGTACAGGTTCCACATGAACACAATTCAGTGTTCTGGAAGTCCCATTCTCCCCAATATTATCCATAATTTGTTATGATTCATACAGTCACATGCTTTTATATAGCCAGTAAACCACAAGCAAACATCTATCTTCTTTCAGCTAAGAGACATCTGATGTCAGCAATGGTATTCCATATTCCACGTCCTTTTCTGAATCCAGTGTGAATTTCTATAAACTCGTTCCCTGTTGATGTACAGCTGCAACCGTTTTAAAATTATCTTCAGCAAAACTTTGCTTCCATTTGATCTTAATGTTAATCAGAAAAACACAACCACTCTCATTGAGTCAATTCTGACTCACAGCTACCCTTTAGGACAGAGTAGAACTGCTCCATGGACTTCTAATGCTATTTATCTCTGTAGAAGTCAATTGTCACAGCTTTCTTCCACTGGTGGGGTTCAAAGGTTGACCGTTCAGTTAAATTCCCAATGCTTAATCTGCCATTACTATTAAGGATCCTTGATATTAATGACATTGTTCAATACTTTCTGCATCGATTGGGTCACCTTTCTTTGGAATGAGCACAAATATAGATCTCTTCAGTCAGTTGGTCAGATAGCTATCTTCCAAAGGTTTTGGAATGCCTAGGTGAGAACCTACAGTGTTGCATCTGTATGATGAAACATTTCAATTGGTATCCAATAGTTCCTTATTTTTGCCAAGGCTTTTAGTGCATCTTGGATTTCTTCCTTCAGTACCATCAGTTCTTGATAATATGAAACCTCTTTGAATGGCTGAACATCAACCAATTCTATTTGGTACAATGACTCTGATTTCTTCCATCTTCTATTGATGTTTTGTGCGTAGTTCAGAAGTTAGCCCATACAATCCTATTACAATTCAAGACTTGAATTTGTCTTAATTTTTTTCAGTCTGTGAAATTCCCTGAATGTTCTTGTGTTTTCAAACTCCAGATCTTTTTTACATTGCATTATAATACTTTACTTTGTCTTCTTGAGCTGCCCTTGAATTTTTCTGTTCAGTTTTTTTACTTCATCATTTCTCCTATTCACTTTAGTTTCTTTATGCTCAAGAGCCTGTTTCAGAGTCTCTTCTGACATCTATTATAGTATTTATTTTTAATCACCTTTTGCTTTCTTCATGTATGATGTTCTTGATGTCATCCCACTACTGGTCTAGTCTTCTGCCATCAGTGTTCAATAAGTGAAATCAGTTCTTCAGATGATGTCTAAATTCAAGTGGGATACATTCAAGGATGTATTTTGACTCTCATACCTACTGCCATGGAGTCCATTCCAACTCATATTAGTCCTATGTAGTGTTTCTGAGACTGCAAATCTTTATGGAACTCTTGTCATATAGGACTCATCTCTCCTGATGAGCACCTGGTGGTTTTGAACTGTCATCCTTGTGGTTAACAGTTCAATGCTTAGACCAGGGTGCCACCAGGGTTCCTTTAGGCTTTCATTGACTTTTTTCATTTTCTTCTGCTTCAGTCTTAATTTGCATATGATCAACTGATGGTCTGCTTTATAGTTGCCCCCCTTTGGTTCACTAGCTGATTTGAGCTTTACCTACAGGTTGAAGAACTTCAGTTTTTGAAGTTTGACAAAGATGAGAAAATGACAATCTTCAAGAATAATGGAGGTATTTATTAAATTTAACATCAGGTTGACTAGGGATTAAATCAATATTTTTTCACTTTAAATCAAAATCCACCACTCTTTTACTAATTTGTGGTGTGTGTGTTGCTGTCTATGCCACTGGTGTTTTAAATATGCATAGGTCACCTATGATGGACAGGTTTCAGTGTAGCTTCCAGACTAAGACAGACTAGGAAGAAGGAGAAGCAGACCACTCCTGAATGATTAGCTACAGAAAACCTTAATGAATAGCAGTGAAACATTGTCAGATACAGTGCCAGAGATGTGCTGCTTAGAAAGCACTCAATATATGATTTGGGAAAAGCAGAGCTGACCATATGACATGGCAGGACCACAGCTTTCAGGACATTCATTGGCTGTTTGATAAAATTCAAAATGAGAAAAAAAATCACTGCAAACATCCATTAATGGTTGGAGTGTGGGCTGTATGAAATATGAATCTAATAATACCGGAAGTCATCAAAAATGAAATGGATTGTATAAATATCAATATCCTAAGTAAGCTGAGGTATACAGGTATCGACCATTTTGAATCATCCAATCATATGGTTTATTATATGGGAATGACAAATTGAAGAGGAATGGCATCACATTCATTGTCAAAAAGAACATTTCAAGATCTATCTTAAAGTCAATGTTGTCTGTTATAAGATAATATCGATATGCCTCCAAGGAAGGCCTGCTAATACCACTATTACTCAAATTTACACACCAACCACTAAAGTCAATGATGATGAATTGTAGCATTCTACCAACCTCTTTAGGCTGAAATTGATCAAAAAGGTAATAAAAAATGCATTGGTGATTACTGGTTATAGGAATGCAAAAGTCAGAAAGAAAAAGGAAGGATCTGTAATTGTAAAATATGGTGATAGAAATGATGCTGGAGATGGCAAGATAGAATTTTGCAAGACCAATGACATTCTTAGCAATTAACCATTTTGCAACAACATAAATAGTGACTATACACATGAACATCACCAGATGGAATACAGAAGAATCAAACTGGTTATATCTGTGGAAAAGACAATGGAACAATTTACTATCATCAGCTAAAACAAGGCCAAGGGCTAAATGTGGAACGTACAATCAGTTGTTCACATGTAAGTTCAGGTTGATGCAGAAGAAAATTAAAACAAGTACATGAGGGCCAAATATGACTTTGAGTATATCCCAACTGATTTCAGAGACCACCTCAACAACATATTTGATAGATTAAACTTTAATGACCAGTAACCAAAGGATTGGTGATATGAAATCAAGAACATCATCCATGAAGAAAACAAAAGAAAAAAAGGTCATTAAGATGACAGAAAAGAAAGAACTGACTAAAAGGATGTCAGAAGAGCCTCTAAAACTTGCTCTTGGATGTAGAGAAGCTCAAGCTACTGGAAGAAATGATGAAGCAAAGGAACTATACAAAAAAAAATTAAAAGATCAGCTCAAGAAGATAAAGTAAAGTATTATAAAGAAATATACAAAAAACCTGGTATTAGAAAACCAAAAAAGAAGAGTATGCTTAGCATTTCTCAAGCTAACCTAATTGAATAAAAATATTCAAGCTTCAGGATGCAATATTGAAAGAGTCAATGAGCAAAATATTGAATGATGCAGGAAGCACCAAAAGAAGATGGCAGGAATACATAGAGCTACTGGACCAAAACAAACAAACAAACAAACAAACAAACAAACAAACAAACTGGGCTATGTTCAACCATTTCTAGAGCCACCATATAATCAAGCACCGATGATATTGATGGAAGAGATCCACATTACACTGAAGGCACTGCCAAAAAAATAAGTCTCCAGGAATTGGCAGAATACCAACTGAACAGTTTGAATATACTGGTACAGTACTAGAGGCATTCACTCATCTATACCAAGAAATTTGAAAGCAGCTACCTGACCAACTGATTGGAAGAGATCCATATCTGTGCCCATTTCAAAGAAGTGACTCAATTGATTGTGGAAATCATCAAACAATATTTTAAATATTACATGCAAGTTAAATTTTGCTGAAGATAATTAAACAATGGTTGCAGTAAAACATAGACAGGAAGCTGCCAGAAATTAAAACCAGATTTAGAATAAGATGTGGAATTAGGCATATCAGTCATTTAAATAGAAAGAGACACTGAATAGTTTAAAACTACATCCCAAATGGAATTCTTTGCTGTATATTTATGCATTTTAGCCTTTTCTCATCAGTTTTGATTGTGAGTTTCCTACTAGTGAACTCTCCTTATAATTCTTCTAGAGAGTCAGCCAAAAAGAGGCAATCCCTTAATGAGATGGATTGATAAAGTAGATACAACAATGGGCTCAAACATAGGAATGATTGTGAGGATGGCAAAGTGAATGGTTCTGCTGTACATAGGTTCACTATGAGTGACCGGCTCCACAGCAAGTAATAACAACACTTAACAAAGCTTTTATAGTACTAACTACCTTATTGACTCTTGCTGTCTAACATGATTAACTTTGGCAATTATTTTTATCATTAGCCATTTGGAACATTTTTTTCCTTAGGAAAATGAGCTAATCATCAATCGTAATAGTTGTTGTTGTTAAGTGCCGTCGAGTCGATTCTGACCCATAGCGACCCTGTATAGAGTTTCTGAGGAGCAGCTGATGAGCTTGAACCACTGACCTTGCAGTTCCAATGACTTTGCAGTGTGACGCATTAGCCCACAGCGCCACACCAGGACAGTAATGGAATGGTTGATAAAACAGAGTGTGGGTTTTCCTGGAGAACTTTGGAAATTTCTGTTTGTTTGGGTTTTTCTCTCTCCCCTCCCCCAAACCAAGGATTCTTAATGCTACTGTAGTAGTAGCATTGGAACCAATTTAGGAACCTATAGTTACTAACACATAAAACCTCCAAAGCTGTGTCTTCTCTAAACCATGCATCCAAATCAAAAAAATAGAAAGAAATTTGCGCCAGCTATATTGGTAACACTTTTGTGTAGAAAAAAAAAAAAAAAAACTTAGGAAAATATCATCAGTTACTATCATATGCCAGTAAAAATACCACTATGAACAGAGGATGTATTTGTGGATAGCTTGATTTGCCCAGAACACCTAATTAAATTTTCTCCCTTGATTCCCCCATGACATATTCATATTCACTTATTGGCCATATATGTGTCTTCAAGACTACTAATCTCCAGTTTAACTCACGTGCAAGACTGAGATGTAAGAAAAACAATACTGACATTGGGTAAATCCAGAGTCAATTCTTTTGTCTATGCATGTGTATCTAACTAACGATAGTGTGAGTGATTTAGATACATGCAAACAGACTAAACAGAGTATTTACTCTTAATACATAGGATATTAAGGAATGTTTTCTTATTTAAATATGTCAATCAATGAATTCCTCATGTGGGTGGGGAAATACAGATATTTTCTCAGTGAGTATGAGGTAATGCTCACATTTTTAGATTTTGGATATTGAGGAGGGAATGAGCAATAGTGACAACCATCTCTGGAAACTGTCTGGAAACATTTGAATTTTCCAGGTCTGTTTTACTCATTCTGTTTCTAATATTTTAAACTATATTTGTTTTATATACCTTTTTTTCACATAAAAAATATGGACAAGTCATATTCATTGACTATAAGGAGTCAATGGTAGAAAATCTTTCCTTTAAATTTTCATTCATTTTAATTATATCTAAGATATTTTTGGAAATATGAAAAACTTTTTTAAACTACAAATTTCTCTTCTCTGGGCAAATAGGTGATCTAGTAGTCCTCCTTTGGTTGGAGTGTGGAAAAAGAGTGAAACTGAACTACATGTTATGAATCATAGTTGTTGTTGTTGTTGTTAGGTGTTGTCAAGTCAGTTCCAACTCTTACTGACACTATACATAACAAAAGGAAACACTGCCCAGTCTTATGCCATCATCACATTCAATATTCTGGTACTCTTTTACAGTGCCCCACTGCTCTTCATAAGGGTTTCAGAAGAAGCCCACCTCTCCTTCTTTCTAGTCTGTCTTAGTCTGGAAGTTCAGTTGAAACCTGTCCACCATGGGTGATCTTGTTGGTAATTAAAATACTGGTAGTATATAGTCCATTATAACAGCAGCACACAACCCACCACGGTATGACAAACTGACAGATGAGTGGTATATGGAGCGCATTGTTGTTGTAGTTAAGTGCCACAGAGTCATTTCCAGCTCATGGTGACCCAGTATCGGGTTTCTAAGAAGCAGCTGGTGAGTTTGAAACACTGACCTTGTAGTTCAAACTGACCTTGTGATCCAGTGCTTTACCCCACAGTGTCACACTAGACTCCATGGAGTGCATTGTTGTTGTTGTTGTTAGGTGCCATCGAGTTGCTATTGACTCATAGCGACCCCTATGCATAGCAGAACGAAACACTGCCCGATCCTGGGCCAACCTCACTGTCATTGTCAAGCTTGAGCCCATTGATGTTGCCACTTTGCCAATCCATCTTGCTGGGGGTCTTCCTCTTTTTCTCTGCACTCTGGCTGCACTTCTTCCAAAACAGATCTGTTGGTTCTTTTGGCAGCCATGGTACTTTCAATATTCTCCTCTAACACCATAACTCAAAAGCATCAATTCTTCTGTGGTCTTCCATATTCACTGTCCAGCTTTCACATGCATATGAGGTTACTGAAAATACCACGGCTTGGGTCAGGTGCACCCTAGTCTTCAAGCTGACATATTTGCTCTTCCATACTTTAAAAAGGTCTTGTGCAGCAGATTTGCCTAACACAATACGTTGTTTGATTTCTTGACTGATGCTTCCATGAGTGTTGAAACCAAAAAGATAAAAGTTTCCTTTGATAACAAGAGAAAATTGCAAATGATCCTGGCATCCAAAAGAGGACAAGAAGAGAGACCAAAAGTAGGTTTGAAACCAGACAGCCTCAAATTCAAGCTAGACCCCATTCCTCTGGGATGTTAATAATGAGATCCAGGCTTGCATATTTAGGTTGACTGGGATGTGTCCCTGAATTTGTAGGAAGGTGTTAAGATCATTCTGGCAGTACAGAACTTGTTTCATGCATTGAATGGTGTCAGGTTTCCTTAGATTGATGAATGCTTCTAATATAGTTGACATCATTCTCAAGGCAGGAATCTTGTTTCCTTAACTGCTTCTCTAGGCCAGGTCTTTTCCAATGGGAAATATAGTTGGCTAGCCATGGAATAATAGATGTTTGGCAGAGATTTCTTTAGTTTGACCTCTAGGAAAGGCTACTGGCATTCTGAATAAATAGTGGGTCTCTGTGGAATGAAATCAGAAGAAAGAATTGAAATATCTAGTGACTTATCTTGGGTAGAGGACTAAGAAGTCTGAACACTATAGTCGAATGACCTTCATCACAGTGAAAAAGCTTTGGTAGCCATTCTGCTGCTTCTTAGCCACATTGCACATGTCATATGAAGAGGGGCAGCCAATAAGATTATTATGTGGTGTTTTCCCCCACTCCACCCACAGGGTATTTTCCAAAAGTCATTCTGAGTGATCTGTATTTTTCTTGAATTTAGCTGTCTGTCAATGCTTTTAGGGTTCCTGAGGAAGTATCATGGTGATAAAATCATAAATGACATCAAATGGGAATATTTTTAGGTCAATAAAATAAGAGTAGGGCAGTGAATCAGCTGTGTGATTATAGAAAAAAAATGATATGTTAGCACTGTGATGGAGTACTCTGTGTAGACATCTTTCTGTGGATTGTGGGGAGTGGAAAACCGGGACATGAACTCGAAGAACATAAAATTCCTTCAAATTCAGGAGCCCATTGAAATCCATTTTTGGTGGCTTGATGATTGTAGGAATAGTTAGTGTTTCAGATCAAAAAAGTTTGAGCTTATAATCATCTTTTAAGGAGTGACTCATGAACCTCAACTAAAGTTTTTGTGTTGGCTTGCAGATCAGAAAGGATATGTGCCTGCTTTAGGAGCAAAAATGCACCTGGAATACGTGACCAATTTCATTGTGGAGTTTTCTTAGCATATAAGTTATTGATACATAGATATTTGTTGAATTGTGCTACAATTAAATTGAAACACAGATCTTATACTCTAAAGTTTATGCTATTTTAGCATTGAAACTAGAGTCTCAAATAATGTTTTAATCTTTCTATCCATCTTTCATGGTTACTCATGAGAACATACTATAATGTTCTCAGCAAATTGGTCCAATTCCCTCTTGCTTTCCTTGATGAGATGTCAGCAAGAATTTCCAAGGTTTTTTTTTTTTTTTTCCAGCATGTAACTCCCAAGAGACAGAGTATCTTCTCCATTGTTTCCAACAGTAACTTTCTGAACATCACTAATTAGATCAACAGCTGCTCCTGAGCTGTACATGTCTTGGTTGACCAGACTTAGGCAACCTGCCTGTTCCCCTAGCTGTGAGGATGGTACTGTGATTGACAGCTTCACTTACACTTCATAAGGAGTTCTCCAAATGAAAGAGTTTATTGCATCTAGTAGGAGGAGAATGACAGGATATCCTGAGAATGTAAAGTAAAAGTTTCCATTGTTAGTTGGTCTCAAGTTGACCTCTAACGCATGGTGACCCAACATGTTACAGAGGAAAACAGTTCAAAAAATAGAGTTTTCTTGGCTGTGGTCTTTATGGAAGTAATTCACCAGGCATCTTCCACAATGTTTCTGGGTGGATTAAAACTTGTGTAAACCACTTCTGTCATCCAGGCTTCTTAAAGATACTGTTGTTGTTGTTGTTAAGTGCCATCAGGTTGTTTCCAACTCATAGTGACAATACATAGTGTTTCTGAGGAATAACTGGTGAGTTTGAACCACCAACTTTGGGGTTCAAACCTACCTTGCAGTCCAGTGCTTATCCTACAGTGCTACATCAAGACTCCAAGTCCACTACATATGAGTTATCTCTTAAAACTGAAAAGTCCAGATTTAGAATAAATAGAAGAAAGTTTAGATGTTCTCTTTATGTAAAGTTCTACTATAATCAAATTTACTATTGTATATTTCAGACTAAGGGAGTCCATTAAAAATATCAGCAGAATTTAATGTATATGTAGAGGAGCTTAAAGACTTTCATCAGTTTCTTAATCCATATAATTCCCACATCAAAATATTCATACTGAAAAGTAATTTCTTGTTCTGTTTACTTGTAATGTATAGAACTTGTCTGATCGATTTATGGAATAGCTGCAAAAGTGCTATTCAAATTGCAGGCAAAATATGTATTCAACATTTCTATGTAATTTCTAGTGTAGATTAAATTTTTGAAATTTGATATTCAAGTTTGAGTGAAAATAATAATCCCCTGAATGTTTTCTCACTTATGTTTCTTATTTGCTCTCTAATTTTGGTTTATTTGGAAAAAACAAAACGCTTTTGTACAATGCACAATTAATCACTATGTCTATTTTTAAAACTTGTTCTCTCATACATCTTAAAATACAAACATGCTAGAAGACATTATTTTTCTTCCAATAATAAGATATTATAGAGAAATACAAAGCTATTTTTAACCTGAAATTTGTTCCCACTGCCAGGCATTTTTTAATGGTGAGAATAATACATTCATCTTTGTATTTTCACACTCCAGTGGCTAGCATAATGTTTGACATGTAGTAGCTATTCAGTAAATAGTTGCTGAATGGATTTGAAATGAATTAGGTTGTAAATATTTTCTAGTCCTATGAGTGGAACTAAGAAACATACAGTTTTTCTTGACTGTGTTTAGAAGCCATTCTGATACTAAGAATTAAACATTTGCCTTTGGACCAAATTTTGAAATTTTAGTTGTGATCACTAGACAAATGTAACCAGTTTCTTTCTGGAATAAATTATGTAAAAATTTCAATTCCTTGCCAGTTCATTTTTGGGAGGGTAATAATGAATATAGTAAAAGAAAGCAGTATTTGATCCATTTTGAAACATTTGGTTCCTAACAAAAACATTGGATAGTAAGAATTGTTAGCACCTGCTCAGTACAATACAAGGAAACAAGACAGTCCTTGGAAGACACATGAATTCTTAAAATTAAAATGTACTCTACAGTAGGTCAAAGACAATTTGATTCTACTCTAACAAAAGTAAAACACTCAAGGACATTCAGTTCCATCTGTTAAAATCCTGTATTTAGCAAGCACTCTTGTAAGATACCCTTGAGTTGGTTCTGACTTACTGCACCCCTGTACTAAGGAGCTCTGGTAGCGTAGTGGGTACGAATCGGGCTGTGAGATGCAAGGTCAACAGTTTGAAACTACCAGCTGTTCCATGGAGAAAGGTGAGGCGTTCTGCTCCCGTAAAGATTTACGGCCTCAGAAACCCTGCACAGGGTTGCTATGAGTCGGAACCGACTCCAAGGCACACAACAACAACAACAAAACAGAAAGAAACACTGCCCTCACAAGTGTAGCTATGTTTGAGCCTATTGTTGCAGCACTGTGTCAGTCTGTATCATTGAATGTATTTCTCTTTTTTACTAACCCTCTCCTTTATCAAGCATGATGTCCTTCTCCAGGGATGGATTCTCCAGGGATGGATGGAGCCTGATAATATGTCCAAAGTCTGAGGCACAATTTTGTCATCCTTGCTTGTAAAGAGCATTCTGTCTGTACTTCTTCTAAGGCTAGACACAATTTATTTCTTAGGCATGACATTAGCATTGGTAAGGTCTAACTTTGACCATAAAAATAAGTTTCCAGATGATTGGCATGAGGTGTGATAAATGAAGTGTGATAGTTAAGGCTTTGTGTCAACTTGACTAGGATGGGATTTTCAGTGGTTTGGCAGTTGATATGTCATTATCCTCCATGATGAAATAGGATATAATGGAATCAACTCTACAATGTCATTTGCTATGAGCAACCAATTGAAGGGACACTTCCTCAGGGGTGTGACTGCTTCCAATATAATGGACATTCAGGCAAGGTTTGTTTGCTCTCTTTTGGGGGTAGATCTTACCTTTTGCTCATCTTCTGACCTCTGGTTCTTTGGACTTGAGCCAGTGGCCTGCTCATTACCTGCAGATCCTGGGAATCATCAGTAGCCTGTCTTCTTACTTGCCAGACCAGCCTGCCATCAGACCTGCCGATTTTGATTCATCAGCCCTATACCTACGTGAGTCAGAAGCCTCGAGGTTGACTTGTAATCCATGGACTAGGGACTGATATAACTCTACAACTGTGTGAACCATTTCTTTGATATGAACTCTCCTTACACACACACATACATATATAATTTTGTTTCTATAGAAAACCCAACGTAATACATGAAGATATTGAAAGTCCGGCATTTCTTTAAGTTAGAGTCTAACCAACCAGTCAGTTCTGACTCATTGCAACCTATAGTGTGTTAGAGCAGAACTGTGCTCCATAGGGTTTCAATTGCTGATTTTTTGCCAGTAGATTGCTGTACCTTTATTCCCAGTTGCCTCTGTATGGCTTCAAATTGACAACCTTTTGGTTAGTAGAGAATGTACTAACCATTTGCACTATTCAAGGATGTCAGTTTATTGTTAGAATGATGTGTATAAATCTTATCACCTGATCTGGATGATCTTATTTGGGAGAACAGATGACATCTATAAAGCAAAGATAATCTTGATCAGTAATAGAATTCCTGAGATAAAATTACTAGAAGAAACACAATTTAAAGACACTAATACCCTCTCTTGATATTTTTCAGTTACAATAATTTTGATACAATAACTTATATGAAAGTTTAAAAGTTCATAAACCCCACTTATTTATGATGATTTCTTCTTCTTTAAATGTGGCTACATTTACATGAGAGTCCTGGTATGATGCGCTAGGATAAGCACTGGATTGCTAACCACAGGGTCAATGGTTCAAACCCATTAGACACTCATCAGAAACCATATACAAGGATGCTATCAGTTAAAATCTACTCAACAACACTTAACAAAAACAACAACAAACTTGCACTGCTGAATTTGGAATGAGGATTTCTCCTGAAATGTAATGCCAATATTGTAAAGACCCCAGATGGTGCAATGGGTTTGCAATTAACTGCTAACACAATGGTTGGCTGTTTGAACTCACACAGTGGTTCTATGGAAGAAAAGCTTAAACAAATTTCTCCTATACAGATCACAGCCTGTCCCCCAAACCCGATGGAGTTGTTCTATTCTGCACCCATGGGGTCACCATGAGTCGGGGCCAATTTGGTGGCAACTAACGACAAGAACAATGTCAATATTGTAGTACATTTAAATATTTCTAGATAAAAATTTAATCACAGCCTTTCAGAAGAACACTCACTCATGGCTTTACCATGCCTATATTCAGAACACAAACATGAATACAATCTAAGCAAAGTGATAATCCAATTTAATCAATGAACTTAATAGAACTCATATATAAAAAACAAAAAAATGCATTTGTTTACATGGGAGAAAGAGCACAGCAACCTAATATGAAATTATAGAATGGAAACCTGGTAGTAGTCTCAGCTTTATACTCCAACATTTTGGCATGAGATCAGCTTTGCTTATTATGATTGGCTCAGGCAGTAGACTGGCAAGTTAGCCTAGTGAAACTGGAGCAAATCTAGTTGTTTACATCGTTAAATTTTGAATGATGGTGTATTTTTTCTTCTTTTCTAACACACTTAGTATTGATAAATAATTCTTGGAATCAATCATTTGTTTGCTGTAACAACCAGGAATTAATCCAGATAAACTAATTCCATACTATTTATTTTACACCAAATTCTTAATTTCTCTTACAGGGACTGAGTTATTAGTGTGTACTAAAAGCAAAAAACTAAACAGAGTATATTTCCAGTGAGCCCTGAGTTCATGCCAAAAGCTTATATAAATGTTCTCATTAACTTGCAATTCTACAACTCTATTAGAAAACTGTTTTGTTCAATTGAAGTACAACCTTTCCAAAGGTTGGCATTTCCATCCCTGGACTAAGATCTTAAATTCAATTTTACACCTTGAAAAACATAATTTTATTTTTGCATACAGCAAAAAAGAGAGAGAATGAACCTCCATCATCCTGTATCAACTATGCATTTGCATTTGGTTGCTCCTACAAGGTGAGTTATACAAGGGTAAAAACTGAAAAATGGCCTAAATTTCACAAGTCTTAGAAAAAAAAAAAAAAGCTAATTTAGGAATAAAATAATTAGAAGTTTGAATATTACCACTGCTATTTCACTTCCCTGAGTCTCAGTTTCCACTTCCCAGTGCTTTTAAGTATAAGTAAAACAGAGTATGAAAATTGCTTAATAGTATGGCACACTATATGATTTCACTTTGTTAAATATCTTCAGTCTCTCCTCTTGATAATGTGACTTACTTGGGGAGTGAGAGCTTATTATTGATAGGTAATTGCTGCAATTGAATGCTTATGAACATTCTGGCATACACTCAACTCATACTCAATAGGTATATGTTGAATCAGTAAATCTTGAAAGAGAAAGAGGGCTTATGACAAGATTGCAGACTAGGCAGTTATGCTACATGGACCCTCTACAACAAAGATAACAGAAGACAAAGTGAAACAGATCCTGGAACCCTGAGCTTTAGAAGAAAGGATAGAGAAGTGGATTAAATACTTACTGGGAAGAGAACCTCAGCGGGACAACCTGACAACCTGACAAAGGAAGCAAACAGACTGATGAAAGCTCCACCAACCAGATGTCGTGTGGCTGTCTCCTTGTTTATTTTTCCTCTTATATTACTCTCTTGTCTCTTTCTCTTTTCATCTTCTCTTTCCCGAGTTTTGTTTAGTGTTTTTTCTTTTTTTCAGTTTTTTTCTTTTCCACAGCTTTATTTGACCTTATTAGTTTCTCTTTTTATTTATTGCATTCTTTTCCCTTGCTGCTGCCCATTTTTCCTCCATTTTTTTTTTTTTTTTGTTTGTGTCTGTGTGATTTCTCTTCTTGCCCCACACAATGGGAGACAGCAGCCATGTCCTTACAACCCAGCTACAGTCTTAATCTCTGCAGCTCCACTGGGTAAGAGCCAATACCTATACCTATCAATGATAGATGACAGTTAACACCAGTCAATTAAGCCTAAACTGATCTGCATAAATGGTGAATGGAGAAGTGTGCATATACTTCCATTCTCTTATAACACACACAAGAGATAGTTGTTGAGTACCTAAGAAAACAACAACATACAATCATTAATTAGATACAAATATACACCACCACACATCTTGGAGACAACAGACAATTCCAGTACATATAAAGAAAAAAGACAGACAAGCAGAAAATGTTTATGAGGAAGAAAAGGTATTAGAAATACCTGGAAAATAATTTTTAAAATGATATTTTGGTACCTTCAACAGATTGAGAGAAAGGTCAAAGAAAGCAAAGAGAACAGATAAAGAATTCAGGAAGACATCACAAGAACAAAAAGATAAAATACATGGAAAGTTAGTAAAAATATAAAACTTGTAAATTGAAATCCAGAAGATTAATATTAAGATTTAAGAAGTGGATAAAATACTAAAAGGGTAAAGGAGTAAATTTGAACCAGTGGAAACCCAAATTAGTGAGCCTGAAGATAAACCGCTCAACACTAGTTTGCTAGAAGAGTATGCTTGGCAAATTAGAGAAAATAATTGAAGAGCTGTTATAAGAAAACTTCCTTACCATCATGAAAGACAAGAATATAAGCATTAATGAAGCTGAATGAACCCAAATAGGATAGGTTTCAAAAGAAAATCACCAAGACATATAATAATCAAACTTTCCATAAGAAAAGAAGAGGAAAAAATCCTGAGAGAAGCTCAGAAAAAATAAAAAGTTACCTATAAATGAAAACCAAAAAGACTAAGTTCTGATTTCTCAGCAGAAGCCTACAGACGAGAAGGTAATGGAATGACATAAAACAGATTTAAATTGCCAACCAAGAATCTTATACCCAGCAAAACTGTTCTGCAAATATGGTGAAATTAGAACATTTCCAGATAAATGGAAATTAAAGGAATTTCTAATAACCAGACCAACTTTATAAAAGATACTAAAGGTTGTTCTTTGGATTGAGAACCAACAACAACAGACTACAATTTGAGATTAACATACATGAAAACACCACTCAGAACTCTATCCAGATATAGAAATATCCAAAGTAAAAGAAACCTACAAGATGGAAAATAAGGAACCAGAAATATCAATGTATAATGAAGATGCCTACAAAGACAGAAGAGGGAACACTGTAGTTTCAGAATGCTCAGTTGTCAAGGAGATCAAGTAGATTGCAAGATAAAACAGATTATTTTAAATTGGAAAAAAATTAGTAAATTACAAGGTAACCTCAAAGAAAATAGGAGTCCTGGTATGGCGCTGTAGGATAAGCTCGTGCTTATCAATGATGGCAGTTCAAATCCACCAGGTGCTCCTCAGAAACACTATACAGATTCGTATGAGTCAGAACTGACTTGAGGGCACTTAGCAGCAGCAACTCAACAAAACTCAGTAAACCTTCACATCAATAGAAAGAGTATAATACTTTAGCAAACATTGAAACAAAAACATTGAATAAAATGACAAAACCCACAACCAAAAAGAATTCAGCACAAACAATTATGTGGAACGAAGAAACCAGCAGTACCCAAAAATTTACACAGCACAATATCAGCAACCAATTCATACCTGTTGATAATTATAACTGTAAATTGATTAAATGCACTGGTCAAGAGACAAGCAGCAGAATGGATAAGAAAACAGAATCCTTCAGTATGCTGTGTACAAGAGGCACACCTTTCACACAAAGACAATAATAGATGAAAAATGAAAGGATGGAGAAAATATATCAAGCTAATAAAAAATGAGGAGTAGAAATAGTAATTTCTGATAAAATAGACTTTAAGACAGAAACGAGCGTAATAGAAAATAAGAACATTGTACCACGATGAAAGGGTCAAATAAATAAGTGGACATAAGCATAATAAATATGGTCCCAATGGAAAAACCTCAAAAATATATATTGTACTCTAATAGAATTGAAGAAACAGACAAATGTACAATCATAGTAGGAAATTGTTAACATGCCCCTTTCAACAAGAAAAAAATTAGACAAAAGAACTAAATAACACTAAAGAGTCAATCAACTTGACCTCATATACTTATTCAAAGCACTCATCCCAACAACAGCACAACATACATATTCTTGTTCAGTGAACTTGGAGCAGTCTACAGAATAGATCAGATGAGGGGCCATAAAGCAAACTTCAATAAATTTTAAAAAACATAACAATACTACAAAGCATCTTTTCAAATCATGTTATAAAATTGCTGTTGTTGTTGTTCTGTCTTATAGCAGAAACACTGCTCAGTTCTGTGCCATCCTCACAACTGATGTTATATTTGAGCCCATTGCTGCCTCCATGGTGCCAATCTGTCTTGTTGAGGGTGGGGGGTTCTTCCTATTTTTCAATGACACTTCACTTTGTTGTTGTTAAGTGCTGCTGAGTCAATTCCGACCCATTGGAACCCTGTATAGGGTTTCCAAGGAGCAGCTGGTGAGCTTGAACCACCAACCTTGCAGTTCAAAGGACTTTGCAGTCTGACGCATTAGCCCACATTGCAACGCTAGGACTTCACTTTAGATAGCATAATGCCCTTCTTCCAGGACTGTCCCTCCTTATTATACATACAAAGTAAGAGAGACAAAGCCTTGCTTCCAAAGAACATTCTGGCTGCACTTCTTCCAACACACACTTATTTGTTCTTCTGTGAGCCCATGGTATGTTCAAGATTCTTCTCCAACACCATAACTCAAAAGCTCCAATTCTTTTATGACCCTCCTTATTCATTGTTGAGCTTTCATATGCATATGAGGCAATATAAAATACCATGGCTTGGGTCAGGTGCACCTTAGTTATCAAACTGAAATCTTTGATTTTGAACACTTGAGAAATGTCTTGTATAGAAGATTTGCCTAGTGCAATACATCGCTGATTTCTTGACTGCTGATTCCATGAATGTTGATAGTAGATCCAAGCAAAATGAAGTCTTTGAAAACTCAATATTTTCCTCATTTATCAAGATATTATTTATTGGTCCAGTGATGAGGATTTTTGTTTTGTTTTCTTTGCATTGATCTTCATCGGTATATATTTTAAGTCCTCTTCACTTCCAGCAAGTAAGGTTGTATCATCTGCATACTGCATATCGCAGGTTGTTAATGAGTCTTCCTCCAACCCTAATGTCATGGTTTTCTTCATATAATCCAGTTTCTCAAATGATTTTTTCATTATACAGATTGAATAAGCATGGTGAAAGAATACAACCATTTGGCATACCCTTCTTTTATTTGAATGACTGTCTTTTGGTCTATGTACAGAATCCCCAGGAACACTATTAAGTGTTAATGGGAATACCCATTCTTTGCAATGTTATCCATAGCTTCTCATGACCTACATAGTCAAAAGCCATTGCATGGTCAATAAAGTACAAATAAGCATCTTCTGATATTCTCTTCTTTTAGCCAAGATCCATGTGACATCAGAAATAATATCCCTAGTTCTATATTCTCTTCTGAATCCAGCTTGAGTTTCTGGCAGTTAGTTCCCTGTTGATGTACGATTACAGCTGTTTTTGAATTATCTTCAGCAAAATATTACTTGCATGTAATATTAATGATATTGTCTGATGATTTTGACATTCTGTTGGGTCACATTTCTTTGGAATAGGCACAAAAATGGATTTTCTCCAACCAGTAGGCCAGGTAGCTTTTTAAAAAAATTTCTTGGTATAGATGAGTGAGTGCCTCCAGTGCTACATCAATTTGTTGAAAGATTCAAGTATGCATTGTGTGAATTCCTGGACCTTTGCTTTTCACCAATACCTTCAGTGCACCTTGGACTTCTTCCTTCAGTACCATTAGTTCTTGATCATATGCTATTTCATAATATGGTAGAACATTGATCATTTCATTTTGACAGTGATTCTGTGTATATCTTCCATCTTCTTTTGATGCTTTCTGCATAATTCAATATTTTCCCTGTTTGTTGTTGTTGTTAAGTACTGTCAAGTCAGTTCCGACCCATAGTGACCCTGTATAGGGTTTCCCTGTAGAATCCTACAATATTGCAAATGGACACTTCAATTTTTTTTCAGCTTGAGAAATAATGAGTGTGTTATTGTTTAGTTCTTTTATTTTCTCATTTTTCCATTCACATTAGCATCTCTATGCTGGAGAGCAAATTCAAGGTCATATTTTGGCTCTCATGGGCTTGTTTTAATGTTTTGCAACTTCAGTCTTAACTTGAATATGAGCAATTCATGGGCTTTTCTACTGTTGGCCCCTGGCCTTGTTTTGGTTGATGATATTGAGCTTTTCCACTGTCTTTTTCCACAAAAGTAGGTTGTTTGATGCCTGTATTCCATCTTGTTACATCCACTTGTATAATCACCTTTAATGTTGTTTTAAGAAAGCATTTGCAGTAAATAAGTCATTGGGCTTGCAAATTTCTATCGTTTGACCTCCAGCATCAGTTTATCACTAAGACCATATTTTCAAACTATTGATCCTTCCTCTTTGTTTCTAGCCTGGCATTACCATCACTAGGAATTATCACTACATCTTGATTGTGAGTTTGATCAATTTCAGACTCAAGAAATTGGTTGAATTCTTCAATTTCGATATTACTGGCTTTAGTGGTTGGTACATAAATTTGAATAATATTGGTATTAACTGGTATGGATACTGTCTTATCACAGGCAGTGCTGTATTTCAAAACAGATCTTGAAATCTTCTTTTTTATGATCAATGCTATATCATCCCTCTTCAACATGTCGCTCCCAGGATAATAAAACATATGATTGTCAAATCAAAATGGTCAATTCTAGTCCATTTCGACTAATTAATGGCTAGGACATCAGTTTTTATGTATTCCATTTTATTTCTGAAAATTTCCAATTTTCCTAATTCATACTTTCCAGTTTCCATATTCCAACTATTAATGGATCTATTGCAGATGTTTCTCCTCATTTTGAGTTGTGTCCCATTTGAAAATGAAGGTCCTGCAAACTTAACTTCATTTAAGTCATTAGGGTCAACTCTACTATAAGGAGTCATTTCTTCTATCGTATTTTGAGTGCCTCTCAACCTGAGGGGCTCATCTTGTTTGACTATTCAATATTATAGTTGTATCTCACAGTGTTTCACTGATATTCATAAAGTTTTCAGTGGCTAATAATTCAGAAGTAGTCCACCTCTCCTTCTTCTGAATCTGTCTTCATCTGCAATCTCAGTTGACACCTTCCCACCATGGGTGACCTTGCTAGCATTCAAAATATTGGTGGTATAACTTCCAGCATCACAGCAAAATGCAAGCCACAACAGGAAAACAAACTGATAGACTAGTGATGGTGGTACATCATTTGTTGTTGTTAGGTGCCATCGAGTTGGTTCCAACTCATAGCAATCCTATGTACAACAGAATGAAACACTGTCCGGTCCTGGGCCAACCTCACAATTGTTGCCATGCACGAGTCCATTGATGCTGCCACTTTGCCAATCCATCTTGATGGGGGGTGTCTTCCTCTTTTTATCTGACCCTCCACCTTACCAAACATGATATCCTTCTCCAGCAACTGGTCCCTCCTATTAATATGTCTGAAGTAAGAAAGATAAATTTGACCATCCTGGCCTCCAAGGAACACTCTGGCTGCACTTCTTCCAACACAGATCTGTTTGTTCTTTTGGCAGCCCATGGCACTTTCAATATTCTTCTCTAAATCATAACTCAAAAGCATCAATTCTTCTATGGTCTTCCTTATTCACTGTCCAGCTTTTGCATGCATATGAGGTTACTGAAAGTACCATGACTTGGGTCAGGCACACCTTAGTCCTGAAGCTGACATCTTTGCTCTTCAACACTTTAAAAAGGTCTTGTGCTGCAGGTTTGCCTAATGCAATATGTAGTTTGATTTCTTGACTGCTGTTTCCATGAATGTTGATAGTTGATCCAAAAAGAATGAAGTCCTTGACAACTTCAATCTTTTCTTCCTATAAGAATGTCATTTATTGGCCAGTGATGAGGATTTTTGTTTTCTTTACATTGACATCAATTCATATTGAAGGCTATGGTCTTTGATTTTCATCAGTAAATATTTTAAGTCCTCTTTATTTTCAGCAAGCAAGGTTGTATCATCTGCATATCACAGGTTGTTAATGAGTCATCCTCCAATCCTGATGCTACATTTTTCTTCATATAACCCAGCTTAACAAATTCTTTGCTCAGCATACAGTTTGAATAAGTATGGTGAAAGAATACAACCCTGTTGCACAGCTTTCTTAATTTTAAACCATCAGTGTTCCCATGTTCTGTTCGAACAACTGCCTCTTAGTCCATGTACAGATTCCTCATGAGCACAATTAAGTGTTCTGGAATACTCATTCTTTGCAATGTTGTCCATAGTTTGTCATGAGCTACATAATCGAAAGCCTTTGCATAGTCAATAAAGCACAGGTAAACATCTTTCTGGTATTCTCTGCTTTCAGCCAAGATCCATAGGACATCAGCAATGATATCCATTGTTCCACAGCCTCTTCGGGGTCTGGCTTGAACCTCTGGAAGTTCTTTGTCAATGTATGCTTGCAGACATTTCTGTATTACCTTTAGTAAATCTTTACTCACATGGGATATTGTCTGATGATTTCCGCATTCCACTGGGTCACCTGTCTTTGGAATGGACACAAATATGGATCTCTTCCAGTCAGTTGGCCAGATAGTTGTCTCCCAAATTTCTTGACATAGGTGAGTGAGTGCCTCCAGTGCCACCTCACTTTCTTGAAAGATTTCAATTTTTATTCTATCAACTCATGGTGCCTTGTTCTCTACCAGTTCCTTCAATGCACCTTGAACTTTTTCCTTCAGTATCATTCGCTCTTGATCATATGCTACCTCTTGAAATGGTTGAACATGAACCATTTCCTTTTGGTACAGTAACTCTGTGTATTCCTTCCATCTTCTTTTGATGCTTTCTGCATCATTTGATAATTTGCCCAGAGAATCCTTCTATAACGAAAGTTGAGGCTTGAATTTTTTCTTCAGTTCC
>NW_006408554.1:503977-509195 GCF_000296735.1 Chrysochloris asiatica | reverse complement strand
ATTTCTATCACCAAGGCCATATTTTCCAACTACTGATCCTTCTTCTTAGTTCCCAACATTTGTATTCCAATCACCAGTAATGATCAACACATATTGATTACATGTTTGACCAATTTCAGATTGAAGAAGTAGGTAGAATTCTTCTATTTCATCCTCACTGGCTTTAGTGGTTCTTGCATAAAATGGAATAACAGTGGTATTAACTGGTCTTCCCTGTAAGCCCATGAATATTATTTTATTACAGACTGCATTATACCTCATAACTGAACTGGATATGTTCTTTTTGAGGTGCCCTTGATCTGCAATATTTCTTATAAGCAATATAGAAAGAATTAATTTTTATATTATATAACTATAAGCCTGGTGGATAATCTAATTTTTACCTAAATCACAATACAGAAAATTCGTAATTTTGGCTTTCCATTAAAATCCTCATGTTTTCTAACAATTTAAAGCTTCTTTTGAGGACTCTTAGTTATTTTCTGCCTTGATACAAAAAAAGTATAGACTTTATAGCTCCATAAATATATTTTATATTATTAGTGTCAGAATATTTATGTCAGAATGTGGAGAAGTCTCTTAGCTGTTACCCCTTATGTCATAAAAATAACTTGTATTTTCACATTTAAACCATAATCATTTTGTCCTATACTTTCTCTATCTCGTGTCAAATAAGTTTTAAGTATTAAAATGTCAGAGTAGTTAAGCTCATATAATTAGAAAGGAGTAAATTTCAACAACTTGTCAGTTTGGGGGGAAAATAATTTTTAAGCAAGTTTCCTGTACATGACTGTGTAAATATAAAAGTAGGATACATGCAGCTGTACAAAAACATATTTTATTAGCTTGTTGGGTGGCCACACAGGCTGACTTGCCTTAAATGACTGAAAAATAAAGTCTTCTTGTTTTGAACTGTCTTATATTGGTTTGGGGCAATAAACTCATTAATAATGCTGAAAAACTAAATAAACTTTCCTATTCCTTACCTAACTTGATTTCCTGTTTTCTCTGCTCCTTGATTCTAATTTCTTGGAAGGTTTTCTTTCTTTTTGCTGATATCCAAGTTCCATACTCTTAAAAACCATGTGGATACTGGTATTTCTGTTGTTGTTCAGACTCATACATAAGAAAGTATTTCCGGGTCCTGAACAATCTTCACAATTGTTGCTAAGTTTGAGTTCATTGTTGCTGACACAGTGTCAATCCAACACATTGAAGATCTTCCTCTTTTTCATTGACCCTCTACTTTATCAAGCACGATGCCATCCAAAGACTGATCCTTCCTTATAATATATCCAAAGTACTTGAGGTGAAGTTTTGCCATATTTGCTCTTAAGGAGCATTCTGACTTTACTTCTTCCAAGACAGATTTGTTCATCCTTTTGTGAGTTCAAACATTCCTCACTGACAACATAATTCAAATATACCAATTCTTCTTTGGGCTTTCTTATGCATTATTCAGATTTCAAATGCATATGAAGCAAGTGAAAGTACTATTGCTTGGGTCAGATGCGCCTTTTTCCTCAAAATGAGATCTTTGCTTTTAACACTTTGTTGTTGTTAAGTGCCATCAAGTCGATTCCGACCCATAGTTACCCTGTATAGGGTTTCCAAGGAGCAGCTGCTGATCTTGAACCACCGATCTTGCAGTTCAAGTGACTTTGCAGTCTGATGCATGAGGTCTAAAACAGAGTCCTGGTGTGGCTTTGTGGGTTAATGTGTTAGACTTCAAAGTCATTTGAACTGCAAGGTTGGTGGCTCAAGCTCAGCTGCTCCTTGGAAACCCTATATAGGGTCACTATGCATCAGAATTGACTCCACGGCACTTAACAGCAAGGACAACAGAAAGAAATTTATCCAATGCAATACATTCGATTCCATGACTTCTGCTTCCATCTATATTGGTGGTGGATACCAAAAAAACCCAGAAATCGACCACTTCACTCTTTTCTCCATTTATCATGATGTTGATTATTGGTCCAGTTGTGAGGATTTTTTATTTCCTTCATATTGAAGCATAATACATACTAAAGACTGTAGTCTTAGATCTTCATCAGTAAGTGCTTCAAGTTCCCTTTGCTTTCAGCAAGTATTTCTGTACTGCATTTCCATAAAGACTTCCCATTAATTTGTTGTTTTTAGGAGCTGTTGAATAGGATCATAGTGATCCAATGTACAACAGAACGAAGCATTGCTTGGCCCTGTACCACTCTCACAATTGCTATGTTTGAACCCATTCTTACTGCCATTTTGTCAATCCAACTCATTGAGGGTCTTCCTCTTTTTCACTAACCCTCCACTGTACTAAGCATTCATGTACTTCTCTAGTGTCTGGTGAAAAAAATGCCCGAAGTATAAGGGATGTAGTTGCAGCGTTCTTGCTTCTAGGGAGCATTCTAGCTGTACTTCTCACAACACAGATTTCTTTGCTCTGCTGGCAGTTCATGATACTTTCAGTACTCTTCAACAACATCTTAATTCAAAGGTATCAATCATTACACAGTCTTCCACATTCATTCTCCAACTTTCACATAATATAAGGTCCCTGAAAATATCATGGCTTGAATCAGGTGCACCTTAGACCTCCACGTGACGTGTTTACTCTTCAACACTTAAAAGAAGTCTTTTGCAGCACATTTGCGTAATGCTATATGTTGCCTGGTTGCTTGACTGTAGTTTCCATAAGTATTTATTATGAATTCAAGGAAAATAAGTCTTTGACAACTTTAATCTTTTCTTTGTTTATCATGATATTGTTTACTGGTCCATTAGTGAGGATTTTCATTTTCTTTTTATGGAGGTGCAATTCATACTGAAGACTGTTGTTTCTGATTTTCATCAGTAAGTATTTCAAGTCTTCTTCACTTCCAGCAACCAAGGTTGGTCATGAATCTTCTTCCAATCCTGATACCATGTTTTTCTTCATATAATGCAGTTTCTCAGATTATTTGCTCAGTATATAGATTGAATAAGTATGGTGAAAGATACAGCCATCATGCACACCTTTCCTGATTTTGAACCATTCAATATCCCTTGTTCTGTTCAAACAACTGCTTCTTGGTCTATATACAGTTTCCTCACAAGCACAATTAGTGTTCTGGAATGTCCACTGTACATAATGTTATGTATTTGTTATGATCCACATAGTCGAACATCTTTGCATAGTCATTAAAGCACAAGTAAACACTTTTCTGTTATTCTCTATTTTCAGCCAAGAACAATTATACACCAGCAAGGTTATCCCTCATTCTACATCTTCTTCTAAATCCATTTTGAATTTCAGGAAGCTCCTTGTATAGATATATTGCCGCAACCATTTTTGAATTATCTTCATGTAAATTTTACTTCATGTGCTATTAATGCTACTGTTCTGTGATTTCCACATTCTATTGGGTCACCTTTCTTCAGAATGAGCACATATATGGAACTCTTCCAGTCAGTTGGCCAGGTTGCTGTCTTCCAAATTTCTTGGCATAAATGAGAGAGTGTCCCCAGTGCTGCATCAATTTGTTGAAAGATTTTAATTTGTATTTCATCAATTCCTGGAGCTTTGTTTTTCACCAGTGCCTTCAGTCCAGGTTTGAATTCTTCCTTCTGTACCAATAGTTCTTGATCATGTGCTACCTCTTGAAATGTTGAATATTGACCCTTTCTTTTTGATACAGTGACTCTATAAATTCCTGCTGTGTTAATGTTAAATTCCATTGAGTCAGTTCTGACTCATAGCAACCCTGTTTAGGGTTTCCAGGAAGCAGCTGGTGAGTTTGAACTGCCAACCTTGTGGTTAGCTGGTCAGTGTTTATCCTACACAACACAACCTGAGGCTTGAATTTTTTTCTTCAGTTGTTTTGTTTCCTAATTGTTTTTCCCTTTTGGCTTTATAAATTCAGGTGTTTGCACTATTTAGTATAATACTTTATCTTCTTGAGCTGCCCTTTGAAATTTTCTGTTCAGCTTTTTTTACTTCAGATTTCTTCCAGTTGCTTTAGCTACTGTACATTCAAGAGCAAATTTCAGAATATCTTTCTAATTCCAAATGGTTAATCCACTGTCAACCATATAGACAAATATGAGCAGGTTATTTTCCTTAACGCATCAAACTTTCCATTTCCCTACTCATGCTCTTGGATAAATTCTAAAGTTATTTTTATAGCATAAGTTTTGAAGATCTGATTGCTCCTTCTCTAAATTCATACCATGTCTCTTCCCACATTCTATGTTCTCACTATAATGAAGCATTGACAGTACTCTGTACAAACATGTTTTCTCTCTCTGACAGCCCTTTTCTGTCCTCTTTGCCTGCCATACTCTTCCTTTCTCTTTTTCTATTACTATTTCTGGTGTGGCCATGTGGATTAATACACTGGATTACAAGGTTGGTTTGAACTACTAAGTTGGCGATGCAAGCTCACCATCCACTATAAGTTGGAACTACTCGGCAGCATGTAACAACAACACACATTCCTAATGCACACACTCTAGTAGACGATACATTGGTACTTTTTCTGGATGTCAAGTTATATCTCAATTCCTTAGGCAGCCACCAATGATTTACCAAGACTTACCAGTGATTGGCTCTGAGATAGGTATAGCTCTTACAACTAGCTTTATCTAGTATTTGCCAACTGTAATTAATTTGCATAACACTGTAAGCTACCTGAGGACAAATTTTGTTTTATCATTGTAGTTTACCATTAACCAACACTCAGGAACTCAATAATTGTTGCTGTTGTAGGGTACCATCGATTCAGTTCTGACTCAAGGGTTTCCAAAAATAGTTGGTGACTTTCAACTGTCAACCTTGTGGTTACTAGTCCAATATTTATCCTAATATTAATAATAATAATTTGTGTTTTTTCAATTTTTATAATGAATTATTCACCCAAGGTCATTCAAATATTTGTTGTCATAAAGGTACCTAGGAGCCCTGGTAGCATAGTGGATTATGAACTGGGCTGCTTCCCACAAATTCAGCAGTTCTAATCTACAAGTTGGTCATCAGGAGAAAGATGAGATTTTTTTGCTTCAGGTGTAGTGCTGTGGGATAATGAGCTGGACTTCAATGTCGGTTTAATCCGCAAGGTCAGTGTTTCAAGCTCACAAGTCCTTCCTTGGAAATCCTATACAGGTCACTAAGAGTTGAAACCCATTCAATAGCAATTATCATCAAACAACGAAGATTTACAGCCTCAGAAACCCTATTCAGGTTCTCTATGAG
>NW_006408554.1:498978-503877 GCF_000296735.1 Chrysochloris asiatica | reverse complement strand
TTTATCCTACACAACACAACCTGAGGCTTGAATTTTTTTCTTCAGTTGTTTTGTTTCCTAATTGTTTTTCCCTTTTGGCTTTATAAATTCAGGTGTTTGCACTATTTAGTATAATACTTTATCTTCTTGAGCTGCCCTTTGAAATTTTCTGTTCAGCTTTTTTTACTTCAGATTTCTTCCAGTTGCTTTAGCTACTGTACATTCAAGAGCAAATTTCAGAATATCTTTCTAATTCCAAATGGTTAATCCACTGTCAACCATATAGACAAATATGAGCAGGTTATTTTCCTTAACGCATCAAACTTTCCATTTCCCTACTCATGCTCTTGGATAAATTCTAAAGTTATTTTTATAGCATAAGTTTTGAAGATCTGATTGCTCCTTCTCTAAATTCATACCATGTCTCTTCCCACATTCTATGTTCTCACTATAATGAAGCATTGACAGTACTCTGTACAAACATGTTTTCTCTCTCTGACAGCCCTTTTCTGTCCTCTTTGCCTGCCATACTCTTCCTTTCTCTTTTTCTATTACTATTTCTGGTGTGGCCATGTGGATTAATACACTGGATTACAAGGTTGGTTTGAACTACTAAGTTGGCGATGCAAGCTCACCATCCACTATAAGTTGGAACTACTCGGCAGCATGTAACAACAACACACATTCCTAATGCACACACTCTAGTAGACGATACATTGGTACTTTTTCTGGATGTCAAGTTATATCTCAATTCCTTAGGCAGCCACCAATGATTTACCAAGACTTACCAGTGATTGGCTCTGAGATAGGTATAGCTCTTACAACTAGCTTTATCTAGTATTTGCCAACTGTAATTAATTTGCATAACACTGTAAGCTACCTGAGGACAAATTTTGTTTTATCATTGTAGTTTACCATTAACCAACACTCAGGAACTCAATAATTGTTGCTGTTGTAGGGTACCATCGATTCAGTTCTGACTCAAGGGTTTCCAAAAATAGTTGGTGACTTTCAACTGTCAACCTTGTGGTTACTAGTCCAATATTTATCCTAATATTAATAATAATAATTTGTGTTTTTTCAATTTTTATAATGAATTATTCACCCAAGGTCATTCAAATATTTGTTGTCATAAAGGTACCTAGGAGCCCTGGTAGCATAGTGGATTATGAACTGGGCTGCTTCCCACAAATTCAGCAGTTCTAATCTACAAGTTGGTCATCAGGAGAAAGATGAGATTTTTTTGCTTCAGGTGTAGTGCTGTGGGATAATGAGCTGGACTTCAATGTCGGTTTAATCCGCAAGGTCAGTGTTTCAAGCTCACAAGTCCTTCCTTGGAAATCCTATACAGGTCACTAAGAGTTGAAACCCATTCAATAGCAATTATCATCAAACAACGAAGATTTACAGCCTCAGAAACCCTATTCAGGTTCTCTATGAGTTGGAACCAACTTGATGGCGCACAACCACCACCACCATCAAACGAACTTAGAATCCAGGTCTCCTGAGAACAAGCACTAGTATTCATTTCCTTTGCTTAATCCATTGCTCACTAACCCTTATGAACTATAGTTGCTCAGTAACATATAGAAGGAAAAGCACTGGGAAGTACAAAGGGGCTACAAAAAGTTTGTGGAAAATGGAATGAAAAGATAATGGAATTTCCACATTCCATGGATTCCCGTTGACGTAGAGATGAGAGAGAGAAGAGGAAGGGCTGGTTAGTCCAAAGTGTGGTGAGACCTGGGGATACCTGAGCCCATGAACAAGGACATAGCCACAGAGGGCTAGAGTTGAGAGTGAAGCATCCAGCTAATATGAAATGAGGGGAGATGCACAAGAATACCCAAACTTGCAGAAAGTACCTATTTGACCTATCCTCAATGGCTTGATAATCAGAACTCAACTAAAGGAAGATAAAACAAAACAATTTCTGATAAAGTAAATGAGGGTAAACTACTACAATTTGATGAACTTGACCTATACTTATGTAGGTGGTGGTGGTGGTGGTGATGTGCCGTGGAGTTGGTTCCAACTCATGGCAACCCTGTATAGGGTGTCCGAGGCTGTAAATCTTTACGGGATTAGAAAGTCTCATCTTTCTCCCGTGGAACAGTTGGTAGTTTTGAACTCCTGACCTTGCGGTTTGCAACCTGATTCGCAACCACTACACTACTGGAGCTCCTTATGTAGGTAGTAACTCTAAATACCAACAGAGAGGGAAGGAGTGTTCACATCAAGTATCAATGCTATTCCCTCTGTACACAGGGTAGATAGGGACGGGCAACTTAGACATTGACTACCTAAAATGAGGGAGCGATAAAGGCACAAAGTGACTGGCTTGTAAGGTTTCAAGATGGAGTTTAGTTTAAGAGTGTGTGAGGGAAGATAGAGTCCCCACAGAATAGTTTTCATCGTGTCTAGATGGGTCTGGTAAAAAGAGATGGGGATAAGATTATTATGATTCAATAGTGAGTAATTATTATCATGACTAATTGTGACTGTCACAATCGTAAAGGTAGAAGTTTTGTAACAAAAATGGAGGAATAGTTAATCTTACAGTCCAGAAACAGAGGACCCTAGGACTATCAAGGGAGAAGAGCACAAGTGGAATGCAGGACCTTATCCAGAGAAGCAGCAACACCAGAGATGGAGGTACAGATGGGGACATGGACAGAGGGAGCAGCTGAGGACTCTAGATTCATGTGAAGAGAGGGACTGATTGCTGGCGGCCAGGAGACAGACTTGCAGAATGTGCCCTTTGGTGGTGTAAATTATTATATATGACTGAGTGTTTAAAAAATAAATAAATAAAGAGCTAAAATGAATAGAGAAAAATACTGTTAACTGATGGTACATGGAGGGTATAATAATCATTGTAATGAAACAAGGTGTATGATTTGTTGAATGTAAAACTGATGATATGCCCTGTAAACTTTCACTCAATTCACAATAAAAACATTAAAAAGAGAGAGAGAGAGAGAGATAGGAAAAAAATAAAAAGATAATGGAATTTTTCCAAGAACTTTTTGAAGCCTTTCACATTTATTGCAATTTATTGATACTTTATCAAATACTGCTGAATTCTTAGAAAGAGATCTCATGTTTTAGACTAGAAAAGCATTGAAAAATTAAGCTTGGTGACAATTACACATTAGATATTTTTTCTTTCAGAAAACTCACAATATTATATTAAGTACAGAGAAAAAACAGAGGTGATATTTTACAACCCTAGCATGTTAGATCTATAGTTCTGTATAAAAAGACAATCAAATAGATTTACTGTCAAGAAATTTATTCTTTGGCCTGCACTTCATTGGTCAAAATTGGTTCTGAGAAGGCCTTCAAATGTCCTTCACTTTCTATCTACATATAAGTAAATGGATGTTTTCAACTCAAGATGATTCATACAGAACCAGAGAGGTGATTACCAACAGTACTTATCTTTCACAACATTAACATTTTTGTAAGGTTTGTTTCATGAGAATTGAAAACAATAAACTATAAGAAAATTGCATGTCAAAATAAAAATATTCCAGTAGAAATGAGGAATGGTGTGAGGAATGTACTGAAAATAATCTAGTAATATAAACCAGAGAAAAGCCAACTAAAGTAACTGCAGTTAAAAATAGAGTCATTATTTTTAGATATTGTTTTGTATCAAGTTCTTTCTGCTCAAAATTCATGTCTTTAACAATTTCTCACACGTTTGTTATCATCTGGAAATTCAGCATTAAAATAATTTTAAAAACGTGTGTGCATATAAAAACATGTTATGCTTCTCTTTTGACTATATTACTGTTATTAGGTGCTGTGGAGTCTGTACATAGTGACAATGTATAACCGAACAAAATGTTATCTCTTCCTGTGCCATCCTCATGATTGGTATATTTTAGCCCATTGTTGCAGCCACTGTGTTGATTCATCTTGTTAAGGGTCATTCTCTTTTTTGCTGACCCTGTACTTTACCAAACATGAAATCCTTTTCCAGGGACTTGTCACTCCTACAAACATATCCAAATTGTGAAATGAAGTCTCTCGTCCTCACTTCTAATGATCATTCTGGTTTGTACTTCTTCAAGGAGAGATTTTTAACTATAATTGTTGTTTCTATAGATGATTGCTATTTATAACTCTGTTTTCTCAAAATCTTATTTTACTATGCCTAGGACTCCTCGTGTGGTGCTGTAGGATCAACACTGGACTTTGAACCACAAGGTTGGCAGTTCAAACCCGTCAGCTGGTCCTTGGAGACCCTATACAAGGTTGTTATGAATTGGAACTGACTCGACAGCACTTAACAAAAACAACAAAGGAGTCCTGGCTTGGCGCTGTGGGATAATGTACTGGACTGCAAGGACAGTTTGAACTACAAGGTCAGTGGCTTAAATTCACCAGCTGTTTATATAGGGTCACTGTGAGTCACAATAGACTGGGTGGCACTTAACAACAAAGAGTTAAGATAACCCTAAAAGTTTGTAATATTTGTTCTGATTCTATATTGATATTTCATATATTTAATAAAAAGTATGTTCATTCTGATGAATTTTAGTTATACTTCATAATAAACAAAGCTTTTTTTTTCCTTATTGGTAGATTGATCCTTTCATAATTATGTAATATTCCTGTGTCTCTAATAATTTTCTGTGACCTGAAATCTACTTCATTTGTCATAGAAACAGACACTCCTGCTTTTTCTGATTGATGCTTCCATCCTTTTACTTTCAGCTTACCTGTGCTGTTATATTTGAAGTGATTTTTTTGTACACAACATATTGCTAGAACATGTTTTATTTTGTTTTTATAAAAAATGATGTCAACTTCTGTCTTTTAATTAATCTGGGTGATTTTGATTTAAGGGCATTATTAATTTTTTTTAATGTTTTATTGCGATTTATGTGATAGTTTACATGGGAGAAC
>NW_006408554.1:497365-497956 GCF_000296735.1 Chrysochloris asiatica | reverse complement strand
CCTGTAATCTACCTGAGCTTCTCACCATCTGGATCTCTGTTCCTACGTGTTTACCTCTTTCACATTCTATTTGTTTTGATCATAGACTGACCTCCTAGATTCTCTGAGTTTGTTCTTTTCTCAACTCTTCCTTCTGTCGATTGAGTTCTGGGAGATGCTGCCAGGTATGTTCATTTCTGGTTGTTGTCTGTTCTTGTTGATTCTCAGTCCACAGAACTCCCTTTAGGATGTTTTGTAGCACAGTGTTGGCTTTGGAAAAATCCCTTAGCTTCTGTTTTTCCTAGAATGTTTTGATTACGCCTTCATATTTGATTGATAGCTTTGCTGGATAAAGGATTCTTGGTTGGCGGTTTTTTTCTTTCAGGGTGTTATGTATGTCTCCCTATTGCCTTCTTGTTTGCATGGTTTTTGCTGAGAGATCCGAGCTTAATCTGACTTGCTTGCCTTTGTATATAACACTTCTGTTTTCCCAAGCTGCTTTCAGGAGTGTCTCCTTATCTTTGATTATGGAGTCTTGGTGATTTTCTTTTGGGGTCTATCCTTCCTGTGGTCCGTTAAGCTTCTTGAATTTTTTCACTTTTCAGGATGTTA
>NW_006408554.1:488534-496425 GCF_000296735.1 Chrysochloris asiatica | reverse complement strand
AGGGAGAGAAGAAAAGAAAATTCTATAGCCTAATATTAGTGACTTTAATGTCCTCTTTCAGCTTCTTGCCTTCAAAGCTTCCTGAGAGATTTCAAGATGCCACTGTTGGTTGTTATGCTGTACCTCAGGATTTAATTTAATTTTTGGACTGTTTTGTTTTTAAACTCTCTTTCCTTCTCTATATCCCTTTTTTTCTGGCCTTTTCCATATTTAATCAAAAATAGTTCAAGGCCAGTTCTTGGGCTGAGAGTATCTGTGCACATGCATGTCAGAAGAACCCACCAGTGGTGAGGGTAGGGGATGTCCACTCATTCAGGCACCCCCTCTAGTCACCAGAATGGAGATGTGAAAACAGTGGGGGGCCAATGAACAGATACCCAAAAAAAGAAAAAAAAAATCAGGTCAAAACAAAACTGACAAAGTGTATTGTCCACCTTTGCTCTGAGGTTCTGTGGCATTTTTTATGTGGTATGTCTGATCCTCTGGTTGGTCTTGTTGTTTGGTCTCACTCAAATTGTTGGCTCCAGGATGCTGAGCCTGGCAGATTCAAAAGTACACGATTTCTTACTTTAGCTACAAGTTCCATTAGCTATAAACCTTCAAACTTTTAAAATATTCCTACCTATGTGGTTCTGAGTTTTGGAGCTCTGCCCCTGAATCTGCTTTCCGTGGTATTCTGTAGTATTGCAGATGAGGAATCTCACTGTATCTCCACCCTAGCCAACTTTAAGCCTCACCCATTAAGCCCCACCTCGCCCGATTTAAGGACATTATTGGTATGTTAGGCCTTAAATCTGTGATTTTGTTATTTTGTTTTCTATTTGTTTCCTCTTTTTCATGTCTCTTTTCATACATTCTTGTTGGTTATTTGAACTCTTTTTTAGGATTCAATTCTAATTTATTATTAGTTTTTGAGTATATCTTCTTACAATGTCTTAATCTGGGTTCTCTAGAGAAGCAAAACCAGTGAAAATTATAAATACATATATATGTCTGTGCATATATGTGTGTTTATATATGTTATTGTGACGTGCCATCTAGTTGATTCCAACTCATCACATCTCTGTATAGGGTTTCTGAGGATACAGCATGGGTGCTGTAGGATAAGCACTGGGTTACAAGACTGGTCACCACTCAGAAACTCTAAAAATGACTGCTATAAGTTTTAACCAACTTGATGGCACTTAACAACAACAAATATATATTCAAATATATCAAGAGAGATTTATATCAAAGAAATGACTTAACACAATTGTAAATGCAAGCAAGTTTCCAGGCTGAGGGTCAGATATCAGACTTGAGTCAGATGTCAGACTGAAGGCTGTTCTTTACTCGCATAGCTGCAAGAGTTGATGAACCATAGATCAGTAGGTTAGACAACAGGCTTCTGTCTGTAGAAGTGAATGAATCCAAAGTTAGCAGGTAAAATGACATGCTAGTGACAATTTCTAAGACTGGCAGACAGTACAGGCCACTGTCAATTAAAAGGGCTGGAGGTCAAATGACAAGTCCGCTGCAGAGTCCAGAAAAAAGCAAAGCAAGCTTTGCCTGAGTGTCTAAGAGATTGGAAGCAGGCAGGTCCTGAAGAAACTTCCTTTCAACTGATTGGCTGCTCTGAGTAGATCTCATCATTGGTAATTACTATGTCTGAACTGACAAATCACTGAGAATCCTGGTCTAGTCATGTTGATGCAAAAAATCACTTAACTATCACAGGTGGTTCAGTGGTAGAATTATTGCTCTCCATGTGGGAGTCCTGGTCTTAATTCTCAACCAATGCACTTCATGGAGTCTTGGTGTGACATTAAAAGATAAGCACTGGACTTTTACCACAAGGTCAATGGTTCAAACTCATCAGCTGCTCCTCAGGAATCCTGTATAGTATCACTATGAGCTGGAATCAACTCAATGGCACTTAGCTGAAGCACCACATGTGCAACTACCACCTATGTATCAATGGAAGCTTGTGTGTTATTCAGATGTTAAGCAGCATTCCATGAAACATCCAGACTGCACAAAGAAGAAAATTCTGGCAATATACTTCCAAAACAACAGACATTGAAAATATTTTGGTGCATAGTTCTACTGTGTATGGGTCACTGTAAGTTAGAATCAACTCCATAGCGACTGATTTTATTTAAATTACCTTCTGAAGAAAACACATCCTTCAAGCTTCATATCTTCATTTATGTCTCTGATCCCCTCACAGTCACATTTTTAAAATTGTGAATATTGATATTTTAAAATGCTGGTGAAAATTAATGGTGACTTTTGATATCACTGCTATAATAAATATTAAACTAGGTTTAAACAAAATACTAACAGGCTTTCTATTCCAAAGCATGGAATTGTTTGCATCAAAGCTTTTTAAAACACTTTTTGCTATGTGTAGAGAAAATTAAGGAGCTCTGGTAGCGTAGTGATTATGAATCAGGCTGCCAACCTCAGCGTCAGCAGTTCGAAACTACCAGCTATTCTGTAGGAGAAAGATGAGCCTTTCTGCTCCCATAAAGATTTACAGCCTCCCATAAAGATTTCTGCTCCCATAAAGATTTACAGGGTCGCTATGAGTAGGAACGGACTCCTCAGAACATAACAACAACAGCACCAGAGAAAAATTAAGACCAAACAAAAGCATATGATTACAACTGAGTAAGAAATCAAACAATGCATTGCACTGGTCAAATCATCTGCAAAAGACCTCTTTACAGCGTTACAAAGCAAAGATATCACTTTGGAGACTAAGGGACACCTGTCTTAAGTCACCAGATATGACATATCCCCTCATATACTGGACAATAATTTAAAAAGACAGAGGAAGAATTAATGCACTTTTGTTACAGTGTTGAAAAAGAGCATTGAATATTCCATGGCCTTGCTAGAAGAACAAAACAATCTGTCCTGGAAGAAATATAGCCAGAATGTTCATTAGAAGCAAGGATGAGGAGACCAGTCTCTTGCAAAGGACATCATGTTTGGTGAGGTAGAGGAGGGTCAGTGACAAAGAGGAAGACCTTCAAAGAGATGGATTGACAGAGTAGCAGCAACATTGAGTTCAAGCATAGCAAAGATTGTAAGGGTAATGCTTGCTGGCAACATTTCATTTTGTTGTAAAAAATTTACGATGAGTCAGAACCACAACAATAATTGTTCATAAATGATTATTAACATAATGAAATTAAATAGACTCCAATATTTGCATTGCTAAATGATGCACTTAAAAAAAAAGTTTGTTTTAAAATTCCATAACATAGGAACACATGTCAAAGAGAAAGCATAAAAATTTGCACAACTGAAGAATTGCTTAAGTCAAAATATTTTCTTTGGAATTGTTCAGAGATGTAAGAAAGCTAGTCAGAATATTTATCTCTATAAACAATGCCCAGTATGCAATAACAAATGCGAATTTCATTTTTATAATCCATTCAGAATTTGTAGCCTTGTTTTGGGGCACATTCAAATGTTTAAATAGGAAGGCAATTTTCAAACATCAACTTTTTGTTTTTAAATAACCATTTCCACTTCAACTGGCAACTTGAAACATTTTTTCCTTCTTTTCCTAGCAGCTAAATATGGTTTCCAAAACTCTACCCCAGAGAATTATTTTAGACATAAATTCCTGTAATTTTTTAACGAAAAAAGTCCCAACTAAAACTTTTAGAAATTCAGCAAAAACACTTCAGATTAGGCTTCTGCACATAAATCTCAATATCTCTAAACTCCTGAATTATTAAGAAAATTTTTAATAAGTTTAGATATGATTGTCTTCATTTGTGGAAATGAGTATACCTAGAAACTCAATTCTGAAGCATAATTTTCTAATTTATTAAAAGATAAAAGTAATTCAATATTAAATTCACATGTAGAATATAAGAATTGTTTGGGACCATTAATTTTCTATAATGTCAAAACAGAAATCATAGTTCAAACTAAACTTCCTAAGTGAATAAACAGAAATTATATATATATATTTCTGGTGTGGCCTGCAGGTTAATGCACTGGAATGCAATGTCTATTTGAGTCTCAAGGTCGGCGGTTCAAGCTCACCAACTGCTCTTTGGAAACCCTATAGGGTCGCTATGGGTAGGAACCACCTCAATGACACTTAACAACAACATATATATGTGTGTATGTTTGTATGTGATATATATATGACTATTAATATATATATATATATCACATATGTATATACGTTGTTACTGTTATTAAGTGCTGTTGAGTCAGTTCCAACTCATCGCGACCCTGTATAGAGTTTCCTAGGAGCAGCAGGTGGGTTTAAACTGCAGGCCTTTAGGTTCCAACTGACCTTGAGGTCTAGTGCTTTATCTTACAGTACCACACCAAGACTCCATGGATTATGAGTTTTCATAAACTTTTCACTTAGACCTGTGAAATCATTAGGTTTAAATCATCATCCTCTAAGTTACATTTTAAATACTGAATTAACTAGTTTCCTTTTAAAATTAGAGCTCTTAGATAGATAGATAGATAGATAGATAGATAGATAGATAGATAGATAGATAGACAGATAGAGTCCTGGTATGGCACTTTGGGTTAACGTGCTGGATTGCAAAGTCGCTTTGAATTGTCAAGTAGGAGGTTCAAGCTCACCAGTTGCTCCTCAGAAACCATATATAGGGTTGTTATGGGTCGGAACTGATGCTACAGTACATCACAACAACAACAACAATATAAATAATCAATTTTTAAAGAAGTTATTTTATAGTTCTTATTTTCTTCAGTGCTTTCTTCGTATCCTTAATTCAGAATGCTTTAAACAAGTTTTGGATCAATTTTAGCTGTCAATGAAAATTGGTATTGGAACAAATTGTCTCTAATATTCATTACCTTTGTCTCTATTGATCGTTCATGATATTCAAATTCTACCTCAAATCTTCTTAGCATGAAATTTGCATTTTATTTCTTCATCCAGTTGGGATTCCTGATATCCTAGAGTTCTTATTCCCTCCCTCTCTCCCCACTACACGCACCCTCTTATTTTTCAGTTGTGAGCATGGTGGCTCCTTATGACAAGCACTGGACTGTAAAACGCAAGGTCTGCAGTTCGAGCTCACCAGGTGCTCTGCAAGAGAAAGATATATGGCTCTGGAAACTCTCTATAGGGTCTCTGGGCTCGATGGCACTTAACAACAACAGCAACAATGACATACCATTAACTCTCACAATCTCTACTAACAATTGTTGTTGTTGTTGCTGTTGTTAAGTGTCATTGAGTCAGTTCCAGTTCATAGCAACAATATAAGACAATGGTCTAGGAAAGAAAGGAAGGAAAGATTGGAAAAATGACTAAAGGACTGAAAGAAGGAAAGAAAGGAGGAAGGAAAAAAAGAAGGAAGGAAGGAAGGATAGAAGAGTAGTTGTATCAAAACAGTGCCTCTAGTTTTATGAAAGCTTGGTTACTAGTCTGATAGTTGAGAACCAAAAATATGCTCCCTCTTGAATGTATTTTGATTTTCAATTTCAGTTGATATTCAGGATATTAACAGCTTTATGTTGTTGAAGGATTATGAAAAAGAACAACATATAAATTGCTCATTTTTAGACTCCCAACACGATGTAGGCCAGATGCTTTCAAATTTGCTACTTCTCTCACTTTCTCGGAAACATGGTAATTCAACTCTAGTTTTAGGATTATTATTATAAGCCATTGTAAACAGTAGTTTAACCATTATTAATGACTCATACGACACTGTATAGGGTTTCTAAGGAGCAGCTGGTGGATTTCAACTGCCAACCTTGCATTTAGCAGTCCAATGTTTATCCTACAATGCCACACCAGGATTCCAAGTAGTCAAATTAATCAAAGCTAATCAGTCTGTCCTAGAGGATTGAAACTTCTTTATTGGACAGAGTTTCCAAGTCATCATGTACCATAGTTCCTAGACCTTGATTTATGAATGAACTATAACAGTCTGTGTTTCTTTTTGAGTAGGTCTGAACTGCAGGATAATTTCATTATAATATCTTCTCCATCACCTCCTCACCCCATCAGGTGCTTCCTTATATGTTGTTGTTGTAGTGAAGTTCCGTCGAATTGGTTCTGACTCATAGCGACCCTGTATAGGATTTCTGATGAAGGGCTGCTGAGTTTGAACCACCAGTCTTGCAGTTCAAATCAACCTTGAGGTCAGGTGTTTACGATCAAGTATAAAGCAAACAGTAACCTGTTGTTGTTAAGTGCGATGGAGTCAGTTCCAATTTACAGTAATCCCGTATAGATTTCCCAGGAGCTGCTAGTGGGTTTGAACTGCCAACCTTACAGTTACTAGTCCAGTGCTTATCCTACAGTGCCACTTCAGGACACAAACACATAATATGGACCAAAATAAGTTCCACCGGAAGAATGAAGTTTGTGGACTAAACCAACTACCATCAAGTTGATTCTGACAGGTTAAAACTGCTCCAATGCTATAATCTTCATGAAACTAGACTGCTACATATTTCTCCTGCAGAGCATCTCATGGGTTCAGACCACCAGCCTTTTGGTTAACAGGCAAGCACTTTGAATGGAAATACATTTTAACAGATTGGAGTAAGGGCTTGAAAAGCAAGTCTATTTCTGGGCCTAGGAAGACATTGGAGGTGTTTTCCCTAGAGGTAGAAAAATAATAGTATTGGCAGAACTGCTAACTTGATATAAATTATTTTATACTACTCTGTTTGCTTACTTAATATACTTTTTAATCAGCTATTTAGTTTTCATGGAAACTTGACATTTTTCATATTTATAGCTATAGAATTATTATTATTATTTTTAAAGCAAGAATAAGTTCTTAGAAAATGACCTGTGAAGGAAAATCTAGACACAGCCTCACCTCTGTCACCCATTTAAATGGAAAACATTTGGCTATTTTTTTCCTCTCAGAGCTTCAAATGTGGTTACTTCATCTTTGACCTAAATCTTAAGTAATTTTTAAAAGCAAAATCGTATTGTGAAGAACTGATTTCAGAAAAAGGAAAACCCAGTTATTTTTCTGTAGTTATTGGCTTCCAGTTAATTCTTTCATATGTAATATTTTTAAATGGGGTTATTGCCCTAAATATAGAATGCAGTAACACTAACAAATGATTGATTCATTAAAATATTTAGCCAATATTTACTGAGCATTATCTTTAGGCTAAACAGAATAAAACCAGGTTTCATAGAGTCTAAATTGTATGCTTCTATAAAATTATGAATATTAAATTAAATACTAAAGTGGATGTTTCATTAAAAATAAGGAAATCACACAAAAATAAATTTGTATTTATAAAATCCCAAATAATGACATATTATTTTTCTTAATTACATTTTGTATTTATAATATTTTTACATCTATTTTGGCTGCATACACTTTAATTACATCTTTATGTATCACTTTTTAAAATATCATTTTCTGTTGAGAAGATTCAAAGGCAATTTTTCTTTATCTGAAGCATGGTTGGTTAATTTTAAAATGTGTTATTACTAAATTAGAAAACTTTTATTTGGGTCTCACAAATCATTTTCACTGATTTCATGAAAAATTTAATGATTCTTGTCACATTTGGGAAAACCTCAATTAAGTTTTTTTCACACTTGTACTACTGAATACAAAATAAATGTCTTCCCTACTGAACTTCATGGAGTAAAAGCCTGTGGGAGAAAAGCCCACGGGACCTTCATATGCTGATGGGGCACTACTCAAAATGAAGAGAAACAGCTGTAAACATCCACTGAAAACCAGAACACAGAATGTATGAAGTATGCATCTGGGAAAATTGGAAGTTGTCAAAATTGAAATGGAATGCATAAACATCAATATCTTAGGCATTAGTGAGCTGAAATGGACTGGTATTGGCCATTTTGAATCTGACAACCACATGGTTTACTATGCTGGGAAAGAAATTG
>NW_006408554.1:475572-482609 GCF_000296735.1 Chrysochloris asiatica | reverse complement strand
GGCACTTAAAAACAACAACTGAACTTCTCTTTAGTGAAAGTTCAAAAAACCCAGTGCTATTTTATTACCAACCATGCACGGGGAGATGTGTTATAGAGGAGACATCAAATTGGAAAGTGAAGACAATATTCTAACTAATAATAGATAAAACATTTTTGCAAATTTTACTAAAACCTTTGCCTGTGTGAATATATTGTTAGGAAGTCTCCCCTAGCCTTGAAAGGAAATGTGCAGTAAATGAGTCTGAAACTTAAGCATTGTTAGGTTTGCAACAGACTAACTTTTGATAAACACTGTACTTGAAGGATAATGATGTTACAATCATGAGCTTGAAAAATCTCGGTCCTCTATAGGAAGCATTGATTACTTTGCATATGATAATTGGAAAAAAGTCCAATGAGATAAAATTCAGTGTACTTTGAATATTGTCTTGATACAAGTCTCAACAAATGCATGAGCACTTAAAAAATTAAGTTTTTTGAGATATAATTTATATTCCATATAGTTCATCTTTGGAAAGTGTAAAATCCAAAGCATTTAGTGTTTTCAAGTTCCATCTAGGTTGTAGCATGTATTAGAACTTTGTTCCTTTTTATAGCTAAATGCTATTCCATTGTGTGGACATATCATTGTTATGTATCTATTAGTTAATAGTCATTTAATTTCTTGCCACTTATGGGCTATTAGAAATAATTATGCTATAACATACATCTACAGCTTTTTACATTATATATATTTTCTATTCTTTCGAATATATACAACGAGGTAGAATTACAGACCATATAATAAAGCTATGCTTAAAAATGTAAAGAAATGGTCATTTTGTTTCCAAATCAGCTGAACTAATTTACATTCTGACCAATGATATGATATGACTGTTTCAATGTCTTCACATCTTTGGAAACATTTGACATTATGTCTTTTTGATTATAGCTATACTAGTTGGTGTAGCATGGTTCTGTAAGATAAGCACTGTTCTGCTCTCTGCAAGGTCAGCAATTTGAATCCATCAGCTGCTCCATGGGAGAAAGATGAGGCGTTTAGCTCCCATTAAGATTTATAGTCTCAGAATCACTATGTAGGTTCATTATCAGTTAGAATCAACTTGGTGGAAGGCAGTTTTTTTTTTTTGAGAATGGGTGTGAAGTGATATGTCAATGTTGTTTTAATTTGTATTTTCTTGATGGAAACTAATGTGGAATCCTGGTGTCTCACTGTAGGATAAGCAATGGACTATTAACCGCGAGATCAGCAATTCAACCTACCAGCTGCTCCCACTAGCTGCTCCTTGTAACTCTATACAGGGTCTCTATGAGTCAAAACTGACTCGGTGGCACTAAAACAACAATAGTGCTAAATACATTTTAATGTATTTATTGGTAATTTTATATCTTCTTTGGGAAAATGACTGTTCAAATACCTTTTCCATGTTGTAATTGGATTATTTGTCTTTTTATTATTGAATTGCAAGTGTTTTCTGTATATTCTCCATACAAGTCTTTTTATCAGATATAGATTTGTATATATATATTTTTTCCATTCAGTGAGTTTTCATTTTCTTATGATTTCCTTTGAGCAAAAAAGTGTTTTTAATTTTGATTAAGTGTAATTTATCTGTTATTCTTTTGTTGTTTGTGCTTTTATTCTCAGATCTAAGAAAGTATTGTCTAACTCAAGATCTCAAATGTGTACTCTTATTTTTTTTGAAAAGTATTAAGTTTTAAACTCTTATATTTATATCTTTTGAGTTAATTTTTGCATACAATGTGAGGTAGACTCCAATTGCATTCTTTTTCATGTTCATATGCTGTTTTCTCAAGACTACATATTGAAAATAGTTCTTCCTATACTGAATTGTCTTAATACTGAATTGTTTTCTATATTAAATTGCTGAAAATCAATTGATCACAAATGTAAGGATTTATTTATGAACTCTCACTTCTAATCCATTGCTCTTTATTCTTATTTCTGATAAAATCAATATCATGTTCTCTTGAAAACTTTAGTAAGGTTTTAATTTGGAATGTGTGAATCTTCTAGAGTCCCAGAAATAGGTCAGAGATTTGCAAAACACTCTGTGGAGGTTTTATTCCCTCATTTTCCTTTTAACTCTTTTGGTCCAATGTCTTCTTAGTCACTCCAATCTCAGGTAGCTATGAGATTAACCAATTGTTGCTGATTGTTTTTGACAAGTCCCCTAGTGGCGATGTTTGAATAGAGTGGACTATAGGCCCTGAAGAGTGAGCTTTGCATGGGAGATGCAAAATCACTGAGACAGGAAGCTATGATGTGTTCCAAGGTGCAAAAGCCAAGTGGGGGCAATGTCAGATTTCCTTTGTCTTCACAAGAGGAAATCAAACTGAAAATCAGCCCAAGGCCGATTCCTATGAAGGGGACGTCTGTCTGATATGTCTCCATCTTCCAACCTTCTTTACACCGTTCATCCTTCCCACAACACTCTTTGCTTCACATCTGGGTTTAATATCCATTCAGTGATTGCAGTGGCCTCACAAAACTCATAACAATACAAGTGTTTATGGGGGTTTTTAGGGAAGTGAACAGATTACAATTCAAGATAAAAAAAAAACAACAACACAAAGCCCTCGGGATGTAGCAGTTTTCCAATCAGGAACGCCTCTTCTCTGCTGTTTGGCAGACACACCTCTCCCTTTTCTTCAGCTTCTCAACCATTGGCCTCTGCCCTGCTCAGACAAGTGTTACAAAACTCTTTTAGCCAGTCTGTGAATGTCCAAAGGGTACATTCTATAAGCATCTCTTGCCAGTAGGCATTCAGCTTTAATCAGTCCATGGGCCTAGAGCTGGAAGTTGCTCTGTCTGTCTATGCCACTGCTTCTGCTTGTCACCTCTACTGTAGGCTACTTTTCTAGACAGAAATCTGATACTACACTCTTGCTCTTCCTTCTTGATGGTCCTGGGATCATCTGTTACTGCTTCTGAGATGACTCCTTTTAAACTTAACTAGATGGCAACCCCAGCGTTAGAGTCCTGTATACCTTATTTGCATGGTCCCACCCAATCACTAAGGACCATCAAGAAGGAAGAGCAAGAAAGTCCAAGGTTCAAAGAAGAAACTAGAAACCGGGTCTCTTCTAAACTGAGGCAACCTGTTCTGACCCCAAACCAGAAGACCTAGATGGTGTCTAACTACCACTACTGTCTATTCTGAGCAGGGATAGTAAATGGTCCTGCATAGAATGGATGAAACATGTAGAACAAAACTCAAATTCCTAAAAATGTCCAGACTTACTGGATAGTTAGTGATTAGAGGAATCCCTAAGACTATGACCCTAAGATCCCCTTTGAATTTAGACCTGAAGCTGTCTCTGCAGTTCATTTTTTTCTGGCAAATAATAGATTGACTAATAAAATAACCAAGATCACCCAGAAATGTGCTCTCTTAAACAATTAACTGTATTAAACTAAGTAGTTGACATTTAACCAGAAGCAAAGATGAGAAGGAAAGGAGGGGAAGGGAAGCTACAGCAACAAAAACAGAACAGATGGAAATTATGAGAATGGTGACACATTTGTAAACAATGGCATGGAATAATTTATATAAAAACTATCAAAAGGCCACCTAATTTGCTATGTCGAGTCCTGGTGTGGCACTGTAGGATAAGACATGGACTGCTAACTGCAAGATGGGCAGTTCCAAACCACCAGCCTGCTCCTTGGAAACCCTAGACAGAGTTGCTGAGTCAAAAGTGACTTGATGCACTTAAAACAACAACTAATTGCTATGTAAACTTTTACTTAAAACATATACTACTACTTTTTTAAAAGTTAACATGAAGTCACACAAGAGTATGGTGGATCCTAATCCAATCCTACTTTTGTTGTTGTTAAGTGACGTTGAGTCCTTCTGACTCACAGCATCTTTGTATAGGGTTTCTGAGGAGCAACTGGTGGCTTTGAATTAACTACCCTGTGGTTAGCAGTCCATTGCTTATCCTACAACACCACACCAGGACTCCATATCAAATCATGTTGTTGTTATATATCATCAAGTCGATTCTGACTCATAGTGACTCTGTATAAGGTTTCCTAGGAGCGGCTGGTGGGTTTGGACTAACAACCTTTCACTTAATATGTTTTCATATTATGCACGTATCAGTACTTCATTTCTTTGTATAACCAAAAAAATCCTCAACTGCATGGATATATAACCTTTTATTTATTCATTGAAGAGCAAGGTTAGCTGTTGTAATCTACTAGTCAGTGGGAGAAAGATGATGCTTTGTGTAAATTCTCGGACTCCCTATACAAGGTAGATATGAATCGGGGCTGACTCGATGGCACACAATCACCACCACCATTTATCCATTTGTCTGTTGACAGACATTAGGTTATTTCCACTATAAATAACATTTCAAATGCAATAAAATTGCTTTCAGTTATAATTTGTGATATGTCAGATTGATTTTGTGATCTCAGGTAAACACTAACAAATTTAATTTTCTTTCCACTAAAGTAAGACATTTAAATAAAGATCTCCAATGTTCCTTTAGCATTGTAAAATTATATTTCTAAGTTAATAACTAAATGTTTTTTGCATAGAAAAAGTGACACGGCTGCTAGACTGTAAGATGTTGGGGTGAGCGGTGCATTGTGGAGAGTGGGGATTGGCTGGATGATATACTGGCAGAGGGAGTTTACTTCTCAGACATCCTAAGGAGACATTCAGAGTTCAGAGTTGGGCTAAGGCCAGAAAGGCAAAGGAGGGTGATCAATAGGTTACCAAATTATGAAAGCCAAGTGGGGAGGCAGAAATCAAAGTTAGGGAGAGCTGAAGGAGAGAAGAGCCCAAGTAATGGGTAGGGAAAATAAGTGATGGGTAAATAGACTCTGGGCAGCAGTATCTGGAAGAAAATTGTTGTCTATGTCTGTATTTTATGTGTTTACTGTGGCATTGTGTTTGGAGGAATTCCAGTTTTTAAAAAGAAGAACCTTTCAAAGTTCAGGTTCTAAAACATACTTTTGATCACAGAGTGTTTAAGAGTGTGACATTAATTAACCAAAAAGAAATACTATATGTATCAGTTCAGATTCTGTTTTAGAGGCACGTAACAGAAAAATCTACCCAAACTGAGTTTAAAAGTGAAATTTTGGGCACAAGTAAAGGAAAGTTCAGGATTAAGAATAGTATTAGACAAAGCATATATTAAAAGTTTTAAAAAAGTATCATGGGTCTTTTTAGCTCCTGTCACATTCTGGCTCTGGCAATTGGGTTCTGGCTCTCGCTGTTGGTCAGAAAATGAGAAGTTCCCCAAAGTAAACAGCTTACTGTCAATACTGATTTAAAATGACACCCTAATTTCAAACACTTCATGTCTGAGAGTCCTGGTATGGCACTGTAGGATAAGCAGGGGAAATAGAAGCTAAGTAGTAAAACCAACCACTGTTCACTAATGTTAATGCCCACTCTCCTCCCAATCTTGCTGAGGGTGGCTTACTTGTCTCAGTTCCACCTCAAGATACAAACACAGAACTGCATCCTCCAGAACTGACTGAAGCCCAGTGGTGTCTTTGGGGCCCAGGAGTGATTTGTTGTACAAAAGGAAAGTAAACCCACAAAATGGTCAAATAGTTAAGTGCAAGGATTTGAGTGAAGCCCTGGTAGGATTTTCCATCTACATTCTAGATTTCAAGGCAATTGTTGTGTTCGGTTTAAACCACATATAAGATAACATGTATTCTTGCTCAGTCAGCCCACGTGAATTATCTTTGTGTGTATAATTTAAATCAGCTCTCCTTACCATTCTCATGGTGCTCCCCCTTTGCCATTCTTCTGGCCTTGTGGTTTTTGTTGCTTGTTGTTAAGTGCAATCAAGTTGGTTCCAACTGATAATGACCCTGTATAAGGTTTCCAAGGAGCAGCTGGTGGGTTTGAACCACCAACTTTGTGGTTAGAAATCCAGTGCTTATCCTATAGTGCCATACCAGGACTTTTGGTAATTGTTGTTGTTAAATGCTGTTGAGTCAGTTCTGACTCATAGAAACCCTGCATAGGATTTCAGAGGTGCAGCTGGTGAGTTTGAACTGCCAATATTGTGGTTCAAACAAACTATGCCGTCTAGTGCTTATGCTAGAGTACCACACCAGGACTCTTAGATTTCGAGTATTTGAATTTAGGGTGCCATTTAGGGCAATAGTCTCAGGGAGAATGGCATCATTTCAGAACTTCAAGATTAACATTAATTTCTATCTTTCCCCTGGTCTCTTTCCCCTGATGCTGTCCATCTTCTAAGAGGAATTTCAAACCACAGTCACCCCACCCCACCAACACACAAACAATAAAAGGTAAAACAAATCTTGAAATCCTTTTCAAGCAATGCTTTTTCAAAGTCAAGCTACCTTAGTCTTTTCAAATTAACAAATTAAAAAATGCATTTAATCTCAAGTAGTCATGCTATTACATATGCCCAAGTAAGAAGAATAATGCAAACACATTCCAGATTAACTATTCTTGGGGCAAAATTGAGGTATGCCCATATTTTCTGAGCAGTTTCAGTTCACTAAAAAAAAATCAGTCAACCTTGGTCATTAAGGGCTTGGATGTTAGAACTGAATTTGATAATGATAATACCTCACAGAATTTCTTATTTTTAAAATGAAATATTTATAAAGCACTGGCCCTGTACTTGTTGTTAGGTGCCATGAGTTGGTACCGACTCAAAGCGATTCTATGCACAACAGAATGAAACACTGCCCGATTCTGGGCCAACCTCACTATTGTTGTCACGCTTCAGCCCATTGATGATGTCACCTTACCAATCCATCTCACTGGGTGTTTTCCTCTTTTTCTCTAACCCTCCACCCTACTAAACATGATATCCTTCTCTAGTGACTGGTCCCTCCTGACAATATGTTTGAAGTATGAGAGACAAAGTTTGGCCATTCTGGCCTCCAAGGAGCACTCTGGCTGCACTTCGTCCAACACAGATCTGTTGGTTCTTTTGGCAGCCCATGGCACTTTCAATATTCTCCTCCAACATCTTGTGGTTAGCAATTCAGTG
>NW_006408554.1:454340-475472 GCF_000296735.1 Chrysochloris asiatica | reverse complement strand
ATATATATATATATGTATGTATTCCACAACTCACTATATATTCCACAACTCACTATATATCACAAATGAAATCCTGTTATGGCACTATGGGATGAACACTGGATTGCTAACCACAAGGTGGGTGGTTCAAATCCACAGCTGCTCCTTGGAAACCATATATAGGATGGTTATGAGTTGGAACTGACTCTGTAGCACTTAACAATAACAACATTCAATTTTATAACAGTTTGTAGAATGTTTCTAAAACTTTATTGTTCTCAAATCTATTATGCAAATATTGCCCATGTCCTTATGGTAATAATAAAGAAACCAAGAGTAAATCTGTTAACTAGGCTTTATCATTGTTAGGTTTGAATTTTTTCTTCAATTCCCTCAGCTTGAGAGATGCTGAGTATGTTCTTCCCTTTTGGTTTTCTAACTCCAGGTCTTTGCACACTTTGTTATAATATTTGACTTTGTCTACTTGAACTAACCTTTGAATTTTTCTATTCAGCTCTGTTACCTCCTCACTTCTTTCATTTGCTTTAACATGTCTACACTGGAGAGCAAGCTTCGAAATCTCTTCTGACATCCAATTTGATATTTTTCTTCTCTCTTGTCTGCTCAATAACCTTTAGATTTCTTCTTGTATGATGTCCTAGATGTCATCCCACAATGCTTCAGGCCTTCCGTCTTTAGCGTGTAGTGCATCAAATCTGTTCTTCAGATGATCTCTAAATTCAGGTGAGATATATTCAAGGTCATATTTTGGCTTTCATGGACTTATTTTAATTTTCTCAGCTTCAGCCTGAATTTGCATATGAGCAATTGAGGTTCTGTTCAACAGTCCGCCCCTGGCCTTGTTTTGCCTGATGATATGGAGTTTTTCCACCATCTCTTTCCACAGATATAGTCAATTTGATTTTTGTGTATTCCATTTGGTAAGGTCCATGTGTATAGTCATCTTTTATGTTGTTTAAAAAAGGTATTCACTATGAAGAATTCATTAGTCTTGCAAAATTCTATCATGTGATCTCCAGCCTAATTTCTATCATGAAGGCCATATTTTCTAGCTACTGATTCTTCCTCTTTGTTTGTAACCTTTGCATTCCAATCACCAGTAATGATCAATACATCTTGATTACATGTTTGATCAATTTCAAACTGAAGAAGTTGGTAAAATTCTTTAATCTCATCATCACTGACTTTGATGGCTGGTGCCTAAATTTAAATAATAGTTGTATTAACTGGTCTTCCTTGTAAGTGTATGGATATTATCCTATCACGGACAGTGTTGCACCTCATGACTGCTCTTGATATGTTCTTTTTGATGATGAATAAGATGCCATTCCTCTTTAATCTGTCATTCCTGGCATAGTAAAGCATGTGATTATCAGATTTAAAGTGGCCAATACCAGTCCATTTAAGCAAACTAATGCCTAGGATGTAGATGTTTACATGTTCCATTTCATTTTTGACAGTCTTCCTATAGTCATACTTCATACATTCCATGTTCTGATAATTAATGGATTTTTACAGCTGTTTCTGTTCATTTGAAGAAAAAAATCAAAATCTCGACTTGTGTTAATGAAGGATTCTATGGGCAAAATACTGAATAACGAAGAAAGCATCTAAAGAAGATGGAAGGAATACACAGAGTACCAAATGTACCAAAAAGAAATGGTCTGTGTTCAAACATTTAAAGAGGTAGCATATGATCAAGAGCCGAAGATACTGAAGAAAGAAGTCCATGGTGCATTGAATGACTTGGCAAAGAACAAGGTACCAGGAATTGATGAACTGCAAATTGAAATCTTTCAACAAAGTGATGAAGCACTCGAGGCACTCACTCATCTATGACAAGAAATTTGGAAGACAACTATCTGGCCAACTGATTGGAAAAGATCTGTATTTGTGCCCATTCCAAAGAGAGATGACCCAATGAAATGTGAAATCATCTGACAATATCATTGATTTCACTCACAATCCCATGTGAGTGAAATAAAGGTAACACAGAAATGGCTGCAACCATATATTGACAGAGAACATTCATAGATTCAAGCTGGTTTCTGAAGAGGACATGGAACAAAAGATATCACTGCTGACATCAGATGGATCCTGGCTGAAAGCAGAGAATACCAGAAAGGTATTTACCTGTGCTTTATTGACTACACAAATGCTTTTGATTGTGTGGATCATGACAAGCTATGGACAATATCAAAAAGTATTCTGGAACACTTAATTGTGCTCATGAGGAACCTGTACACAGACCAAGAGGTAGTTGTTCAAACAGAATAAGGGAACACCACATAGTTTAAAATTGGGAAAGGTGTGTGTCAGAGTTGTATTTTTTCACTGTATTTATTCAGTCTGCATGCTGAACAAATAATCAGTGAAGTTGGATTGTATGAAGAAAATGTGGTATCAGGATTGGAGAAAGACTCATTAACAACCTGCAATATGCAGATGATACAACCTTGCTTGCTGAAAGCCAAGAGGATTTAGACTACCTATTGACGGAGATCAAAGACCACAACCTTCTATATGGGTTGCACTTCAGTGTAAAGAAAACAAGAATCTACTGAACCACTGAACCAATAAACAACATCCATGTAAATGGAGAAAAGATTGAAGTTGTCAATGACTTCATTTTGCTTGGATCAATCAATCAACACTCATGGAAGCAGCAGTCAAGAAATCAAGCGACGTATTGCATTGGACAAATCTGCTGTACAAGACCTCTTTAAAGTGCTGAAGAACAAAGATTTCAGTCTGAGGCCTAAGGTGGCCTTGGTGCAAGCCATGGTATTTTCAATAACCTCACATGTATGCAAATGTTGGATAGTGAATAAGGAAGACTGTAGAAGAATTGATGCTTTTGAGTTATAGTATTGAAGGAGAATACTGAAAGTACCATGGTCTGTCAAAAAAAAAAACAAATAGATTAGTGTTGGAAGAAGTACAGCCAGAGTGCTCCTTGGAAGCCATGACTGCCAGACTTCAGTTTTCATACTTTGGACATATTGTGACTGAAGAAGGATATCATCTTTGGTAATGTGGAGGGTCAAAGAAAAAGAGGAAGCCCCCCCCCCACTACCACCATCAATGAGGTGGATTGGCACAGTTGCAGCACAATGGGCTCAAACGTAGCAATGATTGTTATGTTGGCCCAGGATCTGGCAGTGTTTCATTCTGTTGTGCATTGGGTCGCTATGAGTCAGTATCAACTCGATGGACGCTAACAACAACAGTATCATTGTTAGGGCAAAAACATTGTTGTTGTTTTTGTTGTTAGGTGCCGTCAAGTATGTACTGACTCATAGTGATCTAAGCACAACAAAACAAAACATTGCCCAGTCCTGTGCCACCCTCACAATTGTTGTTATGCTTGTGCCCATTGCAGATGTCACTGTGAAAATCCATCTGATTAGAGGTTGTCTTCTTTTTTACTGACCCTCCATTTTACTAAGAATTATGTCATTTTCCAGGGATTGGACCCTCTTGATAGCAAGCAAAGTTGTATCATCTGCATATCGCAGGTTGTTTATGAGTCTTCCTCCAATACTGATGCCATGTTTTTCTTCATATAATCCAGCTTCTCAAATTATTTGCTCAGAATACAAATTGAATAAGTATGGTGAGAAAATACTACCCTAACACACACCTTTCCTAATTTTAAACCAATCAGTGTTCCTTTTTTCTGTTTGAACAACTGCTTCTTGGTCTATGTACAAATTCCTCATTAGCAAAATTAATTGTTCAGAAATATGCATTCTCCACAATGTTATCCATAGCTTATCATAATCTACACAACTGAAAGCCTTTGTGTAGTCAATAAAGTACAGGTAAACATCTTTCTGGCATTCTTGGCTTTCAGTTAAGATCTACCTGATGTCAACAATAATATCCCTCATTCCATGTCATCATCTGAATCCAGGTTGAACTTCTGGTAGTACAAGTAGTTGAACCCTGTCAATGTACTATGGCAGCTGTTTTTAAATTATCTTTAGCAAAATTTTACTTGCCTGCAATATCAATGATACTGTCCCATGATTTCTGCATTCTGTTGGATCACCTCTGTTGGGAATAAACACAAATATGGATCTTTTCCAATCAGTTGGCCAGATTGCTTCCTTCCAAATTTCTTGGCACAAATGAGTAAGTGCCTCCAGTGCCACATCAGTTTGTTAAAAGATTTCAGTTTGTATTCCATCAATTCTCAGAGCCTCATTCTTTGCCAATGTCTTATTGCACCTTGGACTTCTTCCTTTAGTACCACTGGCTTTTGATCATATGCTACCTCTTGAAATAGTTGAACATTGACTCACTCTTTCTTTCTTTCTTTCCTTCTTTCTTTCTTTCTTTCTTTCTCTCTCTCTCTCTCTCTCTGTCTCTGTCTCTGTCTCTCTCTCTCTCTCTTCTCTTTCTTTCTTTCTTCTTCTTCTTCTTCTTCTTTTTTTTTACAGTAACTGTGTATTCTTTCCATCTTCTTTTGATGCATTCTGCATCATTCAATATTTTGCCCGTAGAATCCTTCAATATTGTAAGACTAGGCTTGAATTTTTTCTTCAGTTCCCTCAGCTTGAGAAATGCTGAATGTGTTATACCCTTTTGGTTTTCTAACTCCTGATCTCTGCACATTTCATTATAATATTTCATATTGTCTTCTAGAGCTGATCTTGAAATTTTTCTATTCTGCTCTTTTATATCCTCATTTCTTCCATTTGCTTTAACATCTCTATGCTGGAGTGCAAGTTTTAGAGCCTCTTCTGGCATCCATTTTGGTCTTTTTCTTCTTCCTTGTCTTCTTAATGACCTTCTTCTTTCTTCTTGTATGGTGTTCTTGATGCCATCCCATAATTATTTTGTTCTTTGGTCTTTAGTGTCTATTGTATCAAATCTGTTCTTCAGATGGTCTTTAAATTCAAATAGGATATATTCAAGGTCATGGACTTGTTTTCATTTTCTTCAGCTTCAGCCTGAACTTGTATATGAGCAATTGATCTGTTCAATAGTATGCTCCTGGCCTTGTTTGGCTGATGATATGAAGCTTTTCCACCATCTCTTTCCACAGATGTAGTAAATTGATTTGTATTCTGTCTGCTGAAGTTAAAAATGGTATTTGCAGTGAATTAATCAATGACCTTGCAAAATAATATCATGCAATCTCCAACATCATTTCTATCACCAAAGCCTTATTTTCCAACTACTGATCCTTCTTTGTTTCCAACTTTCACATTCCAATCACCAGTAACTGTCAATACATCTTGACTGCATGTTTGATCATTTCACACTGGAGAAGTTGATAGAATTCTTCGATTTGTTCATCCTTGACTTTAGTGGTTGGTATATCAATTTGAATAACAATAGTAGTAACTGGTCTTCTCTGTAGGTGAATAGATATTATCTATTCGCCAGGAGCTCTGGTAGCGTAGTGGTTACAAATCAGGCTGCTAACCCCAAGATTGGCAGTTTGAAACACCAGGGGTTCTGCAGGAGAAAGATGAGGCTTTCTGCTCCCATAAAGATTTATAGCCTTGGAAACCCTGTGTAGGGTCATTATGAGTCAGAACCTATTCCATGGTACTTAACAATAACAACAACAAATCACAGATTGCATTGTACTTCAAGATAAAGCTTGAAATGTTTCTGTGATGAATCAGTGCCATTACTCTTCAATTTGTCATTCCTGGCACAGTAAATAATATTATTGTCAGATTCAAAAAGGCCAATACCAGTCAATTCAAGTTCACTAATGCCTAGGTTGTTGATCTGTATGCATACCATTTCACTTTTAACAACTTCCAATTTTTCTAGATTCATACTGCGTACATTCCATGTTCCAATTATAATGGATGTTTGTAGCTGTTTTTCCTCATTTTGGGTTTTCTTCATCAGCAACATCTTAACTCCATTAGCATTATCACAGTCAATTCTACTTTGAGGAAGGCTCGTCTTCTATCACTTTATCTGATAATATTCTGGTGCTGTTCATGGTTATCAGAGATAGTTCAACTAAAAATTGCATTTGGAACTGGGTCTAGTTATGCTCAACTTCCTGAAATTGGTACACTTTGGAATCCATTCAAAGCAATCTAGATCCAAACACTAGTTGTGTATTCATCACACTTTCCTTTTCCTTCTATGTAGTTTAAGATGTTACAATGTGATTTCTTTATTTACCATTGCACTCATTGGTAATCCAAGTTTTTTTTATTTGTTTGTTTTTAATAGAGAAGGGTTTCTTTTCTCTATAATATTTAGTAATGATTCATACTAACCTAGCAATTGTGAAAAAAATATAAGCATCAGAAACCCAAAATTAATGCAAGTAAACCTTTCTAGATAAATTAATATTTTTCTACAAGTTTTCTTTTAGGTCAAACTACTTTCTTATATGCTCATTTTCCTGCTGCAATCTCCTGTTTATGTTATCATCTTTCTAATGTTATCCATATGTTGACATATACCCAAATTGAAAGGTAGTTAGAGCCCTATAGTACTCACATAGACCACTGAATAAGGGGAGAAAGAGTTCTGGTTTCACTGTAGCCTTGAATCAGTCCTGGTACATAGCAGATATTCAAAGGTTCATTGAAATTTTAAATGAATCATTATTCAAACAATAATTTCAAATTAGTCATTACTATTTTTGTTTTTAATCTGTTAAACAGTTTCAAAATTGAATGAAAAACTGCTGTACTTACTCATTTTGCAAGATGATTTGGCTTGTTTGAAAACTCAGGACAATAATGTTGCTTCTGAAGTGAAAGTTTAGTCACACATGAGGTGGAATTTACCATGTTAATTATGTAGATCATGTAAACATTGTTTCTGGCTTTCAGAAAATATTGAGAACTTTACCATTTCCAATTGGAAAATAAAGTCAAGCACATGGAAATCAAGAAAGTGGATTATAAAACACACAGTGTTCCTTTAGCTGGCTTGTCATTCTGCTTACTCATCACAGTCTTATATTTACAGAACAATTAAAGCAAGAAAAATTATCATCAGGAAACCTCCTAAACATTCTTAAAGCTTCTCACTGGGTCCAGGAGGTGTGATTATCACCATCTTTACTTAATAGGCAGGACAATCATATATACACATATGTCTTCAAAAGAATGGCTTATAACTGCTTAGTTAAAACAATTGATTATAGTCATTCATAAATTACATGGCTAGGTTCTGTAGTACAGTGAATGTACTTGAATCTATCTTTGAACCATGCAAATAGGTTGTACCTAGCAATTATGAAAAATATATAAGCACCAGAAACCCAAAATTAGTGAAAGTAAGCCTTTCCAGATAAATTAATATTTTTCTACAAGTTTTCTTTCAGGTCAAACTACTTTCTTACATATTTATTTTCCTGAGTGCCGCAATCCCCTGTTTATGTTATTATTCTTATAATGTTATCCATAAGTTGACATGTGCCCAACTTGAAAGGCAGTGAGAGCCCTACAGTAGTCACATAGGCCATTGAGTAAGGGAGAAAGTGTTCTGGTTTCACTGAAGCCATGAATCAGTTCCTGGTACATTGGGTTTAGGAGGTGTGACTATAAGGGCCTAAGAAAAGGGTTGTTTAGTTTTGCCCTCCCTTAAGGTTTAAAATGATCAATAGAAATAAAGGGAAGTCAGATTTTGTTGTACATTAGAGTGGTAATCTCATTATCTCTCTCTCTCTCTCTCTCTCTCTCTCTCTCTATCTATCTAGATATATATATATGAAAACATCCAATCAGTTCTCAGATGACCACCTTGCTGAAAAAAATTATACACAAGAATTTAACTCTTATTTTCAAATCTACCCTTTAAAAAATATAATGGCTAAATAATTTGTAAAAGTATCATTGAGAGGTTCAAAAGGGCTATGTGGAAATAAAGTGGAAAATAATACACTTAAACTCTGATTTTAAGAACTAATTAGACACTGAGTGTGGTGGAAATACTGACCCCTCTCCAATCTGTTCTCCCCTTTTATCTGTGAAAATGACTCTGGCTAGATTATATTTCTCAGCTTCCCTTGTGAGTAGATGTGGCAAAGAGTGACCATAAAACTAGGTTCTATTATTGTTGTTGTTAAGTGTTGTAGAGTTAGTGCTGACTCATAGTGATCCTGTATAGGGTTTCTGAAAAAGCAACTGGTGAGTTTGAACCACCGACCTTACAGTTCAAACAGAATCTTATGGTCAAGTGCTTCTACAGAGTTACACCAGGACTCCAGGTTCTAACTAATAGGATATAAATAGAAGTAGTGCATGTACAATATAGTATACAAAAATAATGTTCTACATCCTACTTTGATGAGTAGAATCTGGGATACTAAAAGGTCATGAGGGGCCATCTAAGTGATAGCTATTGGTATCTCCATGTGCCAAAGAAAGAAGAGTGATAAGAATTGAAGATGCTTGAAATCAACTAGTGCAATGGACTAATGGAACATGTGACTGTCAATCTTCATGACTTTGAGACCAGAAGAACTAGCTGGTGCCCAGCTACCACTATTAACATTAGAAGGTCCTGGCTAGAGTTGCATAGTGTATGGGACAAAACTCAAAATTATTAAAAAAAAAAAAAAAAAAGGACTGGGCTTACTGGTCAGAAAGAGAAAGAGACTGGAGGAACCTGAGACTGTGGCCCTTGACCACCCTTCAGGTCATTCAAGCAGTAGAAAGGTATATAGAGAGAATAACTTTCAGCCAAGCAATAGCTAGACATATAGGTGGAGCAACAACACTAGTAAGATATGCTCACTTTGAATGATGGAATGGGCAATCACTCAAAATCAAAGGGGTAACATGTACCTAAGCACAATGATGAGATGGGATGGGAAAGTGGGTGAAAGGGAAATAGGAGTCACAGGAAGGAAACAGATGACTGCTGTTCCACAGAGGGGATTATAATCATTGAAATGAAACGAAGTGTATGATTTGTTGAATATAAAACTGATGATCTTGTTTGTAAACCTTCACTGAATTCACTATTAGAAGCTAAAAAAAGTAGTGCATGTAACTTTCATGTTACTTGATACAAATACCCTAGCAGTGTCTGACTTTTTTTCCTCTGCTTCCTAATAGCTGAAAATGTTGACATCTGGAGCATATATACTTATTTTCCTGGTATTGTAATTCCTTGTTAATCTGATCTTTTTTCCACTATTAGCCTTGTGTTGAAGGTACTAGATTTGTAAGATAAATTTCTAGAATCAGAGCCCACCTATTCAAATTTCACTGAGAAAGAAAATTGTTTGAAAATTAACATGTATATATTTTTGTTAGAGTACTGTACCTTTTCTCTACCTAGTGTACTGCAGCTTAAGGATGTTTAGGGAAGATGTAGGCATGAATACAGAAAAGTGTATTTGGAAAGCTAGCCAGTTGATGGAACATTAATTCGTACAACTTTAAAAATTGAAAGGCCATCACATATTTATAGTCCATAAAGGGCATGATCTGTAAGTGGCAGTAAGTATTAGGAGCAGTTCTAAAATAGATTCAGTCAGCAGATGAAATGAAATGACGACTATCTATCCCATGCTGGTGGTGCAGTGGGTTAAGACAAGGCCATCAATCTGAACCTGCCAGCTGCTCCAGGGAAGAATTATGACAAAATTGCAATTAAGTACAAGATTCTCTAAGTACAAACATGAGGGGGTTTCAAAAAGTTCATAGAAACATTCCATTATCTTTTCATTCCACTATTCCATGAGCAATTGGAGCCCCCTCATATTATAAGCTGATTTGTCAAATTCTGACACATTTCCATGAGGCTTATGATTCAAAATAAATTTATATGCCGTTGTTGATATTTGTGGGTGCTGTCAGTTCTGTTCCCATTCATAGCAACCCTATGCACAGTGGAATGAAACACTGTCCAATCCTGTGCCATCCTCAAAATTGCTATTATGCTTGAGCCCATTGCTGCTGCCACTCTGTCAATCCATCTTGTTGAGGGTCATCCTCTTTTTCACTGAACCTCCATTTAACAAGCATAATGACCTTCTCCAGGGACTTATACCTAATGATAACAGGTCCGAAGTGTAAGAGATGAAGTCTTGCTATCCTGGTTTTTAAGGTGTATTCTGGTTATACTACTTCCAACACAGCCTTATTTATTCTTTTGGCAGTCCATGGTACTTTTAATATTCTTCTCCAGCACTGTAATTCTTTTACAGTCTTCTTTATTCATTATCTAACTTTCACATTAATATGAGGCTATTGAAAATACTATGGTTTTGGTCAGGCACATGTTAGTCCTCAAAAGGATATCTTTGTTCTTGAATACTTAAACAAGGTCTTTTGCAGCAGATTTGCATAATGCAATATGTCCTTTGCTTCTTGACTGCTGCTTCCATGAATGTTAATCATAGATGCAATCAAAATGAAGTATTTGACAACTTCAATCTTTTCTCCATTTATCATGATGTTATTTATTGGTCCAGTTGTGAGGATTTTTGTTTTCTTTGCATTGAGGTGCAACTCATAGTGAAGGCTGTAGTCTTTGATCTTCATCAATAAGTATTTTAAGTCCTTGGCTTTCAGAAAGCAAGGCTGTATCATCTGCAAATTGCAAGTTGTTATTGAGTCTTCCTTTTTCTTGATACCACATTCTTCTTCATAAAATCTAGTTTCTTGGATTATTTGCGCATCTTAGATTGAATAAGTATTATAAAAGAATACAACCCTGGCACCCACCTTTCTTGATTTTACACCATTCAGTGTTCCCTTGTTATGTTACAATGACTGCATTTTGGTCTAGATACAGTTTCCTCATGAGCATAATTATGTGTTCTGGAATACCAGTTCTTTGCAATGTGAACTGTAGTTTTTCATGATCCACACAGTCAAAAGCCTTTGCAGAGTCAATAAAACACATTTAAACATCTTTCTTGTATTCTTTGTTTTCAGTCAATATCTATCTGATGCTAGCAATGTTATACCTAGTTCCATGTCCTTTTCTCAATATGGTTCGAATTTTTGGCAGCTCCCTATAGATATACTATTGCAATTTTTTTTATTATTATTATTTTCAGCAAAATTTTACTTGATGGGATATTAATGGCATTGATTGATGATTTCTGCATTTCATTGGGTCACTTCTCTTTGGAATGGGCATAAATATGGATTTCTTCCAAACTGTTGGCCAGATAACTGCCTCCCAAATTTCTTGGCATTAATAAATGAGCACCTCTAGTTCTGCTTCAGTATATTGGAATATTTTAATTTGTATTCCATCAGTTCCTAGAGTCTTCAGTGCTTTTTGGACTTCTTTCTTCAGGACCATAGTTCTTGATCATATTCACCTCTTGAAATAGTCGAACAACGGCTTTTTACTTTTAGTATAATGTCTCTATATATTCCTTCCATCTTCTTTTGATGTTTTCTGCTTTGTTCAATATTATACTCATAGAATATTTTAATATTACAAGTTAAGGCTTGAAAATTTTCTTCAGTTCTTTAAGTTTGAGAAATGCTGAGCATATTCTTCCCTTTTGGTTTTCTATCTCCAGATTCCTGAACATTTTGTTATAATACTTGACTTTGTTTTCTCACACTGCCCTTTGAAAGATTCTGCTCAGTTTTTTTACTTCCTCATTTCTTTCAATCACTTTAACATCTTTATGTTGGAGAGCAAGTTTTATAGTCTCTCTGACATCCATTTTGGTCTTTTCCTTCTTTCTTTTTTTTTCCAATGATGCTTTGTTTTCTTCCTGTATGATGTTCTTGATATTATCCCACAGTACTTCTGGTCTTTGGTTATTAGTGTCTAGTTCATCAAGTCTATTCTTGAGATGGTCTCTAATTTCAGGTAGAATAGATTCAAGGTCATATTTTGGCACTCATGGACTTGTTTTAATTTTCTTCAGCTTCAGCTTGAACTTATATATGTACAACTCATGGTCTATTCCAGTCTGCCACTGGCCTTGTCTTGGCTGAGGATATTGAGTTTTTCCACCATCTCTTCCCACGGTTGTTTTTAGTTGCTAAACATTCAGAAGCAGTTTGCATCTCCTTATCCCTAGTTAATCTTAGTCTAGAAGCTCAGTTGAAACCTGCCCACCATTAGTGACCCGGCTGGTATTTAAAATACCCATGGCATAGCTCCCAGCATCACAGCAACAAGTAAGCCAATAGCACAACAAACTGACATATGAGCGGTGGTAGTTACCTGTATAATTATGCAATGTTTAAAAAAATTTTTCTATAATCTGGCTAGTTTTCATGCTTTTATGATATTGTCATCTATACAAAAAAATTCATCTATACAAAAATTTTTTAGTAGTTCTCCAGATTCCTTACTAGACTAATCTTCAACATCTTGTGACCTTCATTAATATTTCTTTCTTAGCCTGTTTGATCTGCAATATTTCAGCAAACTGAAATTAAGTGTAGACTTAGTATTGAATTAATTAGAATTGGTCTTAAAATACTTTAACTAATGCATTGAGCTACATAATCTTGATATGTACAATCTTTAGCTGTATACTTTTGCTGTATATTTTCCTTTATAAAAAGATTGCTTGTCTAGAAAGTAACCTGAACAACAGAATTTAACACAATATCTACAATATCAGTGGTATACCACCTTTTATAAGAGGTGTGTCAGTGTCTTACCTTGAGGATTTTTCCCTCACTTGGTGAAGAGGAGACAACAAAACTGTTAGATCTTCTTTTTACGTACAGTGAGCAAAAAATACATAACTATTCTGTGACCATCAGCATGAGCTGTCACAAGAAATATAAAGAAAATTGTGTAGATGGTACTAAGTATTACCTTACACACACACACACATTGCCATTCTATCATTTGCATATGCATCATAGGCATTTGGTTACTGCAATGAATACTAAAATATCAATGAAGGTAGGAGAGATTTTGTATTTAAAAGTTTACAGGGCAGCATGATTTTATTTAAAGAAAATTACATACTACATAACAGTGATGATACGATTTAGTGAAGTATGAGGTTTGCTTTGGGAGCCTGGCTCCTGATAACTTGGAATACCCTTCCAGACTTCACTATGTATAGTAACAGTGGCACAAGAGAGTTGGGCAGTTTATTTTCTTTTAAAGTCAAAGAAGGTCAATGTCTATCCATGTTTAAACTCTCCCATGGTTTGAATGTTCTATTAATATTTGAGTCTTTTCTCAGTGTAGTCACAATAGACATGCCATTTGATAACAAATATAAGAATTAATGAATAAATGAAATGTATCTTAATCAAACTTCTGTTTTCTCTTTGATTTGCTTTCAATGTAATTTTCTCTGTATAATCCCAACTTTTAGTATGTGTGTGGCCAAGGAGAGCACTGGTTTAAAAGCAGACCATATTCTTTTGAGCCAAAATTTCTGCAAAGTAAAGAAAACTGAATTTTGAATAGTATGGTATGACTCTGTAGGATACGCACTGGACTGTTAACCACAAGTCTGGCAGTTCAAACCCACCAGCCACTCCTTGGAAACACTATACAGGATAGCTATTAATAGATACTCCATGACGCTTACAGCAACATGAGCTTCAAACTGATTGCATTGCTCTTGTGCTATTATTATAATGCTAGGATAGATAAGGAAACAAGTTCAAAGAGATAAATGACTTATCCAAATTCTTACAGCTAATAAGAGGAAGAAATGAAATTCAAGTTCAGGCTTTCTGGCCAAACAACTGTTTTCATTCACACAACTGTTTTCATTTACACTATCGTTCTGAGATGGATTTCCCAGTATATCACCTTTGTCACCCTGGACTGAACCACTCATTTCCCCAGCTTCTGGGAGTGTTGGTGACTGGTAGCTCTTAGCTTAGACCATCCATGGGTCTTACTCTTAGCTGAAGAGAATTTTCTAGAAGAAGAGCTAAACCTTTAGGGGAATGTCAATCCATATCAAATGACTGACTGATGTAAAAGTATAAAGGGCTATCCCAGCTCCATATCTCCTCCAGTATGATTAGCTTATGTCTTTATTGTAAACTGCATTTCAGTTTAATTGCTCTGGCTGCCCAATCCAGGTTTCTATCTCAAGAACACCCACCAAAGACTTTATTGTGTGCAAATTTCAGTCTTATACTTTGCTTCTTGAGGACTCAACAATGGCTCTTTGTAGTATTATTTTCTTTTTCAATATAGTTTATTCTTGCTTAGAATTGCTTTAATTCATTTGGTCAACAACCTTTGAGTGCCTATATATCAGTCAGAGACAAGTTGTTTATGATGGAAATCACAGTACTTTCAACAGAAATGGATTTAATACAAGGAATTAGGTTCTTCAATCTATTGAGAAGACTGAAGCTCAGTGACTGACTACCATTTCTACCACAATAAAGAAGGTGGGGAATCAAAAATACATTTTTTTCCTAACTGAGGTGTGCAGTATCAGTTGTAATTCAGAGAGTAGCCAACCATGTATATAACTAATGGCTCCAGAGCCTCTTGGAATTCACTAGATCCAGGTCAGTGAACTGATGTCTCACATATCTCTGCTTCTTTTACCATTTAGCATTGCTCGAAAATTAAATAGATGCACACATATGATTCAAGAACATAAATAACATTTGAAAAGTTACCTGGAAGGCATTATGGAAAAGTCATTTCTAGCTTCCAGCTTTTGCAGTATAAGAAGACACACAGTAGTAACTTGGAACAGATGAAGTATGAGTTGGTCTACTGTATCCACCACATTCTACACACCAGACAGAAATCCTTGACTTCATCAGGCTTACATTTCATATAAAATGTTACATCAAAAACAACAACAAAGACAAATAGATAAGCCAGGTATTCTGATAACACTTTAAATATTCATAATCTGCAATGAAAAATCCTTACAGTAAATATTAGAGGCATAAGCTATGCCATTTTTAAATAGTCTTCTCCTTTGTTATTATTGCTACTATCCCAGTCAGCAATTTCTTTAAGTCACTTGTAAATATATTGAGTAGTTTAGTTAACTGAGTCAACATAATTCATAAATCCACTTTAGCAGGGAACACAAGACTTCAAAATATCCTGAAAATCTAAAATGAAGCAAAACCACAAGGGTCCCACTCTGAACTGTGATTAATTTGAATTTTATATGCCTGATATATAACTATCCAACAAACACATTAAGCAAAAGCTTTAAACACATAAAGATATGTAGAATTCAAGCTCACTATTATTTTAGTTTAAAAAACATAAGCATAATGTTGTCTCTCTCCAAATCATATTGAATTGTCTTGGTCACCCAACACTGAAGACGTTGGCCTAAATGTTCACACTAGTTCTTTTTTCTTAGGTAGACTCCTGATTGGATGTGGTTAGTCTTATCTAGTAGTGATTGTAACTCTTCTTCTTCCCTCTGGTGGTGGTGGTGTGCTGTAAAGTCGGTTCCAACTCATAGCGACCCTGTATAGGGTTTCTGAGACTGCAAATCTTTATGGAAAGATGAGAAAGCCTCATCTTTCTCCTGCAGAATGGCTGGTAGTTTTGAACTGCTGACCTTGAGGCTAGCATTCCGACTTGTAGCCACTATGCTACACTATGATACACAAATCTGAAAATACAGTTATGCTTGGAGTGAATGTTTTATATCCCAATACTGAGTGTCGAGCTTTAACTCCTTTTGTTGTCCTTAGTTACCACCCAGTTGGTTCCGATGCAAGAAACTCAAGTACAACATAACAAAACGAAGTCCTGGTTCTATGCCCTGGTGGTACCGTGGGTTAAGCTACAGGTGGCTAACTGCAAAGTTGATGGTTTAAACTCGCTGATCATTTTACGGAGAAAGATGAGACTGTTTGCTACCATAAAGATTTACATGCTTTGGAAACCTTCAGGAGCTGTTGTGATCTCTTGAAATGAGTCAGAATTCAATGACAGTGGGGAACTGTTGAGGCTAATGCATTAATCTATATTATTGAGAGTTTCTGTCATTTTTTTCTAACCATCCACCTTACCAAACATGATTTATTTCTCTAGTGATTAGTTTTTCCTGATAAGGTTTCCAAAGCAAGTATGCCAAAATCTCAACATCCTTGCCTCTAAAGGAGCATGTTTTCATTCTCCTAACAGTTCATCACATATTCAATATTCTAAAATATCTTGGGCATCTGTTTATAAAGAAAACAAAATTCAGTTTTTCAGGGATAAGAAAGCCATTTGTTTTTCTGTTTACCTTGTTATTACACTTATAAAATCTAAGCAAATGCCAATAGACATAAAGCAACTTATGTATCTCTTTTGTAGTCCTGGTGTGGCACTGTAGGATAAACACTGGATTGCTAACAACAAGGTTGGCAGTTCGAACCCATCAGCCACTCTTTGGAAATCTATGCATAATGGCTATTTAATAAGAACAATATCTGTTGGCAAATAATAGAATTTTCTTCAGAAAAGCATTTGACTGAAAGAATAAGAAATTTCTTATGCTTAGCGTCACCTTGGTATATTTCTAAAACATTTGTTACTTGCATTTGTAGTCATTTTCAAATAGGCATGAAAAAATAGAAAAATGCTTATTTATTTTGTCCTTGAAGTAATCTCTGGTTTTGGTATAAATTTTCTATTGAAGCATTGTTGTTGTTAAGTGCCGTCGAGTCAATTCCAACCCATAGTGACCCTGTATAGAGTTTCCAAGGAGCAGCTGGTGATCTTGAACCACCAACCTTGTAGTTCAAATGGCTGTGCAGTCTGGCACATTATCCCATAGTGCCACACCAGGACTCATAATACTTAAATAAATCAATCTGTATATAAAATCTTAAGCATGCAGTTCAATTACTTTCATGTATTAATCATATCCTTGTGACCAAAACCCACATCAGTATTTAGAATAATATAAATAATCCCTCCTACTCATTATCCATCCCTCACCTTCAAATATTATGATTTTTTTCACACCCAGATTGCTTTTACTTATTTGGGGAATTAATATAAATATACTCATATTGTGGTGATAGTGATTGTGTATCTTGGGGTTGGTTCTGACTCTGTTGTTATTAAGTGCTGTTGAGCCCATTCCAACTCATAGCGACCATATGCACAACAGAACGAAACAGTGCCCAGTCCTGTGCCATCCTCGCAATCACTGGTACACTGGAGTGTACATTGCTGCTGCCACTATGCCAGTTCATTTCAATGGGAGTCTTCCTCTTTTCCGCTGACCCTACACTTTAGCAAGTATGATGTCCCTCTCCATGGACTGGTCCCTCTTGACAATATGTCTGAAGTATGAGAGATGAAATCTTGCCGTCCTGGCTTCTAAGGAAGATTCTGTATATGCTTCTTCTGAGAAATATTTGTTTGTTCCTCTGGCAATTCATGGTAATTTTAACACTCTTCTCCAACATCATAACTCAAGTGCATCAATTCTATGGTCTTACTTATTCATTATCCAACTTTCACATATATATGACACTATTGAAAATACCATGGTTTGGGGCAGGCACACCTTAATCCTCAAAATGACATCTTTGCTCTTGAATACTTTGAAGAGGTCTTGTGCAGCAGATTTGCCTAATGCAATACATCATTTGATTTCTTAACTGCCGCTTCCTTGAGTATTGATAGTGGATCTAAACAAAATGAAGTCTTTGACAACTTCAATCTTTTCTCCATCTTTCAGGATGCTATCTATTAGTCCAGTTGTGAGATTTTTTTTCTTCTTTCTTTACATCAGAGTGTAATCAATACTGAAGGATGTAGTCACTGATCTTCATCAGAAGTATTTCAAGTCATCATTGCTTCCAGCAAGCAAGGTTGTGTTATTTGCATATCAAAGTGTTGTTAAAATTCTTCCTCCAATCATGATACCATGTTTTTTGTTTAATCCAGGTTCTCATATATTGTATTCAACATAAAGATTAAACAAGTATGGAGAAAGGATATAACTCTGGTACATAGCTTTCTTGATTTTAAACCCTTCATTATCCCCCTGTTCAGTTAAAACAACTGCCCCTTGGTTTATGTACAGGTTCTGGAATGCCCATTCTTTAAAATGTTATTCATAGTTTGTTATAACCTACACAGTTGAATGAATGCCTTTGCATAGTTCATAAAGCACATGTAAACATCTTTCTGGTATCCTCTTTCAGCCAGGATCCAGCTGATGCCAGCCGTGATATCCCTAGTTCCATGTCCTCCTCTAAATCCAGCTTAAATTTCTGGCAGATCCCTGCTGATGTACTGCTGTAATCATTTTTTAATTATCTTCAGCAAAATTTTACTTGCATGTGAAAGTAATTGTTCAATGATTTTGTTTTTCAATGATTTCTAGATATTGTTCAAAAGATATTGTTCAATGATTTCTACATTTTGTTGGGTCACGTTTTTTGGAATGGGCACACATAAGTCTCTTCCAATCAGTTGGCCAAGTATCTATCTTTGAAATTTCTTGACATAGGCTAGTAAGTACCTCCACTGTTGCATCAGTTCATTGAAATATTTCAATTTGTATTTTGCCTATTTTTGAATCCTTTTTTTTTTTTCCCCTCCCACTAATGAATTATGAGTCCTGGTGTGGTGCTGTGGGTTAATGCGCCAGACTGCAAAGCCATTTGAACTGCAAGGTTGGCGGTTCAAGCTCACCAGCTGCTTCTCAGAAACCCCATACAGGGTTGCTATGAGTTGGAACCAACTCGACGGCACTTAACAACAACAACAATGCCTTAATTGCAACTTGGACTTCGTCAGTATTGTTCTTGATGCTATGATGTAGCTAGAAATGATTGGCCATTGACCGCTTCTATTTGATATACTGACTCTGTGTATTCCTCCCATCTTCTTTGATGTTACCAGTATCATTCAGTATTTTGTCCATAGAATCCTTCAGTATTGCATACCAAAGCTTTACTTTTTTCTTCAGTTTTTTTCAGCTTAAGAAATACTCTGTATTCTTCCCTTAGAGAAATAAGTCAATTACAAAAGGACAAATACTTTATGAGACCACTATTGCTAAAAGTCAAGAAAAGGTTTTCATGCTAAAAGAAACATTCTTTGATGGTTACCAGAAGTGGGAGGGAAGGTGCAATAATTAACTGACTAGAGGATTGTTGTTGTTAGGTGCCATTGAGTCAGCACTGACTCACAGCGACCTTATGCACAGCAGAACAAAACACTGTCCGATCCTGGGCCAACCTCACAATTGTTGCCACGCTTGAGCCCATTGATGCTGCCACACTGCCAATCCATCTCGCTGGGGGTCCTCCTCTTCTTCTCTGACCCTCCACCTTACCAAACAAGATATCCTCCTCCAGCAACATGATATCAACTCCAAAGTATGAGAGATGAAGTTTGGCCATCCTGGCCTCCAAGGAGCACTCTGGCTGCACTTCTTCCAAAACGGATCTATTGGTCATTTTGGCAGGCCATGGCACTTTCAATATTCTCCTTCAACACCATAACTCAAATGCATCAATTCTTCTATGGTCTTCCTTATTCACTGTCCAGCTTTCACATACATATGAGGTTATTGAAAATACCATGGCTTGGGTCAAGCGCACCTTAGTCCTCAAGCTGACATCTTTGCTCTTCAACACTTTATAAAGGTCCAGAGGGTAGACACATGTTAAACTTGGGTGGTTGGGAAGGCAATATACAAAAGGAGGAAGGTTGGCAGAATAATGAAAGCAAGGGATGACATTGGGAAGACTGCAAGTGGTAAAGGGAATTGATGTAAACACAGTTACATACAAAATCCTACAATAATAGTGGAGTCCTGATATGGTGCTGCAGGATAATGCACTGGACTACAAGATTGATTTGAACTGCAAAGTCAGTGGTACAATTCCACCAGCTGCTCCTCAGAAAGCCTATACGAGGTCACTATGAATCAGAGCTGACACCATGACACTTAACAACAACAACAGGTAAATAAACCTTTAGATGGGCTGAATGGGTATGGGAAGGAGAATGGGAGCATACCCACAAGTATATAAAGGTTCAACAGAGGATATTTGTACATAGATATTTACCTTTGCTGCAAACATATCCATGAATATGAATTACTGTAATGTACCATCAAGTCAGTTTCAACTCATAGCGAACATGTATAGGGTTTCCAAAAGCAGCTGGTGAGTTTGAACTGCTGACTTTGTGGTTATCAATCCAGTGCTTATCCTACAGTGGCACATAAAATTATGAAAATTTCTTAGACATTGCCAAGCACTTTGAGGGAATAAGTTACTGGGTCTAGGGGATCAGTCTCGGAGTATACCATAGTCAATTGGCATAACATAATTCACATAGACTGTGTTCTACATTCTACTTTTTGTGAATAGTGACTGGGATTTTAAAAGCTCATGAGTGGCCATCCAATATGCACCTATTAGTATCCCCATGGAGAGGAAAGAAAAGTAATGCAAATTGAAAAAGGTTGGAAACAATTTATCCAATGGAACACATGGACAGGAGTCTGCATGATTCTGAGACCAGAAGAACTAGATGGTGTCCAGCTACCACTACTAATTGCTTTGACAAGGATCACATTAGAAGGTCATGGATAGAGTGTGAGAAAATGTGGAGCAAACTTCATAATTATACAAACGATCTGGCTTACTAGTCAGAAAGAAACAGGAAGAACCTGTGACTATGACTTTTGGTCATCCTTCAGGTCTAGAACTGATCTCACCCTTGTGGTTCAATTTTCATTTAAGCAGTAGACAGGTATATACAGCTGTTGTTGTTAAGTGCTGTCAACTAGGTTCCGACTCTTAGTGACCCTGTATAGGGCTTCCAAGGCATGGCAGGTGTGTTTGAACCACCAACCTTGTGGTTCACGCCGACCTTGGGGTCCAGTGCTTATCCTACAGCACCACACCAGGTATATGTTGCTGTTGTTAAGTGTTGTCTAATCTATTCTGATCCATAGTAACCCTTTACATGTTTCTGAGGAGCAGCTGGCGAGATTGAACCACTGACCTTGTGGTTCACAGCCCAATCCTTATCTTACAGTGTCATACCAGGAGTTCACACCAGGTATATAGGAGAGGCAAAAACACTAATGAGGTATGCACACCATAAATGGTCAAGATTGAAGATCACAGGGCAGCATTTACTTAAAGAAAAAATTTAGAAAGGAAAGAAGGAGGAATGGAAATAAGAATCACATGGAGGAGGTGGGATAAGTGATGATACATTGAAAGGACTGCAATCATTGAAATGAAATGAAGT
>NW_006408554.1:451816-454055 GCF_000296735.1 Chrysochloris asiatica | reverse complement strand
GCGGAGCGGCTGGTAGTTTCGAACCGCTGACCTTAAGGTTCACAGCCCGATTCGTAACCACTACGCTACCAGAGCTCCTTGAAGTATATGATTAGTTGAATGCAAATCGAAGTATATGATTAGTTGAATGCAAATCTGATAATCTGCTCTGTAATCCTTCACTGAATTCACAATAAAAAATAAGTTTTGAAAAAAGTTATTTCCATCATTTCCTGCATTGTTTCTCTTCCTTGGATCATACTTCTTTGTAAGGTTGAAGTCTTGCCATAATGAAAGATTTCTAAACAATTAGAAGTTGAATTAACTATAAAATTCATACTTTCATTATCTATAAAAATTTAATTTAAAATCTTATACTATATCCATGGCCTATGACCTAACTGCTACATAGAATTTCAGATAGTGTTTTATTACATGGGTGTTCTTCCTTCTCACATATTTAGATAAAAGAAGCACGAGAACTATAGACCCATTCTAATTATTTCAAAAGAATAATACAAATTTTGAACCCTTCATAAATATCACCCTAGGTTGTAAAATCCCTTCAGCACTATTTGCCTTTCTCTCCATAGAATGGGTTCAGAGTAGAGCAAACCACAAGTAAACTCACAGGGTTTCATACCAGTAATAACGGTGACATGAGGTGAGAAATAGTAAGGGCAACATTCAGGATCTGGGTCAAGAATATTAGTGAAGGTCTCACCAATTCAAATTTAGGGTATCTTGTATGAAGCACAGAAATAAGGAATACACAGGCTGCCTTTATAAGGAGTTTGGTTATACAAGCTCTGGTCAGGCTCCCGGTTTTTGTGGCTATCCAGGCAACCCATCTCACCTATTTAGTGAGGCCAGGTGAACCAAGGAAAGAACTAACAACTGAGTGCTTTTCATTGCTAATCCTGGCCCTCACTCACTTCATGACCTCTTCTGGTGTGTTTCTTCAGCTGGAAAGTGGAGATAATAATAATGACCTATTTAACAAGGGGTGTTGTGTGGATTGACAGTTAATAACATGTTTCTACAAGACAAGGCAGCATTGAGTTTGCAAATACTAATAGAAAGTTTCTCACACTGCAAAGTAAATTAGTGCTTCTCTTGAAGAAAACCCACCAAACGAGACCATGAACATACAAAGCAGTTTAAGTAAGGTGAGCTTCTATTTGACAGATGAATCTCCATTTTCTAAAAAGATACTTTATAAAACTTTATAATGTTTTCTTTTTGATAGGTAAGTCACTCTTGAGCATTTAAAAGCTTTTTATAAAAGTCACCTATGCCTATTCTGTTATTTTAGTGTTAAGAAATGATTATTTTTGTACGCTTGAATGTATTTCATCTCTCCCCAAAATTAACCATGAATAAAATATATAATATCACAGAAATCACCTCTAAATAATCAGAATCAAAATGCACGTTCATTTTGACTCATATAAACCTTTTTGTTACTGTCGCTGCCTCATTTTGAGCGTCCCCTGTTCTGCTTGCAGAAATTGTGTTAAGCTTAATGAACTTGGGTGTATGCATAGATTTCTGGTACTTTGTAAAATTCATGTATCTCATCAGGTAGTAGACTTCTAATAGTTCAGCGCTGGGTCAGTTTAGTTGTAGACAAAATTACACATGCCTGTTAATGCCTCCATGCTATGAATTCCATTTTTCCATTTCCTTTGTGTTCAATTGTATTATTAGTCATGCAGATGAATAAAAGGCATAGGATATGCAAAAAAAAACTATGAATTACTTTATTTAAAGAAAATAAAAAATTAGTGATATCTTCTAGTCACTAGAATTACTTACTGAATTTTAGAACTCCTACTGACGCTGTTAAAGAATGTAAACTTCAAGAACAAGTAATAAAGCTGGTAAAGGAATTTTTAAGAAAAATAATTCCATTTTACCAAAGATTGTTAAAATTTTTTGACAAATACGAAGAGGACTGATCAGGCAGTTAGTTGAAATTTTTTCCAGGTTCATTGACAATGGACAATTTTTGTCTTTTTCTAAATTTAAGGGAATTATAGTAGCAAGTTGAAAGGAGCTATATAATGAATAAGTTTTATTTGACCTTGACAAATGATTTAACTCCAAACTTATTAGTTTATTTGATCATTATAACTTCCTTGAGTAATATAATCCTATTTATACATGAGAAAAGTAAGACTCAGAGTTTGTTCAATTGCTTTTTTTTTTAAGTAAAAAAAAAAAAATTAACTCCTTTTTGTAGACCCTTAGCCATAGG
>NW_006408554.1:448295-450829 GCF_000296735.1 Chrysochloris asiatica | reverse complement strand
TTGACGTTTCATTTGAAGTTTTACCCTCACTAAGCCATGTTGCTCTCCATTGTATTTTCATCTAGATAATGTTTGGAGTCCTGGTGTGGCGTTATGGATTAATGCACTGGACTGCAAGTTCAGTTTGAACTGTAAGGCCACAATTCAAGCTCATCAGCTGCTTCTTGGAAACCCTATACAGGGTTGCTATGACTCAGAACAGACTCAATGGCACTTAACAACAACAGATCATGTTTGATCCATCTTCAATCTCTTTGTCTACTCCTACCCTTTTTCTAAGGAGCTCTGGTAGCGTAGTGGTTACGAATCAGGCTGTGAACCTTAAGGTCAGCAGTTCAAATCTACCAGCTGTTCTGTGGGAGAAATATGAGGCTTTCTGTTCCCATAAAGATTTATAGCCTCGGAAACCCTGTACAGGGTCACTATGAGTCAGTTCCGACTGTACGACACATAACCACCACCACTACCCTTTTTCTACCCCTCGTCAGCAAAGCTTAATTATGACTGCATTGTAATGAGGTGGTAAGCAATTAATTGTTTTTGTTGTCAGCTCATTAAAATGTCCCACCTAATGTCCTGGTGTGACCCTGCTGCATAAATACTAGACTGCTAACCAAAAAGGTTGGAAGTCCAAAACCGTCATCAACAGCTTCTTGAAAAGTCTATATAAGATCACTATAAGTTTGCACTGACTTGATGGTACTTAACAACCAAAGTCAGATATTAATTCTCAAGAAGGTGGAATGCAAATAGGAACCACAGAGAAGAAGCAGGATAAATGTTGTTGCATGGAGGAGATTATAATCATTGAGATGAAACAGAGTATGATTTGTTGAATGTAAAGCTGATGAGCTTGTCTGTAAACCTTCATTCAATTTACAATAAAAAGTTAAAAACACAAAAACAAAACATAAGCAAAGGAAGAGCACAAAACTGGATAAAAACTGCGCTTCTGTCAGTGATTAGCCTTTTCAACTAGAAAATAATCTTGGGACAACATTCGAGCAAAAAATTTCTACTGGAGAATAAACAACATACATTTGAAATTAATTTCTGCTGAGGAATAATTTTAAACTTTGGCTAAAGTAACACCTTACACTCATTAAACTGCAAGTGCATTGAGATCTGGACCTGGTATAACTCACAACTGCTCCCCTACACTGCTTATCAAAGTAATTTCTGCATAACTTGGGTTTGTGTTTATACGAAGATAAGGAGATAAAAACTATAAGCAGAGGGCTTTCCTCAAAGACCACCACACGAGTTTCATGACTGATTCTGAGCATGCGTGTTTGGGGACCATATTCTCTGGATTTCTTCTTCCACAAAATCAGTTAATACCTTTCCATGGCAGAATCTTTCCTCTCCCCTCTTCTCTTTCATTTTCTTTTCTATTGTTTCTGATTCCTCTTCCTTCCTTTCTTAAGAGTCTGTTATAAGTGAATCACACTGCATATACCTAATTTTCTTTGTTGTTGTTAAGTGCCATGGAGTCAGTTCCAACTCACAGCTTCAAATCTTAGTGGTAGCAAAAAGCCTCATCTATTCACCCCCCAGAGGGTTGGTGGGCGCCAACCTCTGATCTTGTGGTTTAGAGTCCAGTGCTGATCTTCTGGAACCACCAGAGTTTTCCATTTAACAGTTTATACATCTTTTTTTTTTTTTTTTTATGGCATGGGTTGCAATCCCCTCAATGTAACAGCACTCTTCCCCCTTCTTCCCCTGTTCCTGTTTCCATTTGCCCATCTCTCTTGCGTCTTCCTGACTTCTGAGCTTAATTTTTGGTCAAATGCTACTCTTTTGGTCTTGGGTGGTGGATTGTATTCCTTCTTGGCATTATTATTTACTTTATAGACCTGTCCATTGTTTGGCTAAAGTTGGACCCTGGGGTGGATTCAATTTCCACTGTCTTGGGGGTTCCACTAATCTCTATTAGGCCAATAAGTCTTTTTTTTCTCTATGTTTATGAGTTTCATTCTATAGTCCACCCCCTACCCCTGTCATGGAATTCTGTAGGTAATGATAGCTGGACACCATCTAGTTCTGATCTTCAGGTGGTGGAGGTTGTGGTTTGTGTGTTCCAGTAGTCCTCTGGACTGTTTCCTTGAATCTTTGATTTTCTTTACTCTTTGCTCTGGCCCATGAGAGCTCAATAGTTGCATCATAGATAGCTACTCACAGCTTTTAAAATCTTAGTCACTTCTCACCAAAGTAGGATGTAGAACATTGTCTTATGGACTGTGTTATGCCAGTTGATCTAGATGTCCTCCAAAACTGTGGTCCTTCCTCCACAGTTTATTTTCTTAGGGCTACTTAGAGCCTCAACTATAGCATTATAGGAACTAGTTTTAAAAGCTTGAATTTATAGAAGTCTTCCAACAAATTAAAAAACTCGAAAGAACGAAAGAACAAACTAGCTCAAGCCTTTGAACTCACATACTGAGGTAAATAGATGTTTGTGTTGAACAATATGCAACCTATTTTTTAGTTTACTTTGTTAAGAAACTCTAATTTAGCTAGAGAATGGGTTTGAG
>NW_006408554.1:445550-447385 GCF_000296735.1 Chrysochloris asiatica | reverse complement strand
CATACCTGATGGGTGTAAAGTGTTGCTATGAGTCAGAATGGGTTTTGGGTAGGAATAAGTGTCACAAATTGGAGGCTGCTACTAACAGAAGTCCTGGTGTGGTGCTGTGGATTAATGAATGCGCTGGACTGCAAAGTCGGTTTGAACTACAAGGTCGGCAGTTCAAGATCACCAGCTGCTCTTCGGAAACCCTATACAGGGTTGCTAGGGGTTGGAACCGACTCAATGGCACTTAACAACAACAATAATAATAACTAACATCTAGTAGTCAGAAGCCAGGGATGCTGCTAAACAAACTACACTTCAAAGTATAGCCTCCTAACAGGAAAAAAAAAAAAAAAATTTAATAGTGCCAAAGCTTAGAAACTCTGATCTTGAGCAACAGAAATACCAATACTTCTTTTGTTACTTAATGGTATATTAAAACAATAAATATGATATCTTAAGTAAAAGATATTTCTAGACAACCTGATAAAGTTCTTTTATTCACTTCTATTGTAATTCCAGTTGTATGGCAATGACATTTGAGGTAGTTTCAGTTACAAGGGGGCTTCAAAAATTTCATGGAAAATTGCATTATATTTCAATTCCATTTTTCCACAAAGTTTCTGAAACCCTCATATATATGATTGTTGTTGTTAAGTATCATGGCTCCTTCCATATATCATTAGTAATTATTTGTAATTAATGAGTATGTTATGCTTTACTTTGAAGATTCATACATACACATCTTTGATTGGCTTCACAGAAGTACTATGGAAATTGAAAAGCAAGTAATGCAGGAACATGTCATTTTATGGTGATCACACACATGTGGTAAGCACACATGCTTACCAGCAGTAAGATCTTACAATCTCTTTAATTATATCTATAAAATAATATGTAAGCACATCTTATTCATAGAACTTCTGCGAGTAGTATATAAGAAAATAATGTAAAGAGCATAACACATTATTTAACACCAAAAAGGAGTCCTGGTATGGCACTATAGAATAAGCACTATGTTACTAGCCTCAAGGTCAACAGTAACTCTTTGGAAATCCTATACAGGGTGAAGATGAGTTGGAACTGACTTAATGGTACTTAATAACAAGCACCCAAAATATTTAACTATTATTACTAGTATCATTATTCACTAATATTTGTTCCTTTTTCCTTTTTTTAGAAATTTGCAATTTACTCAACTGTCACCAGATGTCAATGGCATTTTATTATGTTGTTGTTGTTAATTGCCATCAAGTCGGTTTCAACTCATAGCCGCCCTGTGTAGGGTTCCTGAGGAGCAGCTGGTGAGCTGGTTCAAATCCACCTTTAACTGTGAGCTTTAACTGCTGAATTTACAGTTCAAACCGATCTTGCAGTCCAGCGCATTAATCCATAGTTCCACACTAGGACTCCTTTATAAATCTCCGACAAAATTGATAGAAATATATTTTGGATACATGTTTATCTGATAAAAGAAATGTAGTTTAGACATCAGAGAAGGCATCAGATTATGAATACTCTCTTAGTTTCCTAGTTCTGCTGTACCAGAAATACCACAATTTTGTGGCTTAAAGAATAAAATATTACTTTTTCACAGTACAAGAGGGTTCTAGTCTGAATTCAAGACCAAGGGCATAAGGAAAGGCTCTCTGCTGGATCTGAGGAAATAGTCTTATCTCTGTTTCTGTAGCACCAGCATCCCTTGGTTCCTTAGAGATCTATCCTCTCTCACTTGTGACTTCTTACTTCTGTCTATGCTGCTTTTTTTTTTTTTTTTTAATGTTTTATTGTGAATTATATGATAGTTTACATGGGAGAACTTTAATTTTACATTCATTCCATCTTATATC
>NW_006408554.1:441728-444110 GCF_000296735.1 Chrysochloris asiatica | reverse complement strand
CCATCTGCATATTGCAGATTGCTAATGAGTCTTCCTCTAACCATATGCCAAGTTTTCCTTCATATAATCCAGCTTCTCAAACTGTTTTCTCAGTATAGAGATCAAATACATATGATAAAAGAATACAGCCCTGGTACACACCTTTCCAGATTTTAAACCATTCAGTGGTCCCTTGTTCTATGCAAACAACTGCCTCTTGGTCTATGTACAGGTTTCTCATGAGCACAATTAAGTGTTCCAGAATACTCATTCTTAGAAATGTTGTTCATAGCTTGTCATGACCCACACAATAGAAAGCCTTTGCATAGTCAATAAAGCACAAGTAAATATTTTTCTGGTATTTTCCACTTTCAGCCAAGATCTATCAGATGTTAGTAATGATATCCATCATTCCACATCCTCATCTAAATCTGGAATTAACTCTGGCAGTTCTTTGTCAATGCACTCTTGCAGCCATTTTTGAATGATCTTTAGCAAAACTTTCCTTGCAGGTGATATTAATAATATTGTCCAATGATTTCTGCATTACATTGGGTCACTTATCTTTGGAATGGGTAAAAATATAGATCTCTTTAAATTAGTTGTCATAGATTAGTGAGTGCCTCCAGTGCTGCATTCATTTGTTGAAAGATTTCAATTTATATTCCGTCACTTCCCAGAGCCTTATTCTCTGCCAATGCCTTCAGTATATCTTGGACTTTTTGCTTCAGTATCATTGTCTTTTGATTATATGTTACCTCTTGAAATGGCTCAACATCAACCATTTCTTTTTAGTACATTGTCTCTGTATATTCCTTCCATGTTCATTTGATGTATTCTGCATCATTCAATATTTTGCCCATAGAATCCTTCAATATTGCCAGTCAAAGATTGAATTTTTATCTCTGTTCCCTCAACTTGAGAAATGGTGAACATGTTCTTCCCTTTTGGTTTTCTAACCCCAGATCTTTGCTCATTTCATTATAATATTTGACTTTGTCTTTTCAAAATGCTCTTTGAAATTTTCTATTCAGCTCTTTTACCTCCTAATTTCTTCCATTTGCTTTTGCATCTCTGCACATAGGAGCAAATTTCAGTCTCTTCTGACATCCATTTTGGTATTTTTCTTCTTTTTTGTCTACTTAATGACCTTATGCTTTCTTCCTATATGATAATGTTGATGTCATCCCAGAACACTTCTGGTTTTCAGTCATTAGTGTCTAATGCAGCAAATATGTTCTTTAGATGATCTCTATATTCAGGTGGGATACTTTCAGGTCATATTTTGGCTCTCATGGACATCTGTTAATTTTCTGTAGTTTTAGTTGAACTTGCATAGGAGCAGTTGATGGTCTGTTCCAAAGTCTGCCCCAAGCCTTTTTTTGGCTGATGATGTGGAGCATTTCCATGGTGTCTTTCCACAGATATAGTCTGTGTATTCCATCTGGTGAGGTCCATGTGTTTAGTCATCTTCTATATCCTTTAAGAAAGGTGTTTGGAATGAACAAGTCATTGTTCTTGCAAAATTCTGTCATGCTACCTCCAGCATCGTTTCTATCACCAATGCCATATTTCCATCTTCTGATCTTTCTTCTTTGTTTCCAACCTTCACATTCCAGTTGCCAGTAATTATCAACACATCTTAATTGCATGTTTCCACTATTCCACAGACTGAACAAATTGGTAAAATTCTTCAATTTCATCATTACTGGCTTTGGTGGTTGGTGCCTAAATTTGAATAATAGTTGCATTAATTAACTGGTCTTCCTTATAGGTGTATGGGTATTATCCTATCACAGAGAGCATTTTACGTCAAGATTGATCTTGAAATGTTCTTTTTGATGACGAATGTGGTACCATTCCTTTTCCATTTGTCATTCCTAGCATAGTAAACCATGTGGTTGTAAGATTCAAAATGATTCAAAATACCAGTCCATTTCAACTCACTAATGCTTAGGATATCAATGTTTATGCACGTCATTTCATTTTTGAAAACCTCAAATTTTCCTAGATTCATACTTTGTACATTCCATGTTCCAATTATCGATGGTTATTTACACCCATTTTTTTTTTTTTTAATCATTTTGAGTTGTTCCCCATCAGCACTTGAAGGTCCTATAGGCTTTACTTCATTTATGTCATCATGGTCAACTCAACTTTGAGGAGGCAGCTCTTCCCATTCGTATTTTGAGTGTCTTCCAACCTGTGGGGCTGATTTTCTGGCACTATATCTGACAATATTCTGGTGATTTTCATCATGTTTCAGTACTCAATACTTTGATGCTGACAGTGTTCCACTGCTATTCAGAAGGTTTTCATTTACATTTTTGGAAATAGTCAGTCTCTCTTTCTTCCTACTCTGTCTTAGTAAGTTCATCTGAAACCTGTATAGCATCGTTGACC
>NW_006408554.1:440512-441628 GCF_000296735.1 Chrysochloris asiatica | reverse complement strand
GTCTGCTCATCCTTTCAAGTGGAGATTTCTCATCTCTGGAGATTTGGATGTGGTTCCGGTTTCTACCTATAGTTTTATGTATTGCAAAGGCTCTGCAAGAAGCCCTGCAATATGCTGCTTTTTAATAATTCAGAATTAATTAGGTTTTGGACACACCCTATACAGCTATGGGTCCATTAACATAACAAAGAAAACCCTTTTCCCAAATGAGATTACATCTACAAATATAAAATTTGCGATTCTAATACATGTTTTGTGAGGACTCCATTCACTCCAAAACATCCTCTATTAGAAAAAGGTAATTTTCACATTTTCTATGATTTTGCATATCATGTATCAGTAGTGCATTTCTGCTCTATAATTTACTTGCTTTCTAAGGACGATACATCTGCAATTGATCAATTTTGATCACTACATGGCACTTTTGTATCTGTGATTAAATGAACAAACAATTTTTAAAAACAATATTCACCACTAAACCACCGGGTTTCACAGGAATGTCTGACACATTCTATCATTGTCTCCATGACATCCTCACATAAGTGGAATATGCATATTAGTATTCAGGTTACAGATAGCCTCTGTTTGCTACTATCATGTTGGCCAATAAAATGCTTCAATCTCTTTCATTCTGTGACATCAACAGTAAAAACAAAAAAACAAACAAGAGTGCTGCCCTGGAGTTGATTCTAGTTCTTAGCAATGCCAAAAGTCTAAAAATCAGTTTTAATTTGACCATATCACTCTAACCATAGCTAATACACCAATCTGAAAATTCCTTCTTTCTTCCAAAAAGATTAAGGTAGGATTGGATTTCTTGGGACTATTTCCCCCCAGTAGCAAATACTTTTAGATGTCGATACTGTAAGTAGATATTCTAGGCATTAGTGAGCTGAAATGTACTGGTATTGGCCATTTTAGCTCTGACAATCCCAAGGTTTACTATGCCAGAAATGATAAATGGAAGAGGAACAGCATCATATTCACCATCAAAAAGAGCATTTAAAGAGCCATCTTAGGATAATGCTGCCTGTGGTAGGATAGTATCCATAGGAACAAGGATGACCAATCAATACTTGTTGTTGTTGTTAGGTGCCATCGAGTCGGTACCAACTT
>NW_006408554.1:436470-439577 GCF_000296735.1 Chrysochloris asiatica | reverse complement strand
GAATAACTGCCTCTTGGTCCAGATTCCTCATGAGCACAATTAAGTGCTCCAGAATACTCATACTTGGCAATGTTGTCCATAGCTTGTCATGATCCACACAACTGAAAGCCTTTGTGTAGTCAATAAAGCACAGGTAAACATCTTTCTGATATTCTCTGCTTTCAACCAAGATCCATCAGACATCAGCAATGATATCCCTCTGTCCACATCCTCCTCATCTGGCTTGGAAGTACTCTGTCAATGTATGCTTGCAGCTGTTTCTGTATTACCTTTAGTAAAACTTTAGTGGCATGGGATATCAAAGAGATTGTCCAATGATTTCTGCAAACCGTTGGGTAAACTCTCTTTGGAATGGGCACAAATGTGGATCTCTTCCAGTTATTCAGCCAGATAGTTGTCTTCCAAATTTTTTGCCAGAGGTGAATGAGTGCCTCCTGTGCTGCCTCACTTTATTGATATATTTCTATTTTTATTCCATCAATTCCTACTATTATTCATATTTACACACCAACCACTAAAACCAGTGATGATGAAATTGAAGAATTCTATAAACTTCTTCAGTCTGAAACTGATCAAACATGGAATCTTCTGGTTCAAACTGACCTTGAGATCCAGTGCTTTATCCCACAAAGCCACACCAAGACTTCTCTACATCATAGTAAGACATAGCATTAGTTATTTAGCATATGAAGGAAGTCAATAGGGAGTCTGTCCAGAGAAGACATCTGGGTGTAACACCACTCAAAGGCATATGAAAATGGGAAATACATTAGTAAATGTTTGTTTCATCATAATTTTGCTAATGTCCTATGAATCAGATTAAGTATATTTGGCTAATCATATAAGTAGAAAGGAAATTACAAATAAGAGCACTCAAAGGTAAAAAGAATGGAAGAATGAAACACTTATAAATAAGAGCTATATGGTCAAAAATAAACTCTCAGTATTTACTCTTGCCTGTGTCATAATAAATGACATTTCTACTTAAAAAAATTTTCACTTTTACTAATTTGATCTTAAGAGAATCAAAAAAATGAATACACTAATTTACACTTACCAATGCTTAGCATAGTTTCTGATACCTTAAAACTTAAAATGTATTTGTTGTATAAATGAATAAATTAAAATAAATATGACATTGTCTTAGTTATGGTGTACTGTTGTTATTGTTTTAAGTGCCATTGAGTTGGTTACAGTCCATAGTCACCCTGTATAGGGTTTCCAAGAATTGAATGTTGGATTTGAACCACCGACCCTGTGGTTATCCAGTGCTTATCCTACAGCACCACACTAGGACTCTTATCTAGTACTACTGTAACAGAAATACCACAGGTGGATGATTTAATAAAATTTATTTTCCCTCAGTTTAGGAAATGAGAAGTCTCAATTCAGGGTTTTAGCTCTAGGGGAAGGCTTTCTCACTGTCACCTCTAGGGAAGGTCCTGTCTCTTCAGCTGCTGTTTCTTGGTTTCTTGGAGCTCTCCATGTGGCTTGGCATCTATCCTCCCTGACCCTGTTTTCTTGCTTGCTTGTTAAATCTCCTGTAACTCAAAAGTGACTGATTTAAAGACATCCAACATTAATACTGTCTTAACATAACAATGTTCCTTGCATTGGTGGTCCTGTGGTAGAATTCTCACCTGTTATGAGAAGGACTTGGATTTGTTTTTGGTCCATGGGACACTTAACATTTCCTTTTTGGAGTACTGGTATGGTGCTATAGGATAAGGACTGTACTGTAACCATTCAAACCCTCTCGTTACTCCTTGGAAGCACTAAATAGGGTGGCTATAAATCGAAACCTACTTGACAGAACTTAACATCAATAGCAATCTTAATACAATAAACAATCCTCAAGAGATTATAAACACAGGTATAGGGTTTAGGATCTACAGTTTATAGTTTGGCGGGGGTACAATTTAAACTGTAACAGACATAGACACACATATGCTACAAATACAAACTTGTCATTCTAAAGACCACAGTGAGCAAGTGCCACCACTCACTCCTGAACCACTGGATCAGGGGCAGAAGGTAGACAACACCTGATATTCATGACCAGTAAACAGAGACCCGTGCCCAAGCTCCCACCAGCTTTGCCACCAATCCAGATACAGAAGGAGAGTCCCCAGTGGTGACAAACTAGCATGCAAAGTATTATGCCTGTTCTGTAGCTGGATATATCAAAATAAAACAAAACAAAAAATCAGGGTGTAACAGATAAACACATAATCAGTAAATAAACACAGCAACTCTAGAATGTCTTGGATGTCATCAACCACAGATAACGTCAAATAAAAAAGGAAACAGGACAAATTGGCACAACAGGTGACCAAAATAAAGACCTGAGAAATCACCACGAGGGAAAATAGGCAATAGAATGATCTGGCAAGGAATTATATAGAGAGATACATAAAAATAAATGAAAACTAAAAGTATGGAAAATCAAGTTAATGGCAACCAAAAAAGAGCAGGAGTGGCAATATTAATTTTTCTTAAGATAGACTTCAAGGCAAAAACCAATATAAGGAATAAGGAAAATTAATATATAATGATTAAAGGGTCCATCTAGCAAGAAAACATAACCATATTAAATATCTACACATTCAATGAAAGAAACCTAAGATGCAAAAAGCAAATATTAATAGAATTGAAAAGAGAAATAGACAACTCGACAATAACAGTAAGTGACTGCCACACCACTTTGGGTTGTTGTTGTTAAGTGCCGTCGAGTCAGTTCCGACCCACAGCGACCCTGTACAGGGTTTTCGAGGCTGTACAATTTTACGGGAGTAGAAAGCCTCATCTTTCTCCCGCAGAGCAGCTGGTAGTTTCGAACTGCTGGCCTTAAGGTTCGCAGCCCGATTCGTAACCACTACACTATAAACAACCAAAAAGAAACTCATTGAAGATACAGATCTCAACAACTCAACAGATTTGACTCCATAAGCATCTACAGAATACTCTACCTAACAAAAATGCAATGCACTTTCTTTTTCAGTATACATGGCTCATTCTCTAGAATAGACAAAATGGATGGATACAGTGATTGCAATAATGGGCTAAACTTTAACAGTGACTGTGGGGATAGCACAGGACTGGGAAGT
>NW_006408554.1:420127-433515 GCF_000296735.1 Chrysochloris asiatica | reverse complement strand
CAAAGATTGAATTTTTATCTCTGTTCCCTCAACTTGAGAAATGGTGAACATGTTCTTCCCTTTTGGTTTTCTAACCCCAGATCTTTGCTCATTTCATTATAATATTTGACTTTGTCTTTTCAAAATGCTCTTTGAAATTTTCTATTCAGCTCTTTTACCTCCTAATTTCTTCCATTTGCTTTTGCATCTCTGCACATAGGAGCAAATTTCAGTCTCTTCTGACATCCATTTTGGTATTTTTCTTCTTTTTTGTCTACTTAATGACCTTATGCTTTCTTCCTATATGATAATGTTGATGTCATCCCAGAACACTTCTGGTTTTCAGTCATTAGTGTCTAATGCAGCAAATATGTTCTTTAGATGATCTCTATATTCAGGTGGGATACTTTCAGGTCATATTTTGGCTCTCATGGACATCTGTTAATTTTCTGTAGTTTTAGTTGAACTTGCATAGGAGCAGTTGATGGTCTGTTCCAAAGTCTGCCCCAAGCCTTTTTTTGGCTGATGATGTGGAGCATTTCCATGGTGTCTTTCCACAGATATAGTCTGTGTATTCCATCTGGTGAGGTCCATGTGTTTAGTCATCTTCTATATCCTTTAAGAAAGGTGTTTGGAATGAACAAGTCATTGTTCTTGCAAAATTCTGTCATGCTACCTCCAGCATCGTTTCTATCACCAATGCCATATTTCCATCTTCTGATCTTTCTTCTTTGTTTCCAACCTTCACATTCCAGTTGCCAGTAATTATCAACACATCTTAATTGCATGTTTCCACTATTCCACAGACTGAACAAATTGGTAAAATTCTTCAATTTCATCATTACTGGCTTTGGTGGTTGGTGCCTAAATTTGAATAATAGTTGCATTAATTAACTGGTCTTCCTTATAGGTGTATGGGTATTATCCTATCACAGAGAGCATTTTACGTCAAGATTGATCTTGAAATGTTCTTTTTGATGACGAATGTGGTACCATTCCTTTTCCATTTGTCATTCCTAGCATAGTAAACCATGTGGTTGTAAGATTCAAAATGATTCAAAATACCAGTCCATTTCAACTCACTAATGCTTAGGATATCAATGTTTATGCACGTCATTTCATTTTTGAAAACCTCAAATTTTCCTAGATTCATACTTTGTACATTCCATGTTCCAATTATCGATGGTTATTTACACCCATTTTTTTTTTTTTTAATCATTTTGAGTTGTTCCCCATCAGCACTTGAAGGTCCTATAGGCTTTACTTCATTTATGTCATCATGGTCAACTCAACTTTGAGGAGGCAGCTCTTCCCATTCGTATTTTGAGTGTCTTCCAACCTGTGGGGCTGATTTTCTGGCACTATATCTGACAATATTCTGGTGATTTTCATCATGTTTCAGTACTCAATACTTTGATGCTGACAGTGTTCCACTGCTATTCAGAAGGTTTTCATTTACATTTTTGGAAATAGTCAGTCTCTCTTTCTTCCTACTCTGTCTTAGTAAGTTCATCTGAAACCTGTATAGCATCGTTGACCTTGCTGGTATTAAAAGACCAATGGCATAGCATCTAGAGCCACAGTAACACACAAGCCACTAGAGTATGGCAAACTGACAGATGACTGGTGGATCAAAACCTTTAGGACACAGAAAAACAATACTCAAAGGCCAATCCATAGCAATAAATTCAGAAATAAAAAAATATGAAAAAAGAACTAAAATCAATACTACTGTTTAATGAATTATTTAAGGTCTCTTCTAGTAATCTTTGTAACTCCTACCAAATAACATTTTTGCTCTGTTGTACCTGGGTAAGAGAACATGGGAGAAGATGCCAACAGTGTTACATGATTCAATTGTGACTATTTAACAGGGTTAACTGGGCCTGTTCAAACCTGGAACTCTAATATGTGTAAAATAAGCCATCTCAGAGCAGTAAGTGGAAGTCTCACTACCGTCAAAGATGAAGAGCCAAGAGTGGAGTGTGTCCTTTGGACCCTGAGATCCCTGTGCATTGAGCCTCCTTCACCCACATACAGAAAGCTGTGACATCAAAGGAGTGGCAGAGGAGAAGCAGAAGCAGAACTAAGAACCAGGACATAAAGCAGATCATTGGACATCATATTTCATGTAGCAAGTACAACTGAGTGATTCTGGGTAGAGACTTTGGGTAGTGCCTTCTTCCAGGTGTTAACTGGGGGAATTAGGTTTGCTGAGTCATGGAGCTAGAGCCAAATGCTTTCAGGCTGAAGTTTATGGTGCAGAGGTGTGTCCTGTGGGCATTTATCAACACCCCTCCAAGAGCTTTGTTAATATTACCCAGGCAGAGAAAGGTCTGCCTGTGCTTATGGCTCAGGAGAGGCTCTCCTGACTGAAAGAACTGTGCCCTGTGTGTTTTCTGGGGATGACTTGTAGCCTGTTAACTTCCCTAATATACCCCATAACTGTGACTACAGTGTCTGAGTTCTTTGTGGCCACTGTAAAAAAATTCTTGAACTTAGTTGATAGAGATGGCTCTGGGATGATTGGTTGGTGCCACGCTTTTACTATATGGTTTCAGAACCGGTTTGGTTGCTATGGCTCCAGACTCATGAAACCATGGGGTTTTGTAAGAGAAAGGCTGAAGGGACATGGGAAGTAAAACTGTTGATTCTTAGAAGGTTACTTTTGCTTTGTTGTTTGTTAACTGTAAAGGTTGAAAGACATGTAAGAGATGAGATGCTGCAACTGAGGAGAGAAAAGCTGTTAGTGGAGTTACCTGGAGCAAAGTCTGACTGGTTACACAAAATGACTAATAGAGGACTTGATCCACCTTGCCAGTAAGAGGTTTCATGCCCTAAGCACATGTGTGATGGAAATGCTTATTGAATATCTTAATTACAGAGAGCTTGTAAGCCCTCATTCAGCCTACACTTGATTGGATATGCAAAAAGGGGTGTTATAAATTGCTTAGAAGATATAGCATTTCTGGTTTAAGCTTATGTAAAGAAAACCTGAGTCCCATACAGAACTACTGAGATATTAGGAGATTTAACTGTGAAGGAAAGAACTACAGAAAGAAAAATGATTGGCACTTTGAGTTTTTAATAATTGATTTACCAATGTATGTACTGAGGAAGGAAGTCTGTGCCCATCAGAAAAAAATCCTCTTCTGAACTGAAAGGGGAACCAATCAACAGACAACCTGGTATGTTTGCTGGTGACCATCTGAATCCACTTGATGAGTGAACGTGAGGAAGAATGAAGCAATGAAGAAACAGTGTGAGCAAGGAAGGTCCGGCAGGTCAGAAGTTAGGGAGTTCTGTGAACTCCTGAGCCTACAGACACCAACCTAACCCTTTAGGGGCTAAGACTGAGAGAGACAGAGTGAAGAGACAGCTGGTCTGAAGAGCATAGAGGTATGTGTGGACTCCCAAGCTTGCATATGGGGCCCATTTGACCTAGCTTGAATAGCTAAGACTGAACTAACCAAATGAAGAGAAAGATATGTGACACGGTGATTAGTATAAATCACTGCTGTTTGTATTATTTGCTCTGGAGTCCTGTTGTGACAATGTGGGTTAATGTGCTAGACTGCAAGATCAGTTTGAACTGCAAACTCAGCAGTTCAAATTCACCAGCCACTCCTCAGAAACCCTATACAGGGCTGCTCTGGTAGCATAGTGGTTACGAATCGGGCTGCTAACCTCAAGGTCAGCAGTTTGAAACTTCCAGCTTTTCCGCGGGAGAAAGATGAGACTCTCTGCTCCTGTAAAGATTTGCAGCCTTGGAAACCCTGTTCAGGGTCACTATGAGTCGGGACTGACTCCACGGGTACTTAACAACAACAATGGGTTGAAACTGACTTGATGGCACTTAAGAGTAACAAAAAAGCTCTGGACTGGACTTTGCTTGTGGATGCAGATGCTCAAAGTTCCAAACACAACAGATCAAGAAACATGTTTGTCTTCAGAGTACTCGGTTGCTGTTATTGTTAAGTGTCATGGAGCCAAGTTTGACTGATAGAGACAATGTATACGATTTCTGATTATCAGCTGGTGGGTTTGAACCACTAGGGATGGGCAATTTAGAAATTGGCTATCAAGCATGAGAGATAAAGGCATAAAGTGGCTGGGTTACAAGCTTTTTGGTGTACTTGGAGTTAAAATTACATGGGGAATATTAATTCATCATGTGTGAATTTAACAATGGCTAGAAGAGTCAGGTGTGCCCTGTGGTCTAGTGAATTATTTAATGTCTCTTCTAGCCATCTTTGTCTCTCCCACCAAGTAATATATTTGTTCTGCTAAGTATAGGTAATAGAAGTTATAAGAATATGCATCAGGATTGTAGATTCTATTGTGAGTGGTTAACAGAGTTAATTGTGATTGTATAGACCTAAAATTCTAATGTGTGTAAAATGAGCAGTCTCAGAAACAGAAAGGGCCTGGGGGATCTCACTACCATCAAAGATGAAGAGCCAGGAGTTGAGATGTCCTTTGGACTCTGAGATCCCTGTGGATTGAAAACCTTCACCTGGACAGAAAGCTGGGATACCGTAATGGTAGAACAACAGTTACAGCTGAACCAAGAACCAGAGCCATAGACAGAGTTGTGAGCTTCCCAGCCCACAAAGCAAGTAAAGCTGAGTGACTTTGGGCAGGAGGTTTGCTTTCATAATGGAGTGTCTCCAGACACTTAATTGGGGAAGAAAGGTTTGCTGATCATGGAGCTAGAACGCTGTGCCTTCAGGATGAAGTTTATGGTTTAGTTTCGTATTCTGTGGATATTTATCAGCAGTTCTAAATAAGCTTTGTTAAAATTACTTGGGCAGAGGTAGCCTTGCCTGTGAGCATGGCTCAGGAGAAGCTGTACTGACTGAAAGAACTGTGCCCTGTGTGTTTTCTGGTATTGAGTTAATGACCTGTTAACTTCCCTATTATGCCCCATAATGTCAACATGGTGTCTTAGTTCTGTGTGGCCATTGCAATGCATTATCGACATTTGTTGGCTAGAGATGGCTTTGGGAGGAATAGTTACTGCCCCATTTTTCACATACAATGACTCCAACAATTAAATAAAGATAAAAATTTAAAAAGCTTCCAGAAAAGAAATAATAATGATTAAAGCAGAAATAAATGAAACAGTGAAACATCAGAAGGAATACAAAAATCCAGAATTGGTTCTTTAAAAAGATGACAGACCATTGGCAAATTTAACAAAGGAAAATAGAAAAGATACAAATAGCATAAATAAGAAATGAAAGGGATGACATTGCAACAAAGCCAACTGAAACAATAAGAGTAAGAACAGAATACTGTGAGAAGTATTTATGCATTATTTATGCATTCGAACAATTTGAAAACCTAGAAAAAAAAAAAGGAGCAAATTCCTAGAAACACAGTACATACCTAAATTAACACAGACTGAAGTGAGAACTTTGAGCAGATCCCAACAAAAGAAGAAATTGAACAGGTTATAATTAAAAGAAAACAAAAAACTTCCCACCCCCAAAAGTAGTCCTGGTGAAGATGGATTCAATGGAAACTTCTTGACACTCTACCAAATTTCCTTTTGACTTGTTAAAGCATCCTTCCTATCGTTGTGATCTTGCTCCATTGGGCTTTCACCTGTTTGGACCCCTGGAAGCAGCCCATCGAGGATGAGATTTACCTGTGATGAAGAAGTGATGACGGCAGTGCATTCATGGCTTGAGCTCAGCCTAAAACATTTGGGAATAAGGGAATATGAAAGCTTGTAGACAGATAGATTAATTGTACTGAAAAGCAAGGAGATTATGTAAAAAAATGGTGTATTTGTATTTTCTAAAAGTTGATTAAAATATAAATTCAACCATCAGAATGCAATCAACACACTTCACTACAGGAATAAAACAAAGGAAAGGAACCATGTGCATTGATAAAATTCAAAACCCATTCCTGATAAAAACTCAGTAAAATAGGAATGGAAGGGACATTCCCCAGCATAATTAAGGACATATAAGGAATCTTGCTGTAGTATTATGGGATATACACTGCACTACAAACCACAGGGTCAGCAGTTCAAACCCACCAACTGCTCCTTGGAAACTCTATACAGGGTTGCTATCAGTCAGAATTGACTTGATGACACTTAAAACAACAAAGTACAATCAGTGACCAAAATTATTCTCAATGGAGAGAGACTAAAAGCATTCCCCTTGCAAATAGGGAACCAGACAAAGATGCCTTCTAACATCACTCCAATTCAACATTGTTTTGGAAGTCCTAGATAGGCCACTAAGGCAACAAAGAGAAATAAAGGGCAACCAGATGGTTAAGAAAGAAGTAAATAATGCCTATTTGCAGCTGATATTATCCTATATATACACAATTCCAGAGACTCAGCAGAAAACAACTGAATTGAATTGAAAGATTCAGCAAAGTGGCATGGTGCAAGATCAACATTCAAAAATCAGTTACATTACTTATACCATGAAAGAGAACTTTGAAAAGGAAATAAGGAATACAAGACCATTTACAATAGTTACAAAAATATAAAATGTTTAGTAGTCAACCTAACCAGAGATATAAAAGACTTATACAAAGAAGACTATAAAATAATACTACAAAAAAGTACAAGGGCTATATGGAAGAACATAACAATCCCCTGGATAGGAAGATGCAACATTGTGAAAATGCTAATTCTACCCAAAGGAATCTATAGACATAATGGAGATATCATCAACATTCATTCAGGAGATGAAAATTAACAACTTTATATGGAAAAGAAAGAGACTCTAAGTAAACAAGGCACAACTGAAGAAAAGCAAATAGGAAGTCTCACACATCCTGATCTCAAAACTTCATACGCAATCATGATAGTCTAAACAGCTTGTTATTGGGACAACAAGAGACACACAGACCAGTGGAACAAAATGAAATCCAGAAGTAAATTCATTCACTTATGGACAGCAGATTTTTCACAAAGGGTCAAGAACTGTTTAAAGGGGAAAAGACAATCTCTTTAACAAATGATGCTAGCAAAATTGGATATCCATTTGCAGGACTATGAAACAAGATCCGTATCTCATACAAAATACAAAATATAATTCAAAATGGATCAAAGACAAATGTAAAACTTAAAACTATAAGGATTACCATAGGAAAAATAGGGACTAACATACAGACAGACCCTAATTCACAGCTTAAATACACTATCAAAATAATGTATGATCTGCCGAAGATAAACTCTTAGACCTTCTGAAAAGGAAATGCTTAGACACACCAAAAGACTTAACCAATAGAGTAAGAATCTACATACAGGGGAAAATATTTGGCAACAACATATTAAAAGCAGACTAATCTCAAACATTTATAGAAAGTGTGAATACTACAAAAAGAAAAAATGCAATCCAATTTTAAAATGGACAGAACCCATGAACAGACAATTCACCAAAGAGGATCTTCATGTAGCCAGAAAACACATGAAGAAATGCTCATGATCATTACCCATTATTATTGCTGTTAGGTATCCTCCAGTCAGTTCCGAATCACAGTGACCCAATGCATGACAGAACAAAACATTGTCCTATCCTGTGTCATCCTCTGTTATGTATGAGTTCATTGTTGCTGCCACTATTGTGAGTCTTCCTTTTTCTTTTGGTAACCATTCACTTTTGCAGTCATGATATTCTTTTCCAGGGACTGAGTCTGCTTGACAATATGTCCAAAGAACAAGAGACAAAGTCTCACCATCCTCGCTTCTAAGGAGCAGTTGGGTTGTATTTCTTCCAAAACAGTTTTATTGTTGTTCTTCTAGCAGTTCACGGTACTATCAGTATTCTTAACCAACACTATAATTCAAATGCATCAATTATTCCATTGGTTCCAACCCATAGTGAACCAGTATAGGGTTTCCAAGGAGCAACTGGTAAGTTTGACTTGCCGACCTTGTGGTTCAAACGGACCTTGCTGTCCTGTACTTTATCTTGCAGTACCATACCAGGACATTTGTCATTATTGTTAAGTGACATTGAGTTGGTATCGACATATGATGAACCTGTATAGGGTTTCTAAGGAGTGGCTGGTGAGTTTGAACATTTAGGTAATTAAAAATACCATGGTTGTTGTTGTTGTTAAGTGCTGTCAAGTCAGTTCTAACTTGTAGTGTAGTGACCCTGTATGGGGTTTTCAAGGAGTAGCTGGTGAGTTTGAACCACCAACCCTGTGGTTCAAATGACCTTGTGGTCCAGTGCATTATCCCACAGCACCACACCAGGACTCCTTTAGACACTAAAGACTGAAAACAAGAAGAGTTGTTGGAAGATACCAAGCATATCATACAGAAAGAAAGACAAAGTTCATTAAGAAGACAAGAAAAATGGAAAGGACTGACATGGATACCAGAAGAGACCCTGTAACTTGCTCTCCAGCATAGAGATGCTAAAGCAAAATGGAGGAAATTAGTAGGTAAAAGAGCTGAACAGAAAATTTCAAAGGGCTACTCAAGAAGACAAAGTCAATTATTATAATTATGAAATGTGCCAAGACTCTGAGCTAGAAAACCAAAAGGGAAGAAAAACGTTCAGCATTTCTCAAATGGAAAGAACTGAAGAAAATACTCAAGCCTCAACTTGCAATACTGAAGGATTCTATGGGCAAAATAATGAATGATGCAGAGAGCATCAACAGAAAGAAGATGGTATGAATACAAAGAGTCACTGTATCAAAAAGAAATAGTTGATGTTCAAACATTTCAAGAAGTTGCATATGATCAAAAGTCAATGGTACTTGTGTGGCACTGCACAATAAGACACTGGACTGCAAAATGGGTTTAAACTGCAGACCTTGCAGTTCAAACCCACCAGTCACTCCCTGGAAACTCCTAGAGTCACTATGAGTGAGAATTGATTTGATGGCACTTAACAACAATAACAGTGATATTGCAGGGAGAATTCCAAGGTACACTGAAGGCATTGTCAAAGAACAAGTCTCCAGGAATTGATGGGATGCAAATTGAAATCTTTCAGCAAAATAGAGGCAACACTGGTGTCTACTCACTCATCTATGTCAAGAAATTTGGAAGACAGTTATCTGATCAACAGGAAGAGCTCCATATTTGTGTGCATTCCAAAGAGAGGTGATAACCAAATGTGGAAATCATCAGACAATAGCATAAATATCACATGCAAGTAAAATTTTGATAAAGATGATTTAAAAAAATGACAGCAACAGTACATTGACTGGGAACTGCCAGAGGATGTGGAATGACATTTTTCATTGCTAATCAGCTAGATCTTAGCTTAAAGCAAAGAAAGATGTTTGGTGATGGTGGTAGTATTCTGTGGAGTCATTTCCTACTCATAGTGACCCTGCCTAGGGTTTCAAAGGCTGTAAATCTTTACAGGGGCAGAAAGCCTCATCTTTCTCCCACGGAGCGGCTGGTAGTTTCAAACTGCTGACCTTGAGGTAACTAGCCTGACTCGTAACCACCACACTGACAGAGCTCCTTAGAAAGAGGTCTACTTATGCTTTATTGACTGACTACACATAATTTAGACTGTAGTGATCATGACATGACATGGATAACATTGTGAAGAATGAATATTCCAGGACACTCAATTGTGCTCATGAAGAATCTGTACATAGACCAAGAAACAGATGTTCAAACAAAATAAGGAGATAGTGAGTAGTCTAAAATCAGATGTGTGCCAGGGTTGCATTCTTTCACCATATTATTCAGTCTGTATGCTGAGCAAATAATATGAGAAGCTGGGTTATATGAAGAACATGGCATCAGTGTTTTCTAAAACTCATTGTGGTGTTTTTTTCCTTCCCTATCTTTTTAATGACCTGTGCTTCCTTCATATATTATGTTCTCAGTATCAACCCACAAGTCTTCTGGTTTTTGGTCATTAGTGTCTAATGCATCAAATATGTTCTTGAGATAGTCTCTATATTCAGGTGGGATATATTTACAGTCATATTTTGGCTCCTATGTACTTTTAATTTTCTTCAGCTTCAGCCTGAACATGAATATGAGCAATTGGTGTTCTAGTCCTCAGTCAATCCTGCACTTATTTTGACTGATGATATTGAGCTTCTCCATCATCTCTTCCCACATATGTAGTCAATTTGCTTCCTGTGTATTTCATCTTGTGAGATCCACATATATAGTCACCTTTTATGTTGTTGAAAAAGGTATTTGCAATAAATAATTGGTCTTGCAAAATTCTTATCATACAATCTCTAGCATCATTCTTATCACCTCGGCCCTATTTTCAATGATAGATTCCTCTTTATTTCCCATTTTTGCATTCCAATCACTAGTAATCATCATTGTATCTAGATTGAATGGTTGATTAGTTTTAGACTGAAGACATTGGTGGTGGTGGTGGTGGTCGTTAGGAGCCTGACAATCCTGTACACAATGAAATGATAGGTTATTAGTCCTGCGTATCCTTGTATCAGTTGTGGATTGGACTCATTTTGATTTCCATTGACTAATTTTTGGTAGTAGATTTCTAGGCTTTTCTTCCTAAACCATGTTAGTCTGGAAGCTACAATGAAACCAATTAACTGTTGTAGCAATATGCAAGCCTCTACTGACAAACAGAGTTGGTTGCACTTGAGCATGTGGAGCTCTAGAATACAAGATAAGAATTCTACCAACAGTGCCCAACTGAACAACTAAATAGCTTAAATTTGACCAACTAGTGCCCAATTAAATAACTAAATAGCTTTAATTTGCCTCTCCAGTGTCTAAAGGAGCTCTAGTAGTGTAGTGGTTATGAGTCAGGCTGATATTCTCAAGGTCAGTAGTTCGAAACTACCAGCTGTTCCATAGGAGAAAGATGAGGCTTTCTGCTTCTGTAAAGTTTTACAGCCTCGGAAACCCTGTACAGAGTTGCTATGAGTCGGAAATGATTCCACAGCATATAACCACCTTGACCACCACCAGTGTCTAAAATAATGCTACCATGTCATAGAAGCTGTTACATATCTGTGATAAAATTGAAATGACTGCATTGAAACTATGAGCTAATAGTTAATGAATATATTTCCTTTCTCCTCCAAAATAAATGAGATAGTTTTAATTATACTGATCATATTAGTGAAAATTCCATCAGCAATGAAAATTTAAACTAGTGATAATGGACATGTTCTCTTCGATAGATATTTGTTATTCAGATTTGATGGAATTTTCTCTTTATCCAATTTGCAACCCCACACTCTCTTAAACAGATCCCTAAATAGCATATAGTTATATTAGGTATTTGAACTCTGGATTCAGATTGCCTGGGCTTAAATCTTGGCTCAGCCCATTATTAGCTGTATAATTTTGAAGAAATTACTTAGCATCAGCTTAATTTCCTCATTTATGGGACAGGGATAATGACTGTTGTAGTTATTGTTAAATGTGACCGAGTTGATTCCTAATCCTGTATAGGATTTCCAAGGAGTAGTTGGTGAGTTCAAACTGCCAACCTTGTGGTTCAAACTGACTTTGCGGTCCATTATTCTACAGCACCATGCCAAGACTCCATAGAATCTTGAAGGAGTATAGACATTGCAAAGTAAAGTTATTAAACACTTCATAATCACAACTACTTTTTAAAAATAATATTTTCTTACATGTTTATCCTACATTAGTAGGATTGATAAATGAAAGGTGAGTGATTCAAATCCACCAGCCACTCCTCAAAAACACTATACAGGGTTTCTATGAGGCAGAACGAACTCAACTTCACTTAACAACTGCAAGAAAACATTATTTCCACATATTTCTACTGATTAAATAATTTTGTGTGCTTGGGTTACTGTAAATTAGGGTCACATATATGAAGTCCTGGTATGGCACTGTAGGATAAGCACTGGACTGCAAACTGAAAGGTTAGTGGTTTCTACACACCAGCTGCTCCTTGTAATACTATGCAAAATCGCTATGAGTCAGAACTGACTTGATGGCACTTAACAACAATAACATATGGATAAAAGTACAGTGAATTCATAACTGGGCACAAGTAAATATGACATAATTCCTGTTAACATAATATTCTGGTATTACTGAAGACAAGATAGGCTTCATCCAATTTTTCCTCCTTTATTGGCAAATAGCAAATGAGATGTTCTTAAAATCATAAAAACGCCCATTTTTACTGATTGGATAGAGACTGGTGAAACCTCCAAGAACATGGTCCTTAGTTATCCTTCAAGTCTGGAAATGAATTCACCCCCATGGCTCAATTTTCAGTTAAACAATAGACTGGCCTAAGTGACTTCTGACATCCACTTTGGTCAGCATGGATTTCAAAAGAGACTCATACTTGCTACTGAACTTAAAGACACTAAAGTGACTGCAAGAAATGATGATGTAAAAGCAATGAACAGATCATTTCTAAGGACTGCTCAAGAAGACAAAGGAAAGTATTTCAATGGAAAACAAAAAGACTTGGAGTTACAAAAGCAATAGTGAACTCCACACTTAGCATTTCTCAAACTGAAGGAAGAGAAAAAAATGTCAAACTTCAGGTTGCATATTGAAAGATTATGTGGACAAAATATTGAATGACACAGGAAGCACCGAAAAAAGGTGGAACGAATACACACAGAGTCACTGAATCAAAAAGAACTGGTCGATGTTCAACTATTTCAAGAGGTAGCATGTGATCAACAACTAATGGTTTTGAAGAACGAAGTCTAAGTTGCATTGAAGGCATTGGCAAAAGCAAGACTCCAGGAATTGATGGAATACAAATTGAAATGTTTCATGAAACTGATGCAAAGCTGGAGGCTTTCACTATCTATGCCAAGGAAAGAGATCCAGTTTCTGATCCTTACAAAGAAAGATGAGCTAACAGAATGAAGAAATTCTCAAACAATGTCATTAATATGACATGTAAATAAAATTGGTTGCAGCAGTATATTGGCAGGGAGATACCAGAAATTTTAGCAAGATTCAGAAGAAGATAGACATAGAGCAAGGGCTCTCATTGTTATCATTAGGTGAATCTTGGCTAAAAGCAGAGCATACCAGAAAGATGCTTACTTGTGCTATGTTGACTATGCAAAGGCATTCGACTGTATGGATCATAATAAACCATGAATAACATTGTGAACAATGTGCATTCCAGAACACTTCATTGTGCTCATGAGGAATCTGTACATAGACCAAGAGGCAGTCATTAGAATAAAACAAGGGAATACAGAATAGTTTAAAAGCAGGAAAGGTGTGCATCAGGGTTATATTCTTTTACCATACTTAATCTATATGCTGAGCAAATTGTCAGAGAAACTGGATCATATGAAGAACATGGCATCAGAACTGGAAGAAGATTCATTAACAACTTTTGATATGCAGAGTATGCAATCTTGCTTTTTAGAAATGAAGAGGACATGAATACTTACTGATGAAGATCAATGACCACAGTCTTCAGTATCACTTGTAC
>NW_006408554.1:417181-417874 GCF_000296735.1 Chrysochloris asiatica | reverse complement strand
CTCCTTAGAGGCCAAGATGGCCAAGCTTTGTCTCTCATACTTCAGACATATTGTCAGGAAAGACCAGTTGCTGGAGAAGGATATCATGTTTGGTAAGGTGGAGGGTCAAATAAAAAGAGGAAGACCCCCAATGAGATGGATTGGTCAAGCGGCAGCATCGATAGGCTCAAGCGTGGCCACAGTAGTGAGGTTGTTCCAGGATTAGGCAGTGTTTTGTTCTGCTGTGCATTAGGTCTCTGTGGGTCGGTACCGACACAATGGCACCTAACAACAACAACAAAGTGGAAGGACAGCGAAAATGAGGGAGACCCCCAATGAAATGGATTGGCACAGTGACACCAACAATGGGCTCAAGTGTAGCAGCAATTGTAAGGATGGTGTAAGAACAGCTAGTGTTGAGTTCTGTTGTACACGCAATGGAATTTAACAATAACAACAAAATTTCAGTCCAATCATGTTAATTTCTTGGCATACATCTATTTTTATATTCTGGAGTTAGAATATGGCAGTGGATTTTTCAGTGGGTATATGGAGTCCTGGTATGACCTTGTAGGAAAAGCACTAGATAACAAGGTCATTTTGAACCACAAGTTTGGCAATTGAAACTCACCATCTACTTCTTGGAAACTCTATACAGGGTTTCTATGAGTCAGAACCTACTCCATGATTTTTCTGTGGCTTTTTTTTTTTTTT
>NW_006408554.1:409533-417081 GCF_000296735.1 Chrysochloris asiatica | reverse complement strand
AAGTCTCCTGCAAATGACTTCTTTAAGGTGTAAATGTGCAAAAAGATCACTTTGAGGCCTAAGGTGCAACTGACCCAAGCCATGATATTTTCAACTAACACCAGTAGTGTTTCCTTCTCTTGTGTACGTGTCTCTATGAGTCAGAATGATTGGAAGTTACCTAACAGAATAAATGGAGTCTCCTAGTGTGGTGCTGTGGGTTAATGCGCCAGACTGCAAAGCCATTGGAACTGCAAGGTTGGCGGTTCAAGCTCACCAGCCGCTCCTTGGAAACCCTATACAGGGTAGTTATGGGTCAGAACTGACTTGATGGCACTTAACAACGACATCAACAGAATAAATAAGGAGAGCAGTAGCTCTAAGGAGGGACATAAACCTTAGAATAATCAACCATATGATATCAAAAGGAAAGCATTTACCAAAGGACAAAGTTCAGAAGAGTTAAGAAAAAAGGAGGAGGAACGGAAATAGGAAACACAAAGAGGAAGTGAGATAAGTCATGTTATATCCTGGGGATTGTAATCAATGTTGTTGTTGTTGTTATGTGCCATGGAGTCAGTTCTGGCTCAGAGCGACCCTGAACAGGGTTTCAGAGGCTGTAAATCTTTATGGGAGCAGAACGCCTCATCTTTCTCCAGTGGAACAGCTGGTAGTTTCAAACTGCTGTCCCTAAGATTCGCAGACCAATTCATAACCACTATGCTATCAGAGCTCCTTTATAATCAATCAGATGAAGCAAAATGTATATAAATTGTTAAATGTAAAACTGATGATCTGTTCTATAAGGCTTCATCTAATTCATAATCTTTTTTTTTTAAAGACAAAGATGTTATAAGAAACATGGAATGTCTTTGAATATCATGTTAAAAATCTAGCTGAAAAATTTTTTTTAAAAAGTGGTCCTCCCGCTGTTTCTTATTCTAAAAGACAAATAAAGAAGGTAAAAGACACTATTTTTTTATAAAAAAAGAAAAGACATGCACTTTAACTTTCCATTCATTAGTTTATAGTAATTCTTTAAAGTGCCCACATGCATAATGTGAAGAGCAATTTGCATAATTCAGGCACGCAGTGTTTGCCCATGTCAAACATTTTGCCTTGCATTCTATAACACAGTTTTGAAATCTGTCAAGTATGAGATACAGGTTTTGATAAGGTAGAACTGTGGTTTTTAGTATTAAAATATTCTCTCTGATTACCTGGATGCAAATTGTGTTTTTAAATTTAGTTTTGTGACTCTTTCATTCGCTTGTACTTAAAATTTAAAATAACAGGATGTGTTTGAATATTCAGGAATACGTTATTATCTGTGCTTCTTGAAAGAAGTTGAAGTGTTTTTCTCCCTCAGAATCTGAATTGTCAATCACTCAACAGTCCTCTTTTTCCTGTTCATTGGTGCCAAAATCCACTACTTTCAGGTTGTTTGGTTTTCTGTTAGCCCTCACAAGCTGAAACCCCACACTAAAAAAACCACCAATATTTATTTTATAAAGTCTCCCACTTCTACATCAGAAAGGTAGATCATGCAATGAAGAAGTGAAATCTCAACAGCACTAATAAAATAGAAAGAACCCTAACCTACACAAGATGCATTTCTCACAATGGCTCACTTCAATTGGCCTTGAACTCCTAAACATTTCCAATTCTATACTTCTGAACTTCTTCTTCCATTCCAATATCCAAGAACTGCTGATTTATGACAGGTCCATCAGCAACACTTTGGCTACCTTATGAGTTTTGAATGAGTTGTTCAAGGAAACATCAGCTACAGGCCTGTATCTTGTTCAACCTAGAAGTTCATGTTCCTTTTGTTCTGCAGCTTTCTGGAGTATGTTATCCATATAAAGCCAAAACATGCAAACAAGCCTACTTTAATGGGCTTCAGTAGTTGATCTGGGCTTAGTTTCCCTTACATCATCATTTCTAAAAGGTACATGTTTAAATACCATGAAATTGAATGAATGTTTTGCTCAATTTTGGTTAAAAAGGAGTGGTTTACTTTAAGCAAGTGGGCCCCAGCTAGACCATAGTTAGAAGGAGGTAAAGTACACTAACACCAGACTTGCCCGGGAGGTGAAACCTTAGATTTTCAGTAAATACCTGTGTGTACACGCACGCTCACACATACAAGTCTAAATGCTTAATTTTCTTTTTTTCCAGGCTAAAGGTAACTTTATTATTATAATTTGGTTGAGCTACTTACCTTAAACCTTCAGGAAAATTATGACCTCAAATTATCTTAAACACCTTTATAACTTATTTTTGTAGAAATAATGAGTATCTTGAAGGTAGAAATATTTTCATAAGGCATTTATTCCTCTACATGGAACTTAGAAAAATAACTTTGTCATTATCTGTTGATCATATACATGGATTTTAGAGATACAGCCTCTTCTCTTTAATTTTTTTATTATACCTAAAAATAAAAATCGCATTTCTGCACATACTGTATTTATGGTATTAGTTCTTTCTCAGAAAAAATCTCTAATCTTCATTTGTAAATATTTTTAAAAGGAAAAACAGCTTTGCCTAAGATTGCACGTATCCCAAGATTTTCTTATTCTGCTAGTATACAATAAGCACTTCTTTGGAAGTGAGAGACTTGATTCCTTAGGTCAAATTTGGATTTGGCTACTTATCCCAAATTTGCTACAAAACAGTTGTCTGACTTTGTTAAATTCATAGGTCAGGGTGACCATCAAGATTGTGTCTCTGACTGAATGACTCTCTGCATATGCCACCACACATGAAAATTCTACTCATCTGTTATCTTTCAGAGACTTTTCTTTTTTGAGACTTTCTTCAACTATTGAAATGAAACTGATCATTTCCTTTCCAAATTTATAGAACCATAACACATCAAAATTAGAAATGTCTTTCAAAATTGTATAGACCAACTCCCAGTTATCATAAGCACCCATTTACCAACACCCCCAGACTCTGTGTGAACACTAGCATTCACAGCAAGTACATTACCTCAGGAGAAAACCCTTTCTCATCTCTGGAAAGCTCACATGCAGGTTTCCCAGATACCATGGCAGAGCTGCAGCAAAGGCTCATATACTGCATAAATGGAAACATACAAATATTCAAGCCAACTTTATATAACAAAACCACTTTATTCTCACCAGAGCACATCTCCCTCTAGACCTCAAATACATCCTTTGTCTGATAGTGCAAAAGATACTTGGTTGGTTAATAACTGTTGTTGTTGTTAGGTGCCATCGAGTCAGCACTGACTCATAGCGACCCTATGCACAGCAGAACGAAACACTGCCCGATCCTGGGCCAACCTCACTACTGTTGCCATGTTTGAGTCCATTGATGCTGCCACTTGGCCAATCCATCTTGTTAGGAGTCTTCCTCTTTTTCTCTGACCCTACACCTTACCAAACATAACAACCAGGATCTTTAAAAAGGCATCTACTCTCCTTATGAATGAGAGTGAAAGCATGGACTATTGACCAAAACAAAATGGTGTAAATGTAATCATTAGGTCTCAATAAATGAGGACCCTGCAAATGAGGAAGTTGGTTTAAAAATTAGCCAAGATGACCTCATGGTCCTAGAAGAAGAACAACACAAGGAGAATAAGACTCCCTTAAGCCCACCTAGATAGTTATCTCAGGAATTAAGCAGCTGAGACCCTAAAGGTAGAATGTTTCAGGAAGTTTATTACCTTATTATTTCTTTTTCTCTAAAGGTAGAATGTTTGAGAAGTTTATTGCTTTATTGTTTCTTTTTTGAAAGAATGCTATCCTGATGTTAAAATTGATTAAGTGTACATCCAAATGAAATTACCCTATAATGTGCCTGCTCTTTATGATGGACAGGACAGTCTTGAGAGCTTATTCTCCCTATCCTCCAGACTGCTGGCTTTCTGTTAATAAAGCTTGGATCAGCTTGCTCCCTATCTGTGTGATTGACTACAGTGACAGGTGGTAAACCTTAGTTTTCCTTTGGCAACAGGAGCAGGGAGGAAACAGAGCATCGACCTCAACACACACACAGATACATACATATAAATTCTTAAACCTTGTTCCTTGCTTTAATTTTGCAAAGTTGGCCAGCTTGAGGGAAAGAAATATTGTTATTAGGTGTGACTAAAATCAACCTATGTATAACAAAATGAAACCTGTTTGTAGGAAGTGAAGAGCATTTGATTAAGATCAAAGACTACAGACATCAGTATGGATTGCACCTCAATATTAAGTAACGAAAATACTCAGAACTGGACCAATAAGTTACATCATGATAAACAGAGAAAAGATACAAGTTGTCATAGATTTGATTTTTCTAGGATCCAACTATCAATGTTCATGGACGCAGCAGCCAGAAAGTCAAATGATATATTGCATTGGGCAGATTTGCTGCAAAAGACCTCTTTAAAGTGTTAAAGAGCAAAGAAGTCTCTTTGAGGGCTAAGATGCGCGTGATCAAACCATGGTATCTTTAATAGTCTCATATACATCTGAAATTTGGACAATGAGTAAGGAAGATCATAGAAAAATCGATGTATTTGAATTATGGTGTTGAAGAAGAATACTAAAATTACTGTGGACTGCCAGAAGAATGAGCAAATCTGTCTTGGAAGAAAAAAAAAAAGCCAGACTCTTCCTTAGAAGAGAGAATGGTGAGACTTCATCTCTCAAACATTTGACTTGTTGTTAAGAGGACCAGTCAGTCCCTGGAGAAGGACATTGTGCTTGGAAAATGGAGAGTCATGGAAAAAGAGGAAGACTCTCAATGACATAGAGGGACAGTGTGGAGACAACAGTGTGAGGATGGTACACAAGCAGGGAGAGGGCTATGTGAGTTAATTTATGCATTTAGAAAAGCTATTTACACTAGAAACTAAAAACATAATGAAGTAATAAAACCTATGTTAATGTTTCCTGATGTGGCACTGTAGGATATGTACTCAACAGCTAGTTGCAAGATCAGTAGTTCAAACCCACCATTCACCCCTTAGAAACCCTTTACAGGGTCACTATGTGTGGAAAGCGACTCTATGACATTAGACAACATTGAACACTAAATTCTTTTGTTTACTCATATAAAATTCAAAGTCATACAATACAAATTGCTTACATTTATCAATTAATGCACATATTTTGGCTGTTTAGGCAATATTTTCAAGTCTTCAAGTTTAGTTTGAGACTTCCCAACCTCACTGGTTAGAGAAGAACATTGTAAAACTGTAGACACATGTATTTCCACTACTCCTCTGTGAGTTTGTTGGACTATGGTAGCTTGAGTGTTGCTGTGATGCTGGAAGCTATGTCTCTGGTGTTTCAAATACTGGAATGGTCACTCTTGGTACACAGGTTTCAGTGGAGCTTTTATATTAATAAAGATTAAGAAGAAAGATCTATCTCTGAAAATTAGTCAATGGAAATGTTACGGATCACAAGAGAACATTGTCTGTCTGACTTGCTTTGAATGCTTCATGAGGAAGAATCAACCCTTTGAAGAAGACTTCATATTTGGTGAACTAAAGGATCAACAAGGCCTTGGGAGAGCCTTGGTGAGATGGATTGGCATAATGCCCTCAATGGTGAGCCAAAACATGCTGTCCAGGTTTCATTCTTTTGTACATATGGTTGCAGTGAGTTTGGGTCAATTGGACAGCAGCTAAAAACAACATAGAAATATTTGTTTATGAGAAATGGTCATATTTTTTAAAATCTTTGTTCCAGTCAGTGAAAGAAAAAGGTTTTCAGTTTCTTCTTTGAGATCAATTATAGAATTGCTGCCATTAATACAGTCCTACACAATTCATTTCTAAATATGAATGCTTTATTGTGGAATAAATATTAGCAAAGACACACAATGTTTTACATCTTTCATCCTTAAACATTTTTTAAATAAAAAAGCAGAATAATTTGCCTTAAGGTCTTAGATATTTGGAAAACTCAAGTTCTGCTTCTGCAACTGTTTTGAAAAACTATAGAAGACCTCATTCATTTAGTGCTCTTGCAATTAGGTTATATTAGCTAAGTATACAGTTATTATTTTTCCAGCACTTTGAATGAATTCAGGCTGATTTTCTTTTGCCTTAAAATAGGGATCCCTTTTTTCCAAAAAGTTATATGTGTGAAAGATCTCTCTGTAAACGCTAAAGTACTATGGTGATATGCAAAATAAGGTTTATGCACAATCCTCTAGTTGGATTTAACTCAGATTGGCATCAATTATTTAAATCTTTCTTTCCTCAAGTTCACTTCACTATCCAAGTTGATGCTCCAATGATTCACTTGTTATCTGGAAACACTTTAAGCAAATATGGATTTAATGTTTCCAAACACTGGACATCTCAACCTTTCAGTAAGTGACAATTGACTACACTACACATTAATAAAATAACTTTAAGAAAAAATGTTATGCAAATGTTTACAGTAGAATTTTCACTTATCACAATTTGGAAATAATTCCACCGTCGTCTGGCACCTACATATATTTTAGCATAGATAGGGGAAATTGTAATAAAAATGTCTTTCAAAATTAATGATACTTTTTTCTTATAAATTTGTACTCTTATTAAAATCCTTTAAAAGATACTTAAAAACTCTTGACTTTGCTGTTGTTAAGTGCTGTCAACTCAGTTCTGACTAATAGTGACCCTGTATAGGATTTCCAATGGGCTGTTGGTGGATTTCAACTACTGACCTTGTGGTTAGCAGTCCAATGCTTATCCTACAGTGCCACATAAGGACATTATCTGATTTTAGTGATTAATTAGATCTAGGTTTTCCAACTTTTTGTAAAAAAGCTCCTGGCTCTGTCAGTTTTTGCTGATAAATTTGGGGATATATTTTCCAAAAGAAAATATGTCTTTAATTTTTATGATTAAGCACTTCCACAGGACATTGGAAAAGGCCTTTAGTCATACAACTAAGTTATTTTGCAGGGGAAAATGATCAGATTGGCAAATTAAACCATTATGTAAACCTGTGATGCTGAGAAAAAAAGCATTTCATCATATACTAAAATATATTAGAAAGAATATTTGACCCTGTGATGTTAAAGCAAAATAAGGAAGCTATGTTTAAGAATTTTAAGAATCAATAAAATTTCTATTTGTCTTTGAGGATTTTTATTTTAAAAAACAAGTGTGATAAAATTCATTATGTTGTCATTTGGCACAATTGAAAATGGGCCTTGCTTGCAGTCCAGAATTTATATTCCTAATAAAACTTTCAGATGTATACCAAAAAAGATCTTGACTGCAACATTACTAGTAAAAAAAGAAAGAAGTAGAAAAAGAAAGAAGAGTGGAAAAAAATTAAATGTCAATTCATGGATGAAGACATAAAATATGGTATAATTATGGGATGGCATAAAAAATAATAGTTACATATACAAACAAAACTAATGAATCAAATAGTAAATCTCAGTAACACAATAATGAAAGAATTATGCTATGAAATCAAAACTTTATAGTATTTTATGTATGTTTGCATGTATTCTTCACATGTATCCTTCAAGAATAGAGATCTAGTGCATTCAACATACATTCAACAGTGAAAGGCTGGCAGTTGAAATCCA
>NW_006408554.1:400347-405253 GCF_000296735.1 Chrysochloris asiatica | reverse complement strand
CCACTTTCTGGTTAGCAGTTAGAAAGTGTATTAGGGAAGTTACAAGATTACAATTCAGGGTCAGATATGCTGAGGGCACAGTTGTTCCAGTCAACTGTTGATATATGACCATAGCACACACAATTCCATCATAGGCCTCATTCTGAAGGCACTTGGCTCTAGTTCCATGTGTCAGCAAACCTAGCTCCCCTACTTAATTGCCTGGAGGCACCCCACTCTACAAGCAAGCTTCCTGCCCAAAGTCATTCAGCTTTACTTGCTTTGTGGATCGGGAAGTCCATTGTTCTCTCTCATGCTCTGGTTCTTGGTTCTGCTGCTGCTCCTCTGCCACTCCTTCATTCTCACAGCTTTTTGCCCTTGGGTGGAGGAGGTTCAATGTGCAGGAATCTCAGGATCAAAGGACAAGCTCCGCTCCTGGCTCTTCTCTATGGTAGTAAGATGCCCCCTCCTACTTCTGAGATGGCTCATTTTAAACCCATGCTAGAGTTTCAAGTTTTTACAACTAATATTAATTCTGCTAACATTCACAGCGGAATCATGTCATTCTATATGTATCTTCTTGCACCTTCTCTTACATAAACCCAACAGGGCAGAAACATTGTTTGTTGGGAATTACAGACTATGGCTAGAAGAGATATAAGATAATTCACTACACCACACCTACAAAACAGGGTTCCAGAGTCAAATTAAATTTAGAATTATTCCTTATAATCTCTCCTGTATCCTTTTTCATATAGAAGCACATGAATCTTATATTATTATATCTGAAAAATAATGACACACAACTTCATATAATTTTGCAGATTTTAATGACTAATTACCATGAAACTAGTGTTATCGAATGTGAGTTTGGGAAATATTATTCTACTTGAACGCATCTGTTGTGTTCTGTTTTATAACTATAGTAAATTTAATCAATATAATAGTAATGGATTTAAGATTGTTTCTGTTTTTAATTTACACAGAGCTAACGTAATGAGTAAGGAGCTCTGGTAGCATAGTGGTTACAAATCAGGCTGTGAACTACAAGGTCAGCAGTTCGAAACTACCATCTGTTCCTTGGGAGAAAGATGAGGCTTTTTGCTCCCGTAAAGATTTACAGCCTCAGAAACCCTGTACAGGGTCGCTATGAGTCGGAACATAAGAACAACAACAAACACTATGAGTAGGTACTGACTTGATGGCACCTAACAACAACAAGATTCTATATCCTTTATCTTTTGGCACTTGTTTTATTATTTTCTTATGTTTCTATGGGTAGAATTGTTGGAGAAACTAAATGAATCAAAACAGGTTCCAGTATGTATGAATATTGTGTCATCCTTCAAAAAGTATATTTTAGTTTATATCCTTACCCTCATTGTTAAAAATGTCTTTAAGTTTAATAGTCAGTTTTTAAATTGATTTTGAAAATGAAGCAATTATTTGATCTGATTGTATGACATATATGTGGCTATTTTTATTTACAAACTTTTCTTTAATGTTAGAAGTTTTGACTATTTTTGTTATAATAAATAGAAGTTGGAGAACTATAATTATAATAGGAATCAGAGCTAGAAGAGATTTTTCCAAAGCTACATAGTAAAAACAAAGTCCAGTTCTAGAACACACTTCTCTTTGCTTCCTGTCCTGTTCTTTAAACCACTAAACCACATTGCCTTTCAAGAAAGAATTTCCCTGTCATGGAATCAAAGCTAGCTTGTAGCAGGGAAAAGCCAAATTCTAATCACATCACCATACAGTCAGGAAAGCTGGCTTTAATTGTCAGGTTTGCCGTTCCCCAGTTATATGACCTTGCACAGTCATCCGCTCATGGCTTCCATTTCCTTATGGGTATTATGAAGTGGGTGCCTGAGCTCCTAATAGTTCAAACATTCTATAACAGTCACTGTGAGTAAAAGTATTATACACCTCGGTATATGAATTCATCTAAAATATTTATATCTGTACAATTCCTTTTACTTCTAAATAACCTTTATTACTTTTTAAAAAATTTAGATTTAAGTAATTTTTGTTTCATAATGATGGAGTGACACTCTGAACACTAATAGCTGAAGAACAGAGAAGCTGCAGAATGACATCAAGAACATCATGAATAAAGAAAGCAAAAATCATTCAAAAGATAGGAAATAAAGAAAAAATCAAGGTGAGTGACAGAAGAGAGTCTGAAATTTGCACTTGAATACAGAGTTGTTAAATATAGATGAAATAATGAAGGAAAGAAAATTACAAAGTTAAGTATTATAATGAAATGTGCAAAGATCTGGAATTAGAAAACCAAAAGAGAAGAAATTGCTTGAAAATTCTCAAGCTGAAAATGCTAAAGAAAAAATTCAAGCCTTGAGTTGCTATAATGAAGGATTCTATGGATGAAAAATGGAAAAACACAGGATTCATCAAAAGAAGATGGATGGAACATGGAGTCGATGTTCAACCATTTCAGGGAAGTAGCTTGTGATCAAGAACCAATAGTAATGAGAGAAGAGTCCAGGCTACTCTGAAGGCACTGGCTAAAAACAAGGTTCCAAGAATACACAGAATACAAATTAAGATGTTTCAACAAACTGATGGAACACTGTCTCACTTGTTTATGCACAGAAATCTGGAATACAGCTATCTGGCCAGTTGATAGTCAGAGACCCGTATTTGTGTCCATTTCAAGGGAAAGTGATCCAACAGAGTGTGGGAATTTTTTTATTATCAATAAAATTAATATAGTGTAATTTTTATTATTACCGATAAATTATACATTAATATTATTAATATCACAAACACATAATATTTCCCTGAAGATAATTTTTAAATGATTGTAGCAGTACATGGACAGGAAATTGTTAAGTAACAAGCTACATTCAGAAGACAATATGACACCAAGACTTAGCATGTTCAAACTCTCCAAAGTCAAAGATAAAGAAACAATCCTCAGAGCAGGTCAGGAAAAACGAATAGTTACCTACAAAGGAATTCCAAGATTAAGCTCTGATTTCTTATTAAAAACCATGCACGCAAGAATGCAATGGGAAGACAAATAGAAAACAGAAAGAAAAAATTGCCAATCAAGAATCTCACACCTAACAAAATTATTCCTCAATGGTGAAATTAGAATGTTTCTAGGTAAACAGAAATTAAAGGAATCTGTAATAATCAAGTCAGGTTTACAAAAATCGCTAAAGAGAATCCTTTGGACTGAGACTCAACAATAGCAAACAAATTGAGATTGAAAATACACTGGACAACCAGTCAGAATTCAATTCAGATACAAAAGTATCCGAAGTAAAACAAACTGTTAGTGTTTTTGTTTAACGATTCCCTGTCCTGAGCCAACCTCACAATTGTTGCAAGCTCCTTGCTGCTTCCAGTGTTTTCATTCCTTTTCCTTGGGGGTCCTCCTCTTTTTTGCTGCTCCTCCACTTTACCAACTATGATGTCCTTCTCCAGGGACTTGTCCATCCTGATAATATAGTAAATATATAAGAGATGAAGTGTGGCTGTCCTGACATCTAACAGCATTATGGCTATTTTTCCAACTCAGATTGGTTTGTTCTTTCTGACCATCCATGGTACTTTTAATCGTCTCCTCCAATACAATAACTTAAACTCATCAAATCTTCTACAGTCTTCTTTATTCATTATCAAACTTTCCAATATGTACGAGGTTATGGAATATACCATGACTTGGGTCAGGCACACCTTCGTCCTTAAACTGACATCTTTGCTCTTGAACACTTTGAAGAAGTCTTGTGCAGCAGATTTGCCTAATGTAATACATTGTTTGATTTCTTGATTGCTGCTTTCATGAGTGTTAATGGTTGATCTGAACAAAAGGAAGTCTTTGACAACTTCAATTTATTTATCTTGATGTTATTTATTGGTCCAGTGTTGCGGATTTTCGTATTCTTTACATTGAGGTGCAACCCATACGGAAAGCTGTGGTACTTGATATTCATCAAGGTATTTGTATTATCTGCATACTGCAGGTTGCTAATGAGCCTTCCTCCTATTCTGATGCCATATTTTTCTTCGTATTATCCAGCTTCTTAAAATATTTGCTCAGCATACTGATTGAATAAACATGGTGAAAGAATAAAACCCTGACATACACCTTTCCTAATTTTAAATTATTCAGTGTTCCCTTGGTCTGTTTGAATAACTGCCTGCTGGAACCTATGTACTGGTTCCTCATGAGCGCAATTAAGTGTTCTGGAACACTCATTCTCCACAATGTTGTCCATAGCTTGTCATAATCCACACAATCAAAAGTCTTTGCATAGTCAGTAAAACACAGTTAAACATCACTCTGTTATTCTCTACTTTCAGCCAAGATCCAACTGATATCAGCGATGATATCTCTCATTCCACATCCTTATCTGAATCCAGCCTGAACCTCTGGTAGCTCCTATTCTATGTACTGCTGCAGCCATTTTGTAAGTACCATTAGCAAAATTTTACTTGCATGTGATATTAATGACATTGTCTGATTCCATTGGGTCACCTCTCTTTGGAATGGGTGCAGATACAGATCTCTTCCAATCAGTTGACGAGGCAGCTGATTTCCAAATGTCTTGACAAAAATGAATGCCTCCAGTGCTGCATCCGTTTGTTGAAAGGTTTCAATTTGTATTCCATCGATTCCTGGAGACTTGTTCTTTACCAATGCCTTCTGTGTACCTTGGGCGTCTTCCTTCAGTATCATTGGCTCTTGATCATATGCTACCTCAACCATTTCTTTTGGTACAGTGACTCTGTATTCCTTCCATCTATTTTTGATGCTTTCTGTGTTATTCAGTATTTTGCCCATAGAATCCTTCAATGTCTCAAGTCATTGCTTTAATTGTTGTTTCAATTCCCTCAGCTTAAGAAATGCTGAGAGTTTTCTTCCCTTGTGGTTTTCAAACTCCAGATCTTT
>NW_006408554.1:394776-395642 GCF_000296735.1 Chrysochloris asiatica | reverse complement strand
CATGGTATTTTCAATAACCTCATATGCATGCTCTGTGCCCACCACTCCCCCGTAACTCACAAAGAATTTTTATTTTCCCTTTAGTATGGATATCTTTTCTTAAGCTATATTAATGATATTATGCAGTATTTGTCTTTTTGGGACTGACTATTTTCAATAACCTCATATGCATTTGAAATCTGGACCGTTAATAAAATCATGCTGCATTTGAGATGTGGTGTTGGAGAAGAATATTGAAAATACCATGGACTGCCAGAAGAACCAACAGATCTGTGTTGCAAGTAGTGTAGCCAGAGTACTCCTTAGGGGTCAGGATGGACAAACTTCATCTCTCATACTTCGGACATATTGTCAGGAGGGACCACTCACTGGGGAAGAATATCATATTTGGTAAGGTGGAGAGTCAGAGAAAAAGAAGAAGACCCGTAGTGAGATAGATGGGTAAAGTGGCAGTATCAATGGGCTCAAGAAACCAAAAGACACCTACAAAAAAAAGAAGAATGTACCATGCTCCTGGATAGGAAGACTTAACATTGTAAAAAAAATTTTTTTTACAACAATTGTGAGGTTGGCCCAGGACTGGGCAGTGTTTCGTTGTGTTGTGCATAGAGTCACTATGAGTTAGTGCCAACTCGATGGCACCTAACAACAACAACAGCTGTTTCTCCTCATTTTGAGTTTGTCCCATCAGCAAATGCAGGTCCCTAAAACTTTACTCCATTCGCATCATCATGGTCAGCCCTACTTTGAGAAGGTAGCTCTTTCTCAGTCTTATTTTTAGTGTCTTCCAATCTGAGGAGCTCATTTTCCAATACAATATCTGTGAATACTCTGGTACTCTTCATTATGTATCAATAGTCAATATT
>NW_006408554.1:392642-394226 GCF_000296735.1 Chrysochloris asiatica | reverse complement strand
CAGCAGCACCACAGAAATACAACAAAATGACACTGTGGGCTAATGCCTCAAACTTCACAGTCATTTGAACTGCAAGGTTGGTAGTTCAAGCTCACCAGCTACTCCTTGGAAACCCTATACAGGGTCGCTATGGGTCAAAATTGACTCAACAGCACGTAACAACAACAGCATAATTACACTAAATATCAATGTATTAAATTCACCAGTGAAAAGACAGAGTGTAGCAGAATGGGTAAGAAAACAGGATCCATCAATATTCTGTCTAAAAGAGACACACCTTACACACAAAGATAAAAATAAATTACAGATGAAAAAAGGGATCAAGGTAATGGCAATAAAATCAAGCAAGAGTGGCAATATTAGTTTTTGATAAAACAGACTACAAGGTAAAAACCAGCATTAGAGGCAAAGAAGAACATTATCTCATGATTAAAGGATCAATTGACAAAGATGACATAACCATAATAAATATCTATGCTTCTAATGAAAGAGTCTCAAAATACATAAATCAAACTCTAATAGAACTGAAGAAAGAAATAGAAAATAAAACTCTACCATAATGGTGGGAAATATTAATGCACCACTTTCAATGAAGGATAGAACTAGAGAGAAACTCAACAAAGACAGATAAGAATTAATGCAAACTACTTGATCTCATATACTTATACAGAGCATACAACCCAAAACAGCACAACACATTATTCTCGAGTACACATGGAACATTCTCCAGAATAGACCACATGTTGGGCCACAGAGCAAGCTTCTTGCTAAATTTAAAATTTGAAATACTACAAATCATCTTTTCAGATTACAATGCTATAAAATTAGAAACACACTAAATGGGGAAGACAGTATCTTCAACAAATGGTGTTGGCAAACTAGAAATCCATTTGCAGAAAAAAATGAAACAAGACCCATATTCACACCTTATACAAAATAATAATTAATAATAATAATGTGGAATAAAGACCAGAATGCAAAATTTAAAACTGTAAAGACCATCAGTGAAAAAATAGTGACAAAATCAGGGGCTCTAACACATGGCATAAATACACTGTCAAACATAACTGAAAACACTCAAACATTAGAAGACAAACTAGATGACTGGGACTTCCTAAAAATTAGACACTTATGTGCATCAAAAGATATTGCCAAAGAAGTAAAAGGGGAGCCCATAGACAGAGAATTTTTTTTGTTTGTTTTTGCAATGGCAGACAAGGCAGTTGTTGTTAAGTGCCATTGAGTCAGTTCTGAGCCATAGCAACTCTGTATAGGGTTTTCAAGGAGCTGCTGGTGAGCTTGAACCACCGACCTTGAAGTTCAAACAACTTTGCAGTCTGATGCATTAGCTCACAGCGTCATACCAGGACCAATCAGACAAAGTACTAATCTCTAAAGTTTAGAGAAAAATTTACAAAACATCTACATGAAAAAGAAAAACAATCCAATCAAAATAGGGACAGAGGACATGGACAGATATTTTACCAAAGAAGGCATTCAGATAGCTAACAAACATATGAAGAAAAGTTCTCTATCATTAGCCATTTTTGTTGTTATTAAGTGCCATCAAGTCAGTTCTGACCC
>NW_006408554.1:380070-392077 GCF_000296735.1 Chrysochloris asiatica | reverse complement strand
AAGAATAATGATGAATCTGTGAAACACCTCATAACATGGATGAACCTGGAGGACATTATGTTGAGTGAAATCAGTCAATCACGAATATTGTATAAGACCACATTTCAAGAAAAAGTTTTCATGCTAAAAGACACATGTTTGATGGTTACCAGGGGTGGAAGGTAAGGGAGAGTAATTCATTGGCTAGATGGTAGACACATGTGGCAAGGAGGGCACTATACAAGAAGAGTGAGGTTGGCAGAAGAATGATGAAGACAGGTGAAGACAGAGGAAAGTGTGCAAGGGTTAGGGAGGTAGTGGTAAATACTCTGTGTACACAACTGTGGAACATAGTGTGAAAGCTCAGCATCACAACAACTCTCAAGCCACTACAGTACGGCAATCTGACAGAGCAGTGGATTGGTCTCTGTGTGTGGAAAAGAGAAGAGTGATAAAAATCAAAGATACTTGGAGTCAATAAGTCCAGTAGACCAATGGAGCACGTAAACATCAGTCAGCATGACTCTTAGACCAGAGGAACTAGATCGTGTCTGGCTCCTACTACCAACTTGTCTGAAAGAGATCTCATTAGAAGATCTTGGATAGAATGGAAGAAAATGTGGAATGAAGCTAAAAAATTGTGTTTTAAAATTCTAGTTTAATTGTCAGAAAGAGACTGAAGGAACCTGAGACTATGGTTCGTGACCTTTCAAGTCTGGAGAGAAACTTATCCTATGGTTGGATTGTAGCCTAATTTTTAGCCAAGCAATAGATAGATACATAGGAGGGACAACAATACTACTAAGCTGTTCTCACCATGGAATAGTCATTCATTCAAGATCAAAAAGTGACATTTACCTATGGTCAAAACTGAGAAGGATTGGAAAGGAGGTTGGAATGGAAATAGAAATCACAGAAGATATTGCAATCTCTAAAATGCAACAAAGTGTATGACTTGTCACATGTAGAACTGCTGTTCTTGTCTGCAAACCTTCACTCAATTCACAATGTTGTTGTTGTTAAGTGCTGTCAAGTCATTTCCGACCCATAGAGACCTTGTATAGGGTTTCCAGGGAATGACTGGTGAGCTTGAACTGACTTTGTGGTTCAAACGACTTTGCAGTCCAGCGCATTACCCCACAGTGCTATGCCAGGACTCCAATTCACAATAGAAAGTTTAAAAAAAGAAGAGGATGTGGAATTTGGGATACTTTTGCTGATGTCAGATGGATCTTGGTTGAAAGTAAAGAATACCAGATAGATGTCTATTTCTGTTTTGTTGACGATGCAATGACATTCAACTGTGTGGATTACAACAAAGTACAGATAGCATTATGAAGAATGGAAATTCCATAACACTACTGTGCTCACGCAGAATCTGAACATAGGCCAAGAGGTAGACTATCCAGATAGAATAGGGAATACTGGGTGGCTTAAAATCAGGAAAGACATGCTTCAGGTTTCTATCTTTTCACTATACTTAGTCAATCTGTATGCTGAGCAAATAATCTGAAAAGCTGAACTGTATGAACAGGAACATGATAGCAGGATTGATCACTAACAGTCTGTAATGTGCAGATGGCATAACCATGCTTTATGACAGTGAAAAAGACTTGAAGCACTTACTAATGAAGATCAAAGATTACAACTTTCAGATTAGATTACACCTAAACCTCGAGAAAGCAAAAATCCTCACAACTGGACAAGTAAGCAGCATCATGATAATAAAGAAAATATTTAAATTGCTGAGGATTTCATTTCACATAGGTTCACGTCAAATCCCATGGAAATAGCAGGCAAGAAATAAAATGACTCATATTGCATTGTATAAATCTGCTTCCAGTGATCTCTTCAAAATGTTAAAAAGCAAAGATATCACTGTGAGACCTAAGTCATGGTGTTTTCAATTGCCCCCTGTGTGTATGCAAAAACTGGACAATGAGTAAGGATGACCAAAGAAGAACTGAGACAACTAAATTATGAAGTTGACAAATATTGACTATATGTTGGATGAACCATCAGAAGAACAAACAAGTCTGTCTTGAAAGAATTACAGCCAGAATACTCCTTACAAGAGAGGTTGGTGACACTTCACCTCATGTACTTTGGACATGTTACCAGAAGGAACCATTCCTTAAAAAGGGATATCATGCTTGGTAAAGTAGAGGGCTACAAAGAAAACAGAAGGGCCTCAAAGATATGGATAGAAACAGTAGCTGCAACAATACACTCAAGCATAGCGATGATTGTGAGGATGGTTCGAGATTGGATTGTATTTAGTTCTTTTGTACATAGAGTTACTATGAGCCAGAACTGAATAGACAGCACCTACCAACAATTGGCGGAGTCCCAGTATGGCACTGCTGGCTAATGCATCAGACTGCAAAGTCGATCCAAGAAGAAGGAGGTCCTTGACAACTTAAATCTTTTCTGCATTGATGAGAATGTTGTTTATTGGTCCAGTGGTGAGGATTTTTGTTTTCTTTACATTGAGATGTAATCCATATCGAAGGCTGTGCTCTCTGATCCTCATCAGTAAGTATTTTAAGTCCTCTTCACTTTCAGCAAGCAAGGTTATATCATCTGCATATCTCAGGCTGTTAATGAGTCTTCTTCCAATCCTGATGCCACCTTTTCCTTCATATAATCTAGTTTATCGGATTATTTGCTCAGCATACAGGTTGAATAAGTATGGTGAAAGAATACAACCCTGCCGCATACCTTTCTTAATTTTAAACCATTCAGTGTTGCCATGTTCTTTGAACAACTGCCTCTTGGTCCAGGTACAGATTCCTCATGAGCACAATTAAGTGTTCCGGAATACTCATACTTTACAATGTTTTTCATAGCTTGTCATGATCCACATAATCGAAAGCATTTACATAGTCAATAAAGCACAGATAAACATCTTTCTGATATTCTCTGCTTTCAGCCAAGATCTACCAGACACCAGCAATGATATCCCTCATTCCATATCCTCTTCTGAATCCAGCTTGAACCTCTGGAAGTTCTCTGTCAACGTATGCTTGCAGCTGTTTCTGTATTACCTTTAGCAAAACTTTACTTGCATGGGATAGCAAAGAGATTGTCTGATGATTTCTGCATTCCTTTGAGTCACCTCTCTTTGGTCGCCGGTTCAAGCTCACCAACTGCTGCTTGGAAACCCCATACAGGGTTGCTATGGGTCGGAACCAGCTCAACGGCAATTACCAACAACAGTGTTCAAAGAAAGGAGCATGGTAGTCCACACAATTAGGACCATAATGTCCTCAGTTCTAACCTGACTTTCTGCTCCCGCAGAGAGTTAAAGCCTAAGGTTGTTAAGGGTTGGTTCTGACTCAACGGCACTTAACAATAACAAATGTTCAAAGAAACTAATATCAAGGAGAGAAGTGGATTGATCTAAATAATATTTGGAAGGTAAAATTAACAAGATTTAATAATTTGGGTGTGAGAGGCATGGAAAAGTCCAAGAGTAGCTCAGGTATTTATTAAGGTCAACTGCATGCCTGGTTGTAACAATCATTTAGGTGCAAAAAAAGTTATTGTTATGTGCCGCGGAGTTGGTTACGACTCATAGTGAACCTGTACAGGGTTTCTGAGACTGTAAATATTTATAGGAGCAGAAAAACTCATCTTTCTCCCGAGGAACAGCTGGTAGTTTCGAACTGCTGACCTGACCGTGAAATTAGCAGCCCGATTTGTAACCACTACACTAAAAAGAGTAGAAGAGGAGTGAGAAAAGTGGGGAAGAGATGGTAAAGTCACGTTTTGACATGTTGTGCTTTTGGTGACTGTGGAAAAGCCCAGGGGAATGTGAACAAATAGAGATTTGGATCTCATTCTCAGGAGACAGTTATTAGCTAAAGTTAATAATTTAAACATCTTCACCATAGAAGAGACTGCATTTTCCTCAGAAAATTATGGAAGTACTGTAATCGTAGTTACTAAAAGTAACCAAAAGGAGGAAAAATGGACAAATATTAAAAGAAAAGTTTCTTTTTTCATTTTATTATATATACAGATACATTTGAATGATTCCTTTCATTTCATCAAAAACGCAGAGGATGTTGGGTTTGGAAAGAAAGTTTCAAACACTTTGTGGGTAGGTGTAGCTTGAGGCCAGATTTCCTGGTCAACCAACTAGGACAATTATAGATGCAAAGGTCTCCTTCACTGAGGTTTTTTTTTTTTTTTTAAGCAAGAGCAATGGGCCACAGGGTTTTCACTAAACAGAAACAATTCTTGACCTGCTTCCCCCTGGAAACCTTAAAAAGCAACAACACACTTTAGGAAACGTTAGGGAGCAAACTTATTTAAACTCATATAATATAACTTTTGGGGTTTAATACAAAACAAAGTTTCTGATCTATATATTACACAGCATTTTTGAATCCTTGATCTACTGAACCCTTGTGAACTTTCGAAACATAATGCAGTAATGTATTTGAAAGAGTTAATGAGGGAAGTCAAGAGCAATAAAAGATCACAAGACAAGAAGCTCTGTCTAGCCAAGAAAAATGCTAATAAATTGTAACCAGGTGTCTTTATTTCCTGATTCTTAGAGTACTGCAAACTCAGCTTTCTCTGCTAAAAAAGGAAACCTTGTGAAATTCCATACAGTATTTGTCAGCTCCAATACATTCTTGCAAGATTTCAGAATTATTTATTTAATTTGATCCACCTCAGAGGCAGATGAGGCAAACTCTTTGGAGATTATATACAGAGTAATAGAAAATTCAATGTTCATTGTAATTTAGTAAATTCATATGAATATTTTATTAGTACCTACTTTAATGATTCTGGACAAAGTAGATATAATCTTATTGTTGCACATGTACCCAGATCAGAAGCAAAATTGTGAAGCATTCCATAATTATATGCTGACTTTTGCAATGTTGTTGTTGTGATGTGCCGTGGAGTCGGTTCCGACTCATAGCGACCCTGTACAGGGTTTCCGAGGCTGTAAATCTTTATGGGAGCAGAAAGCCTCATCTTTCTCCCGTGGAACAGCTGGTAGTTTCGAACTGCTGACCCTGAGGTTCACAGCCTGATTCGTAACCACTACGCTACCAGAGCTCCTTGACTTATGCAATACACAAACTAAAATAAGAGCAAAATAAAATAGACTTACCTACTTCTTGGGATTGTATTTTCTTACATAGCCAACTTTCCCTTAATTTTATATTTCACCATTTGCAATATCCTGTCCTGGCGTGGTATCCTAGGATAAGTATTCAACCTCCAGGTTGGTTTGAAATGTAAGGTCAGTGGTTCAAACTACCAGCTGTTCCTCAGAATCCTTCTATATTGTCGCCGTGAGTCAGAAGTGACTCAATGGCACACAACAACAGCTAAAGCATTTGCCATTAGTGTTCGTTTTGTTTTTGTTAAGTGTCAATTTATGGTGACTCTATATAGGGTTTTCTGAAGCTTTAAATCTTTGAGGGAGCCAAAAGCCTCATCTTCCCCCCATGGATTGGCTGGCGGTCTGGAATGACAGACCTCGTATTTGGCAGATCAGTGCTTATCATATGGAGCCACGGAGCTCAGTGCTTGTTTTAGGTCTGATAATTTCACAAGATTATGTGAATAGATAAATATACAAAGAACTCTCCAATCCAAGGCAAAACTTGAGACAAAGAAGAGGCATACCATCTGGGAAGAGGTATACAAACTGAAAGAACATTTTCTAGGGTAGAGACCTGAAAGAATGAATGGGTCAGAATGAGAAAGAAAATAGGCCCTGAACACCTAATGAGATATAAGGCAGATTTTTATTTTTGGCTCAGGTTTTGGAGAGAGAGAAAGAGTTATAGAAAATTTCATGGTAATCAAAATATCTAGCAGGAAGATGTTACTCCTTATGCTGTACTGCAATGAAATGTGTCTTTCCATGTTAGCATATTCATGGAACTGCTCAACACAATGGTAAACCCAAGACTTCTTTATTCCAGGCATTTCAGTCTTCAAGTGTGAAGAAGCCTGAGGAAATATTCTAGCTACCTCAGGTCAGTGGATTCATTACTATTCATATCTTCAAAGTGGCAAACCTTTTGGAAAGAGGTATATATAGCCTTCTCATATCCAATACTTCAATGGTAGTAAATGATTTCAAGCTGAAGTGCACCCAAATGCCCTTAAATAGAGTTAATTTGAAGAGAAATAATGCATGTGTCCCTTTCTTTCCCTTCCTATTGAAGATGCTAGAGAAAATAAGTTAGAATAAACCAGTTTCCAAAAATTTCTCCCTGCATTTCAAAAAGTTTTTAGTGAAAAAGAAATAAGTGATTTTAGGATTTGAAAAACAAGTCTTTCCACTATAATCTTGCTGTTGTTAAGTTCAGTAGAGTCAGTTCAGACTAATTGTTGTTGTTGTTGAAAAAGTGCCTTCAAGTCGCTTCCAACACATAGCAACCCTATATTAGATTTCCAAGGAGTGGCTGGTGAGTTTGAACCACCAACCTTGCAGTTCAAACTGACCTTGCTCCAGCGCATCATGCAGCACCACACCAGGACTCCATTCAGACTAATAGCCACCCTGTATAACATTTCCTGGATTCTGGGCACTGTAGGATCAGCACTGTACTGCAAACCATAAGGTCAACAATTCAAACCCATCAACTGCTCCTTGGAAACCCTATACAGGGTCACTATGAGTCAGAATCTACTTGATGGCACTTAATAAAAACATAGGGTATTCCACAAGATTGACTTTGTGATGATCAATCTAGAGTTTATCCCGCAGTGCCACATGAGAACTCCAGTGAGTCTTGTTACTTCCTATTAATTAAAGAGTAAGGGACAGGAAGTGGAGTCAATTTTATGAACAAAGAAACTTGTTGTTGTTAAGTGCAATGGAGTCGGTTTGAACTCATAGCAACTCGGTATGCAGAAAACCTCATCTTTCTCACACAAGCCACCGATTTCGCAGTCCACTGCTAATCCCAAGGAGCTGCCATGGTCCCAGTCCAAAACTTAATGACATGTATATTGCTCACTTGAATGAAAGGGAATTTATTCACAGTTTTGGGTATTTTCTGATTAGCACAAAGGGTATTTTTTTGGACCATTTAGGCAAAAAAAACCCCAAGTACTATTAATTTGCTAGATGCATTCCATTTTAGAAAGAGACACTAAGAGCCATACAAAATTACATAGGAGCTTAAAGTTTCAATTTTAGGGGGAAAAAATCTTTTCCATGAACAAACAAGTAGAAAATTTTAAGTTTGGTAACTTGTTTATGTTTAATTTTGTCACCTTGATTGTTCTTTACAGTGATTAGGACTAAAATCCATTGATTTGTGTAATTTTTAGTGGCAGCAAAGGAGAGAAAGAACAGGGGAGGCATTATTCCTATTTTACTTCCCTCTTGCAGAAGAGAACTCTTCAAGGATAGAGTGTTTGTAATCATTATGTGTAAAGAAAGCAAACTTAGTCCCTTTGGCAAAATGGAGAAAGGAAGAAGGGAAGTGATTGTAGTATGGACTGAGATGGGCCCTGAGGCAGTGCATGTAAAAGACCTTTGTCCATTTGCAATACAAATGAACCATGCCATCATGCCATTTACAAACAGCATAGAGTATTATAGACATTTGTAAGAAAAGAAAATGTTGCTTGTTTTCTTGATTAGGATACTAGAAGGAAAAAGTAGGTGTAACTGAGAAGAAATTTTACAAATAGAAGTTTATTAATTATATAAAGATTATTCCCAATACTTACAATTTTTCCACTAAAGTGAAATGTAGAATCAACCTCTCACTATTTTTTTTTTTATTTACATGGCAAAATGGAATATCTTAGTATTAAACTACATCTCATTAACTTCTTTGCCTAAGGTATTGACATGACACGTTGTTTTTATCTTGAAACTGTGCTAAAATATACTTGTCTTTGCCAAGTTTCTAAATGACTTACTGTTTTCTTGCCAGAAAATAAGAAGCTAGCAATTTTTTAAATCGGTAATAATTTATGCTCCTATGATCCACACCTACCTTATTTTGGGTAATATAGTGTTTCGTTTAAATTTTTAGTCTACTCAAACCTAATTTATTACTAGTAAAAATTATTCAGTTGACATTCTTAAGACTAAACTGCTTTGTAACTACATAACAGGTACAGAAGGGGTACATGTGGTAATATAAAATGCTTTTTGATTCCACAGTTCATCTATGTTGTGATTGGTGGAATGAAAGCTACAACATCGGAATTAGGTATTTTAAGTTTCCCTTTATAGGTTCTAATGCATTAATAGTCCTGTTGTGGCACTATAGGATAAACACTAGACCACAAGGTTGATTTGAACAGCAAGAAGGCGGTTCAAACCCACCAGGCACACTGCAGAAGTCCTATATATACAGTGTCGCTTGAGGTGAAACCGATTTGATAGCACTGAACAACAACCAGCATTTGGAAGAATTTATGGAGTTCTGGTGTGGCTTTGTGGGATAAGGCACTGGATTGCAAGGACAGTTCGAACCACAAGTTCAGCAGTCCACACTTGCTAGCCACTCCTTGGGTCACTATGAGTTGGAACCAACTTAACAATTTAATAGCAATGCATTTATGGAAACATGGTGGTTCCATAAGATAAGCACTGGATTGCAAACCACAAGCCCACTAGCCAATCTATGAAAATTTAAAGTCTTGGAAACTATACAGGGTCACTGTGAGTTGAAATCGACTTGATGGCACTTAACAGCAACAATGCATAAGTAGCAATGCAAAGTTCATTCTAGCTATCATAGTGTTTGTATTTAACCATTGGGGGAGAAAAACAGTAAGTCATGAAATAACTAACTCATTGCATAAAATTCAGTCAGATAACATGGGTTAGGGGACTTGGGTAAGATGGAAATAAAAACTTAATGGAAAGGGAACTTCCAGGCTATTCAAGACAGTGACAGTTGAATAAGTCTACATCTTCTAATATAGCCTCCTCAAACAATCAAACATAAAAAAAACAAAAAGAACTGAAGAAAAACATTAAGACTTGAATTGAAATATTGAAGGATTATTTGGGCAAAATATTGAATGATGCAGAAAGCATCAAAAGAATATTGAAGGAATACACAGAGTTACTGTACCAAAAAGGAATGGTCAACTGTTTCAACCATTTCAAGAGGTAGCCAATGGTACTGAAGGAAGAAGTTCAAGGTGCAGTGAAGGCATTGGCAAAGAACAAGGCTCTGGGAATTGACGGAATACAAACTGAAAATTTTCAACAAACTGAGGCAACACTGTAGGCACTCAATGAAATACACCAAGAAATTTGGAAGATAGTTACCTGGCCTATTGATTGGAAGAGATCCATATTTGTGTCCGTTCCAAAGAGAGGTGACTCAGTGGAATGCGGAAATCATCAAACAATATCGTTAATATCACATACTTTTAGCAAGTAAAATTTTGCTAAAGATAATTCATGTACATTGACAGGGAATTGTTATCAGTTCCAGTACATTGACAGGGAATTGTTTTCAGTTCAAGATGGATTCAGACAGGATGTGGAACAAGGTATATCATTGCTGATGCCAGATGGGTCTTAGATGAAAGCAGAAAATACCAGATAGATGTTTAACTGTGTTTATTGATGATGCAAAGACTTTTTGACTGTGTAGATCATGACAAGCTAAGGTCAACATTGAGGAGAATGAATATTCTGGAGCACTTAATTGTGCTCATGAGGAACCTGTGCATAGACCAAAAGGCAGTTGTTCGAACAGAACAAGGAGACACTGAATGGTTTAAAATCAGGAAAAGTGTGTGCCAGGGTTGTATTTTTCTGTCTTACATATTCAATCTGTATGCTGAGCAAATAATCTGAGAATCTAGAGTCTATGAAGAAGGCCATGGCATCAGGATTGGAGGAATTTGTATCATATACAGATGAAACGATCTTGCTTGCTGAAAACAAAGAAGACAAAATATTTACTGATGAAGTCTTTGATTATAGCCTTCAGTATGGGTTGCACCTCAATGCATAGAAAAGAAAAATGCTCACCAGAAGAGTAACCTCATGCTAAATGGAGAAAAGATTTATGTTTTCAATGACTTCATTTTGCTTGGATCCACCATCAACACTCAGAAGCAGCAGTCAAGAAATCAAATGGCATACTGCATTAGGTGAATCTGCTGCACAAGACCTCTTTAAATTGTCAAAGAGCAAAGATGTCAGTTTGAGGATGAAAGTGTGCCTGACCCAAGTAATGGTATTTTCAATAGCATCATATTCATGTGAAAGTTGGACAGTGAATAAGAAAGACTGTAGAAGAATTGATGCATTTGAGTTACAGTGTTGCAAAGAATATTAAAAGTACCATGGATTTGCTAGAAGAACAAATAAATCTTTTAGGAGAAATACAACCAGAATGCTCCTTGGAATCCGGGATGGCTAGACATTGTCTCTCATACTTTGGGCATTTTGTCAGAAGGGACCAGTCCTTGGAAAAGGACATCATGCTAGATAAAATGAAGGGTCAGTGAAGAAGAGGAAGAACCCCAACACCATGGATTGACATAGAGGCAGCAGCAATGGGCTCAAGCTTAACAATGATTGTGAGGATGTCACAGGACCAGGCTGTGTTTCTTTCTGTCGCTATGAGTCAGAATCACTTCAACGATACCTAACAACAGTAAGAGGGTAATGAAGTTATATTAACTTATGAAAGTGTGAGGATGGGTACACAATTCAAAGAATGGAATCAATGTAACTATACATGTAGAAATGGTTGAATTGTTATATGCTTCACTAAAGGAATAATAAAAAAAAGCATAAAACAATTGAAAATAAAAACAAAAACAACAAATCTAACACAAAAAATTATACAAAAATCATGTCTTAAGTATTTTATGAGAAAAGCTACAGGACAAAGAAAAGCAGAGGGCTAATAAGGAATTTAAGGTTAATCCAAGCTACCTACAGAAAAAGAAATTTCATCCTGACTGTGAAAATAACTAAAAATATCCCAGTGGATCACAGCATGATTACAAAAAATGACTTAAAAGAACATGTGATGTGATTTGAAGTTTTGGTACACATGATTACTGGGGCATGAAAGAAAGAAAAGACAGGGAGAGATACTTTTGAGGACAAATGTATGGGGAAGGGAAAATGTAACATAGGAGAAAATTTAGGGTCTTACTAGATAAAAAAAACAAAATTCAGACAAACAATCCCTTTCCCAAACACCATAAATAAGTAAGTTGTTGTTGTTGTTATGTGCCGTGGAGTCGGTTCTGACCCATAGCGACCCTGCACAGGGTTTCCGAGGCTGTTAATCTTTACAGGAGCAGAACGCCTCATCTTTCTCCCGTGGAGCAGTTGGTAGTATGTAAACCCCTCTAAAAATCTGGACACTGGTTTCTTTTTATCCATTTACAAGAGAGGGCATCATTGAACTAGTAATTATATAAAAAAAACCAAAATCCTCAATAATGTATGGAAAAGCTCAATAACCTATGTAAAATCATCATAAAAATTAGAAAACAAAATTCAACACATTTCCAGAATACTCCTTAGAAGTGAGAATGGCCCAACTTCCTCACATATTTTGAACATATTATCAGGAGGGACCGGTCCCTGGAAAAGGACATCATGCTTGGTGAAGTAGAGGGACAGCGAAAAAGAGGAAGACCGTCTTTGAGCTGCATTGGCACAGTTGCTGCAACATTGGGCTCAAATATAACAAAGATTATGACGATGGCGGGACAGCATTTTGTTTTGGTATACAAAGTGTCGAAATGAGTTGGAACCAACTTGACAGCACCTGACAACAACAAATTTAGGATTACTATAAGTTACTAATGTTATAAAGATAAATTCATATTTAGATTAATTTTCTATCCATTAAATTGTTTTTAGCTAATGTTGAGTCAGCCCCATCTCATGGCAACTCCATGTACACAGATCAAAGCACAACCCAGTCCTGCGCCATCAGCATGATTGGTAACCTCAGTTCAATTGCAAATTGGTCTATTGTGATCCATAGAGATTTTGTAGCTGATTTCAGAAGTAGATGACTAGGACTTT
>NW_006408554.1:378856-379369 GCF_000296735.1 Chrysochloris asiatica | reverse complement strand
TCCTTATTCACTGTCCACCTTTTGCATGCATATAAGGTTATTGAAAATACCATGCCTTGGGTCAGATGCACCTTAGTCTTCAAGCTGACATCTCTGCTCTTCAACATTTTAAAAACGTCTTGTGCAGCAGATTTGCCTAATGCAATATGTCGTTTGATTTCTTGACTTCTGCTTCCATGAGTGTTAATAGTTGATCCAAGAAGAATGAAGTCCTTAACAACTTCAATTTTTTATCTGTTGATAAGAATGTTGTTTTTTGGTCCAGTGGTAAGGATTTTTGTTTTCTTTACATTGAGATGTAATCTATACAGAAGGCTGTGCTCTTTGATCTTCATCAGTAAAAATTTAAGTCTTCTTCACTTTCAGCAAGCAAGTTTGTATCATCTGCATATCACAGGTTGTTAAGGTGTCTTCCTCCAATCCTGACGCCATGTTTTTCTTCATAGAACCCAGCTTCTCGGATTATTTGCTCAACATACAGGTTGAATAAGTATGGTGAAAGAATATAACCTT
>NW_006408554.1:350176-350891 GCF_000296735.1 Chrysochloris asiatica | reverse complement strand
ATCTAAAAACTCCTTGCCAAATCCAAGGTTATCTAGATTTTTTCCTAAGTCATCTTATAGAAATAAAATCATTCTGTACTTAACATCTGTGATCCATATTGAGTTAATTTTTTTGAAAAGTGAAAGATCTCTCTCTGCGCATCTATTGTTGTTGCTGCTAGGTTCCATTGAGCTTATTCCAACTCATAGCAACTTTAAGCATAACGGAATAAAACAATATCTGGTCTGCGCCATCCTCACAATTGTTGTTAAGCTATTCGAAAAGCTAAAATTCCAAACACTGACAATACCATATGCTGTCAGGAATGTGTAGCAACAGGAACTTGTATGCATTGCTGGTTGAAATGCAAAACTGTACAGTCACTTTGAAAGGCAGTCTGGCAGTTTATCATAAAGTAAAACATAGACTTACTGTGTGATAAACCAGTCATACTCATAAGTATTTACCTAAATGAGTTGAAAACTTATGGCCAAACTAACGTGTTTACATGAATGTTTACTGCAATTTAATTCATAATTTCCAAAAATTAGAAACAACCAAGATGTCCTCCAACAGGTGAATGAATAAACACATTGTGACATCCATGCTATGGAGTATTATTCAGCAATATGGTGAACTCCAAAGAATTTTGAGCCTGCCAACCATTCCATGGGAGAAAGATAAGGATTTCAGCTCCAGTGAAGATTTAAAGCCTCGAAAACCCTATAGAGGGTT
>NW_006408554.1:341256-349916 GCF_000296735.1 Chrysochloris asiatica | reverse complement strand
ACAATTTCCAATATGCCTACCTTCACACTTTTTACATTCCATGTTCCCATTATTAATGGGTGTTTGCAGTGGGTTCTCTTCATTTTGAGTTGTGCCCCATCATCAAATCAAGGTCCTGAAAGTTTTACTCCATTTACATCATCACAATCAAATCTACTTTGAGGAGAAAGCACTTCCCTAGTCTCACTTTGAGTGAGTGTCTTCCAACCTGAGGAACTCATCTTCTGACACTATATCTAATAACATTCTGGTTCTATTCATAATGTCTTTATCGTCTGGCACTGAATCTGATAATGTTCCACTGGCTAAGTGTTCAGAAGTAGTCCACCTCTCCTTTTTCCTAATATGTCTTAGTCAGGAAGCTTCTCTGTAACCTATTCAACTTGGGTGACCCTGCTGGCATTCAAAATACCAGTGGCATCACTTACAGCATCACAGCCACATCAAGTCACCACAGTACTACAAACTGATAGACAAGTGGTGGAAATTACTGAATGGCAGCATGTAAACAAGGTGTTTGGAAGTCTAACTTGGGAATTGGTCAGTTTTGCCCTTCACCTGGGTGTAAAAGGAGCCATCTCAGAAGCAGGAGTGAGGGACCTCATAACCTTCAAGAAACAAGAACCATGAGTGAAGCAAGTCCTTTTGACCCTGGGATCCTTGCATAGAGAAGTGGTGTCAGCACTGGTAGTGGCCCAAGAGCACAAGATAGAGCATGTGGTACTAAGTGCTTTGGGGCAGGAGACTTGCTTGATGAATGGGGTGCCCTTTGGGCAGTCACTGGCAACACTAAAGGCATTTTGTAACACTTGTCAAAGCAGAGCAGAGACCAACAGGCACCAGATGGCTGAAAGGCTAAGTACCAGAGAGGCATGCCTGTGGGTATGACTGAGAAAATGCACTCCAAACCTAAAGATCTGTATCCTGAATATTTCTGATCCTGAATTATACCCTGATGATTTCTCTAATAAACTCCATAATCATGAGTATTAATTGAGATCTGTGTTGCCATTGCAATGAATTTCAAACCCGGAAGAGAAGTAAGGAGTGTCATGGGAGAATCAGTTGGTGTCAGAATTGACAAGAAAGAATTGAATGTGGTAGTATGCTTGATCTCTGCCTCATAGGAATCTGCAGAGGTTCTGATGTGTAGTCTGATTCTCTTGTGTAGTCAGAGGAGCTCTGTTGCTGCCTCTATGCCATTTTTTCAGCTACAATCATCCTTTCCCCGGAGTTAATTCCCCCCTTTTGCTCCTGGTAACCACTAATAAGTTTGGTCTTTATATATTTGCTTTCTCTTGTCTTTTTATAAAAGTGAGGTAATACAATATTTGTTGTATTGTGACTAACTTATTTCACCCTGCATAATGTGTTTATGTCACTTTAAGTTGAACAAACAGATTCTTAATGAGAAGTGGAAAAGAGATCTCTAAGCTCAGAGGAGGAAGTATTTTCCGGATACACTGGAATGACCAGAGTAGATTATATCAAAGGATTGTTAGAGTCCTCTGGACTCCTGATTCCAGAGGAAATAAGATCTCTTCTTTGTGGCCAGAATGCTCTGCTTTACTTCTCTGATTTTTTCAAGGAAATTTTCCAGAAGTAGTTTCTTTCTTGATCAGTTGGCTCAGCGTAGACAAACTCCTGGATGCTGCCTGATTTTGTAAGATTGGCAAGCTAAGAATAATTGGAACCGATCAATAATTACTACAGAATCCTGGTGTGGCACTGTAGGATAATGCACTGGATCACAAGGTCGGTTTGAACTGCAAGATTGGTGGTTGAAATTCACCAGTTGCTTCTCGAAAACCCTAGATAGGGTCACCATGGGTCGGAACTACTCGACAACACTTAACAATAACATCACACATTTACTATATATTTGATTTAAAACGCTGTGTCAAAGATGGAAGAATATTTTTAAGTATCCCTTGATAGATTTGACCATTAAAAAAAAAATCTCAATAAAGAAAAATAAAAATAGAAAATATCAAAAATGCAACAGGGTGGAATATAGTTGTAATAGTAAAAAGAACCAAGAAGACTGCTATAAAAGATTAGCCAAGCTTTGCCTTGTGAAAGTCTGTCACTGAAGGAGAAAACCCAGACCAGCAAATTGATCCAGGAAACTTTTAGAGAATACTTTAAACAGGCTAGTTCACACTTTGGAAAGGTGAAAAAATTTAATGTCATATTCAAAACCGGATTTCTCTGAGAAGAAAGCTTACTGTGATTTTGAGTTAAATTCTGGACGTTGTTCAAGCTTACATTTTGTTATGGCAAGAATAAAAGATAGAAAAATGAAAAAGAGAGAAAGATGAGAGAAAGGAAGGAGATCAGAAGAAGGGAGGGAGGGAGGAAGGAGGAGATAGAGGAAGAAAGGGACGAATAGAGAGGGAGGAAGGTAGAAAGAAACAAGGATGAAGAAGGGAAGAGGGAGAAGGAAGGAACAGCCTCACACATAGACAGGAAGCAGGCTACTAATTTTGAACAAATTGCAGCTACAGAGATTTCATGTGAAAACAATGTTGTTTAATGGACAGGACCTGTAACAGAATGATTGATAAGAAGGTCAGTACAGTTTCAAGAAATGAAGCCAAAATTGTAGGCTTGGGTCTCTGTTTATTTTTTTTTTAATCAGTTTTTTTTTTCCTTTTAATATTATCTCTTAATGTTATCAAAATCATATTATTTCAGTCACTTCAAGTGCAAGTGTGATTTCAGTTGCCTTTAATTGCTCAGGTTTGTAGCAAAACTCTCAATTCCCTCTCTTTGAAAATTGTGTTGTTATTAAGTGCCGCCAAGTCAGTTCCAACTCATAGCTACCCTGTATAGAGTTTCCAAGGAGTGGCTGATGAATTTGAACTGCCAAACTTGGAATTCAAGCAGACCATGTGATCCAGTGCCTATCCTACAGCGCCACACCAAGGATTATCTCTCCTCTTTTGACACCCCAGAAGTCTGTCAGTTTGTCATACTGTGATAGCTTGTGTGTGGCAGTAATGCTGGATGCTTTGTTGCTAGCAAATACTGGCAGGGTGGCATATGGTAGACAGGTTTTGAATGAGCTTACAGACTAAAAACAGATTAGAAAGAAGGAATAGGCAGTCGACTTCTGAGAAATTAGCCCCTGAAAACCTTATGAATAGCAGCAAAGCGTTGTCTGATACAGTGTAAGAAGAGTGGTGCCTCAGGTTGAAAGACACTCAAAATACAGTTGACGAAAAACAGCTTCCTCAAAGTAGTGTCAATTTTAATGACATAAATGGGGCAGGGCTTTCAGGATCTTCATTCCTGATGGGGCACAGCGTAAAATTAAAAAAAAAAAAACAACTGCAAACATCCATTAATTATTGGAATGTGAAATGTATGAAATATGAATCTAGGAAAATTGGAAGTCATCAAAGGTGAAAGAGCATGCATAATGACTGATATCCTAGGTATTAGTGAGGTGAAATGGACAGGCATTGTCCATGTTAAATCAGATAATCCTATGGTTTATTATTTTGGAAATGACAAATTTAAAAGGAATATTAAAAAAGTACATTTCAAAATCAATCATGAAATACACTGTTGTCTGTGATGGGATAGTATCTATATGTCTACAAGGAAGACCAGATTGTACAGTGGCTCTGTAGGATAAGTACTGGACTGCAAACTAGAAGGTTGGTAGTTTGAGTCAACTAGCCACTCAGTCAGAGAGATTTATAGACTCAGAAACCCTATACTAGGTGACTATGAGTTAGGACCAACTAATGATACTTAATAACAACAACAACAACAACAAGAAAGACCAGTTAATACAAAAATTATTAAAATTTACACACCACCCACCAAAGTCAATGATGAAGAAATTAAAGAATTCTACCAACTCTTTCAGTCTGAAATTGATCAAGCACTCAATCAAAACACATTGATAGTCGCTGGTGATTGGACTGAGTAAGTTGGAAACATAGAGGAAGGATCTGTAGCTGAAAAATATGGCCAGGGTGATAAACATGATGTTGGAGATCACATGATCACAAAGACTTATTCATTACAAATACCTTTTGTCAACAACATAAACAGCTACTATACACATGGACCTCACCAGATGGAATACAGGAACATTAATGATTGTATCTGTGGGAGGGTATGATGGAGAAGTGTAATATCATCAGCCAAAACATGACCAGGGCAGACTGTGTAATTGTGGATCATCAATTGCTCATATGCATGGTCACGCTAAAGTGGAAATAAATGAAAACAAGTTCACAGTAGCCACAATTCATCTTTGAATATATCTCACCTGAATTTAGAGACCATCTCAAGATTGTTGTTGTTGTTGTTGCTAAGTGCCATAGAGTAGGTTCCAGCACATAGCGAACCTGTATAGGGTTTCCAAGGAGTGACTGATGAGTTTGAACTGCCAACCACCAACCCTGGAGTTCAAACTGACCTTGCAGTCCGCTGCTTATCCTACAGCACCACACCAGGGCGAATTGAACACTAATAACTGAAGACCAGAGAAGTTATAGGATAACATCAACACAGCATGAAGAAAATAAGAAGTCATTAAAAAGAAAGAAAAAGTGAAAGTGGATGCCAGAAGAGGTTTGAAATTTTGCTTTTGAATGTAGATAGCTAAAGTAAAGGGAAGAAATGAGGAAGTAAAAGAGTGGAACATGATTTTTCTAAACAGCTTGAGAAGACAAAGTCAAGTAATGTAATGAGACATACAAAAACCTGGATTTACAAAGCCAAAATGGAAAAGCATGAAATATTTCTCAAGCTGAAAGAGCAGAAGAAAAAATTCAAACCTCAGGTTGCAATATCAAAGGATTCTATGAGCAAATAGGAGTCCTGGTGTGGCTCTTTGGGTTAATGCGCTGGACTACAAAGTCAGTTTGAACTGCAAAGTACAAAGTCAGCAGTTCAAGCTCACCAGTCACTTCTCAGAAACCCTATATAGACAGGGTTGCTATGAGTCAGAACAGACTCTATGGCAGTTAACAACAACAAACGGGCAAATAATATGAAGAAAAACGAAGCATCAGAATTGAAGGAAGGCTGATTAGCAACCTGCTATTTGAGGATGACACAACCTTGCTTGCTGAAAACAAAGATGAGTTAAAGCACTTACTGATGAAGAACAAAGAATACAACCTTCAATATAGATTATAACTCAATGTAAAGAAAACAAAAATCCTTACAGGACTGACAAACAGCATATGAAAAATGGAGAAGCAATGGATGTTGTCAAGGATTTCATTTTACTTGGATCCACAATCTATTCTCTGGTAAGTAAGTGATGGTGGTGGTTATGTGCGTGGTCAGTTCTGACTCAGAGACCTTGTGTAGGATTTCTGAGACTGTAAATCTTTATAGGAGCAGAAAGTCTTATGCTTCTCCCATGGAGTAACGGATAGAGTCTAACTGCTGACCTAGCAGTCCGACTCATAACCCACTACACTACCAGAGCACCTGCTCACAGAAGTAGCAGACTAGAAATCAAATGATGTGTTGCATTGTGCACATGTTTAACACTAAGTTGTTTTTAAGTGTGACTCATAGTGACCCTGTATAGATTTTCAATGGAGTAGCTGGTGAGTTTGAACCACCATCTTTGTGATTCAAACCCACCTTTCAGTCCAGTGCTTTATTCAACAGTGACACTATGAAATTATAACTCATATTCAATAGCAGGTAAGAATGCAAAAATCAATGTTTTTGCCTCTACCATTAGAATTTCTATTTAATAACTCCAATTTTTAGATAGCCAGTTTAGTTATATTGTATAGACATAGCTAATTAAGCTTCCAAAACTAGTTTGTGTTCAAGAACTTTTTAAAATAACAGTTAAGTGTAGTTCTTAGAAAATATTTTACTTCCCTATTGGTTTGAACCACAAGGTCCATGGTGCAAACTCACCAGCCGCTCCTTGGAAACCCTATATAGGGTCTCTATGAGTTGGAACTGACTCGATAGCACTTAACAACAAACAATAACAACAACATTGTGGTTAAGTGTCATTGAGTTGGTTCTGACTCATACTGACCCTGTATGGATTTCAGAGGCAGTAAATCTTTTCCAGAGCAGAAAGCCTCCTCTTTCTCCCCAAGAGCAGCTGGTGACCTTGTAATTCCCAGCCCACAGCTTACCCTACAGAGCTACTGCACGCTTGCTTACTTCCCTAAAGTTGTAATAAAATCTGTTTCCTAAACTTGAGCAACAAAATAGCACCATCAAATGCCTTTGTAACATCAGCATTTTTATGGACATACAGTACTGGTTAGAATAATTTTGTTTAAAATATTGCACAAATATCATAACTATGCATTGGAATATACAGAAATTTTATACCATAACACAACAGTCTACAAGACTGCCAAATTTATGACATTTATAGTAATTGCATTTTAATGCACTAAACGATATGTTTTTAAAATTGTTGTTAGGTGCCATCAAGTCAGTGCTGACTCATAGCAACCTTATGCACAGCAGAACGAAACACTGCCCGATCCTGTGCCAAACTCACTATTGTTGCCACATTTGAGCCCATTGATGCTGCCTCTTGGCCAGTCCATCTCATTGGGGGGGTCTTCGTCTTTTTCTCTGACCCTCCACCTTACCAAACATGATATCCTTCTCCAATATATCTGAAGTATGAGAGACGAAGTTTGGCCATCTTGGCCTCCAAGGAGCACTCTGGCTGCACTTCTTCCAACACAAATCTGTTGGTTCTTTTGACAGCCCATGGCACTTTCACGATTCTTCTCCAACACCATAACTCAAAAGCATCAGTTCTTCTGTGGTCTTCCTTATTCACTGTCCAACTTTCACATGCATATGAGATTATTGAAAATACCATGGTTTGGGTCAGGTGCACCTTTGTCCTCAAGCTGACATTTTTGCTTTTCAGTGCTTTTAAAATAGAACCAAATAACTATCAAGAACTAAAATATGGTACTGATTTCTATGGGTTCTATTGTTTGGTCATGTATGCACAATGCCTGTGCTATGGTTGACTAAATTCTCTCATTAGTTTTATGTCTTTGAAGCATAAAATTGTTATTTGTACAGTACATGTAATCTCTTGGATTTCATTTGACACAAAGTTCTAATTGCATGATTCATGGATTGAATTGGTAGTGGTGTGGTTATGTGCCGTAGAGTCGGTTCCGACTCATAGCGACCCTGTACAAGGTTCTGAGGCTATAAATCTTTATGGGAGCAGAAAGCCTCATCTTTCTCCCGCAGAACAGCTGATAGTTTCAAACTGCTAACCGTGAGGTTCGCAAACATGGATTGAATTATTTATCCAAAAAATATGTGCTGCAAATTCTAACCCCTACCTGTGACTGAACCTTGATTAGGAGCTATGGAATAAACACTGAACTGTAACCAGAACAGTGGCAGTTCAGACCCATCAGTTGCTCTTGAAAATCCTATACAGGTCACATGAATGGGAATCAACTTCAGGAGACCCAACAACAACAACAAAAAACAAATACCCATAAGTATAATTCCATTTGTAAGTGGGTTTTCTTTGTTACGTTAATGAGAGAGCATTAGTGTAGGGTGTGTTTTAAGTCAATTGCTTTTGAGATATGCTCTTGTTAGGTTCTGTCACGTCATTTCTGACTCATAGGACCCTATGCACAACAAAACAAAACACAACCAGGTCCTGTGTCTTCCATCCGGTGAGGTCCATCTGTATAGCTGCCTTTTATGTTGCTTAAAAATGATATATATATATAAGATATTTATAATGAGTCAGTCATTGGTCTTGGAAAATTCTATCATGCAATCTCCAGCATCATATCTGTCTATAAGATATTTTCCAACTACTAATCCTTCCTCTTTTTTTCCAAATTTCACAGTCCAATGAGCAATAATTACTAATGCATCTTGATTGCATGTTTTATCAATTTCAGATTGAAGAAGTTGATAGAATCCTTCTATTTCATTATCACTGGCATTAGTGGTCAGTGCATAAATTTGAATAATAGTGGTATTAATAGGTCTTCCTTATAGGGCTATGGATATTATAGTATCACAGATAGCATTACACTTTAAGACAGATCTTGAAATGCTCCTTTTTATCATGAAGGGGACACCATTCTTCTTCAATTTGTTGTTTCTGACATAATAAACCATATGATTATATGATTCAAATGGTCAATAACTGTCCACTTCAGTTCACTAATGCCTAGGATAGCAATATTTATGGATTCTATTTCACTTTTGATAATTTTCATATATCTTAGATTTATTTATACTTAGAACAAGAATTATTCTGATTGTTAATTAATATTTGCATCTGTTTATCCTCATTTTGAGTTTTGCCAAATCAGCAAAAGAAGGTCCCTAAAGATTTATTCCATTCCTCTCATCACTGCCAACACTACTTTGGGGAGGCAGTTCTTCCCCAGGAGTATTTTCACTGTCTTCCAGCCTGAGGGACTCATCTTCTGGCAGTGTTTCTGGAAATGTTTTGCTCCTCTTCATAATATTTTCATCTTCTGGTGCCGTATCTGACAATGTTCCACTGCTATTCATATGGTTTTCATTGATTAAACATTCAGAAGCAATCCAGCTCTTCTTTCTAGTGTATCTTAATCTGAAAGCCCCACTGACACCTGTCCATCACTGGTGACCTTGCTGGTACTTAAAATACC
>NW_006408554.1:338089-339856 GCF_000296735.1 Chrysochloris asiatica | reverse complement strand
AGAGTCTAAAGTTTATTAGTGTTTGGGGGGCAGGGGAAGAGGAAGTTACTGCTTAAGGGACGCTGAGTTTCTGTTAAGGTTGAGGAAAAAATTCAGGAAATGAATAATGAGGGTTCCACAAAATGGTGAGCTTAATTAACATCACTGAATTATACTAATTAGAAACGGTCAGAATGGCAAATGTTTTACTATAGTTCCAGTACAGTTAAAAAAAAAAGAAAAAAACCACATTGTGTGCTATTTGTTTAAGGATACGTCAATAGATTATTGGAATCAAACATACATATTCAATTATATATTTTAAAAGGTTCCTTTATTCTTGGGGTATATTTTTATTGAATATAGAATTCTTAAAGATAGTTTATTTTCATTCAGCACTTTAAAGATGATGATACACTGTCTCCTGCTGTGTATGACTTCTCATGAGAAGTTTGCTAGTTTTCAATTTGGTGTTCTTTTCTATGTAATGTCTGCTTATTCTGACTCTTTTCAAAATCTTCAGCACTTTGATGATGGTGTCCCGACACATGGTTCACTTGGGTTTTATAATGTTTACTAATACTTTTAAATCGGTAAATGTATGGTTTTCAACAAATTCCAAACATTTTTAGATACTTTAAAAATATTTTTCTGTCCTTTCTCTTTCTGAGACTTATATGTGTACTTGTTGTTGTTATTGTTGTTAAGTGCCATCAAGTTAGTTCTGGCCCATAGCGACCCTGTACAGGGTTTCCTAGGAGCAGCTGGGGAGCTTGAACTGCCGACTTTGTGGTTCAAACCAACTTTGCAATCTAGTGCATTAACCCACAGTGCCATAAATGTATAATTGACCTTTAGAAAATGTCCCATAATTATCTGAGGATCAATTTATTTGCTCAATCTTTTTTTTTTTCTCCCTCTGTTTTTCAGATTATAATTTCTATTGATCTGTCCCTCTTTCCTCTATTATCCCCACACTGTTATTAAACCTGTCTAGTAAGTTGATTTTTACATGTTGTATATTTAGTTAAAAATTTATATGATTATTTTTCATAGTTGATATCTTTTGTTGAAATCTCCTATCTTTTCATGAATTGTGAGCACATTTGCTTTTATGTCATTCGTTGTTGTTATGTGCCATCTAGTTGATTACAACTCATAGTGACCCCGCATAGGGTTTCCGAGGAGTGACTGGTGGGTATGAATCTCTGACCTTGTGGTTAGCTTGTTGTTGTTGTTAAATGCTGTGAGTCAGTTCCACTTCATAGCAACCCTGTTTAAGGTTTCAAGGAATGACCAGTGGGCTTGAACCATTAACCTTGTGGTTAACAATCCAGTTCTTATCCTACAGTACCACAAAGCAGTCCAGTGCTTATCCTACAGAGTTACACCAGGATTCCTTTAGCAGAATAAGAATAGTTCATTTGATGTCTTTGTTCATTTTTATCTTGGGATTGACATCTGTTGATTGTTTTTCTTCTTAAGGAAGAATTCTCCTAGCTCTGTTGAAGTCAAGCAATTTTCCTGTATATCTGACCATTGTGGATATTACGTTGTGTGGATTCCAAATTACTCTATATGACTATGAAAGTGTTAATATTACTATTTTATCAGCTAGTTAGTAAGATTAGACAGAAATCTGAGCAGTTGCTTAATAATACATTGCTTGTAGTTTGTTCTACACAGAATGTACAGACTTATGGTGAATGAATGCAGAAATTAGCTACTTCTGATTTGCACTCCACTGTTAACCTGGTGTGGCACTGTGGGCTAATGTGTCAGACTGCA
>NW_006408554.1:324354-336509 GCF_000296735.1 Chrysochloris asiatica | reverse complement strand
TGCAGGTTGTCTTATTTGCTTAGCATGCAGACTGAGTAAGTATGGTAAAAAGATACACCTCTGCTGCATACTTTTCCTGATTTTAGAACATTCAGTATCCCCTTATTCTGCTCTAACAACTATTTCTTGATGTTTGTACAGGTTCCTCATGAGCACAATTAAGTGTTCTGGAATATCCATTCTATTCATAGTTAGTTATGATCCACACAGTCAAATGCCTTTGCATAATCAGTAAACCACAAGTAAACTTCTTTCTGGTATTTTCTGCTTTCGGCCAAGATCCGTCTGATGTCAGCAACAATAGCCCTAATTCCACGTCCTTTTCTGAATTCAGCTTGAATTTCTGGCACTTCCCTACCTATGCACTGTTGTAACCATTTTTAAATTATCCTCAGAAAAATTTACTTGCATGTGGTATAAATGATATTGTTCATTGAATTATGAATTCAATTGGGTCACCGCTCTTTGAAATGGGTGAAAATATGGATCTATTCCAAATTTCTTGGCATAACCTCCAGCACTGCCTCAGTTTGTTGAGACATTCACTTTGTATTACTCCAGTTCCTAGAGCCTTGTTTTCAGCCAGTGTCTTCAGTGCAGCATGGACTTCATCCTTCAGTACCATTGGTTCTTGATCATATGATTGAAAATTTTAAATTATGGAACATTGATCAATTCTTTTTTGTGCAGTGTCTGTATATTCCTTCCATATTAATTTTTTATGCTTCTTGTATCATTATTTTGCCCATGGAATTCTTCAATATTGCAATTCAAGGCTTGATTTTTTTTTTCCCTCAGTTCTTTCAACTTCAGAAATACTGAACTCTAGGTCTTTGCATATTTCATTATAATATAACAAGATATAGAGGGGCAAAATTGTATATTAACTCTTTATGGACTAAAAAGTCATACTGCTATTGCTCTACCTTTCTCTAGGTCTCACCTGATTTACATCTTTTTCTTTCTCTCTCAAACCTTCAATTTAATCTTTCTTGATAATTCCAGAGGCATTCTAGCCAAACATAACCCGTTTCTTGCCAGGCATTGTTCTGCTATCACAGACCATGTTACAGAAAATGAAATTATTTCTTCAAAATCATGAACATAGCTGACCCTTCACTTCTCACATTTTCCCTACTTTCTTTTTTAAAAAAACCATTGTTGTTGTTGTTATGTGCCGTGGAGTCGGAACCGACTCATAGCGACCCTGTACAGGGTTTCCGAGGGTGTAAATCTTTACGGGAGTAGAAAGCCTCATCTTTCTCCCGCGGAGCAGCTGGTAGTTTCGAACTGCTGACCTTGCGGTTCACAGCCCGAGTCGTAACCACTAGGCTACCAGAGCTCAATACACAATGTCTTGAAATCCCTTCATTTCTTATTCAGGGGCTAAAATTCTATCTCCATGCCAATTTTTTTCTTTTTCACTTATAGATTATTGCATGAATGTGAAGAAATGAATAATTGTTTTATAATGGGTATTGTCAGATTTCTTGCTGCATTCTTCTGCTCAATGTCTATTAGAAAGATTCCCCACATTGAAAATACTCTATCATAAAGCTGATGATATTTTCAGGGATATTTGAGAAGAGATTCTATTTCTCATGTAAAGTTGAATTTGGTATCTCCAAGGTCACTTCTAGCTGGCAGATACAATGATCTTTTGCACCTTATCATTCTCATGTAATTACAGAAAGGGGGAATTGTTTTTATTTAATTGTCCATTTCAAACTAGTAAACCATTTCAATATTTGGAGAACTTAATATTCCTTTTCATAATATTCTAAAATCACAAAATTAGAGAAACCCATGTTATAATAAGGGATGATTTATTGCCTCACTACACATGAAATCTGCCACTGACTTAACAGAGGCTCCACACAGAAAAATCATTCTGTAGGGGAAGAAGCCAAATAGAAAATTAGCCCTTGCTGAAAGAGAAACCATTATGGCTGATTTGATGAGATTGATGGCATTTTCCTTTCTTTGCAGTCTTACAAAATCTAAATATTTTTAAAGAGCTAATTTCCTTACCTGGAGCAAAAAGATTACATTGCTTTAGACTCTTAGTAATTTTTATATACATAGATGATATAGCAATTTGATTCTCAAACTTTACAGAGTTTATGGAACTTCATTTCTTTGATCAGAAGCTGTGAAACAAGAGTTACTTGGGACTTCAGAATCTTCTGCCAACCACTGGCCTTCATGATAGTTCACACTGCCAAGTGGACACAGACTGATTATTTTCTGGTTCCTAGTTTCTGTGACGTGCCCTGTAGGTTAGACGAGCCCATAAAGTTGACTTTGTGTATGCAGTATGCTGACATGGCATAATCAACACATTTTTCTTCCTGCATATGACAGCAGAAAAGAAGAACATGTTCTATTAATTGATCTGCTAAAGCTTTGCTCCACAGGGAAATAAATCTTTCAACCCTTGAATTATAAGGACCGCAGTTTTCTTAGGACAACCAGAATCTTTAATTTGCTTTTCTGTGTAAAGCCGAACCTTAGTTTTCAGTACTCCCATACATTCAGGAACACTAGAATTCATTCTTACTCGCCTATTATTTTAATAATTATTTCTCTTTCCAATATTTTGTTGTTGTTAATTGCTGTGGAGTTGGTTCCAACTCATAGCAACCCTGTATAGGAATTCTGAGTAGAGGCTGGTTTGAACCATTGACCTCTCATTTAGCTGTCCAGTTCTTATCCTACATTGCCACACCAGGAATACTTGTGCTTGTTAAGTGCTGTTAAGTAAGATCCAACTCATAATGACCCAGTATAGTGTTTCTGAGGAGCGACTGGTGAGTTTGAATCATCTACCTTGTGGTTCAAACCAACCTTGCAGTCCTTCACTTATCCTACAGCGCCACACCAAACTCCTTTCTAATACTATTGTTGTTGTTATTAAGTACCGTTAAGTCAGTTACAACTCATGGCAACCCTGTATAGGGTTTCCAAGGAGTGGCTGCTGAGTTTGAACCACTGACCTTTTGTTTCACACCAGCTTTGTGGTCTAGTGCTTTAACCCACAGTGTCACACCAGGAATCTTTTTCAATACTGGGGCTTGTGTGTGGGGGAGTTGATTCCGTCTCATAGTGACCCGGTATAGGTTTCTGAGGCTATAAACCTTTACAGGAGTATGAAGCTTCACCTTTCTCCTACAGAGAGATCAGTAGATTTGAACTGCTGACCTTTTGGTTAGTTGCCCAACATATAACCACAATGCTACCAGGGTTAAGACTACAATCTGTCATTTCATAATTATTACTTTTTGTGATAATTACTCTTGTGATTCTACTACTTTGTATAACCAACAATAATCTCAATTAAGTAGACACATTAAGGATAGTCTGGTTTCATCTAACCAATCTTGCCCAACCAAACTCTGTTATCTGAAAAATAATTGAGAATCAAATTATTAATAAATGAAAAAGATGCCTGTGGTAAGTTTACTAATTTTGCCTTTATTCTTCATCACTATCTCTATCTATACCTTTGGTCATATAATTTTGCGTGTCCTCCCACAAAAAGCAAGCTATGCTTTTTTCCCCACTTAGGATTAACCATTAGGCCTGCTTTAGCCAAGGGGTATAAACCAATATGACATAACCCAAGACAAGGAAAGCAATTGTATGAATGGACTTGCTCTGTTGTACTTCTGCTGTCACTAAGAAAAGAACATGTGATAGAAAGAGAAAGGTTGTGTGCTGGCGGCCAGGCGCTGTTGGCCAGGAGGCAGCCTTGCAAAATGTGCCCTTTGATTGTTTAAATGATTTTATATTTCCGAGTGTTTTTGTGTACATTCCCCCCCTGCCAGAAAACCACACAGGGAATAGAAACAAAAATGCTGTTGAATAATGATGCACAGAGGAGATTGTATCCATTGCAATGAAACGAGTATCAAATTGATAATTCTCCCATGTAAACTATCACTCAATTCACCATAAAACTTTAAACAATAAAAATGAAAAAGAAAAGAACATGTAACTAACTTTGTGGTCCAATTAGCTAAGTAAGATATGTTTCAGGTGAGAGTTATATAACTAACCTGCAGGCCTACAACTTGAAGTTGAGATTCTGCCTATATCAGCTGGTTCCCAACTGAACCAAAGAGCAAGTTTAGTTGATATCAGCAAAGTGATCCCAGACGATTTTTGTTCAGAGAGTGGTGAAGAACTGTAAGGAAAAAAAAAGTATGAGTTTGTGATCTTTTATTATACAGAATATTTATGATTGCTATGTTGCTGTTGTAAGTGATGTTGAGTGACTTCACAGCAAAACTGTAAAGGATTTCCAAGGAGCACCTAGTGGGTTTGAACTGCTGATCTTGTAGTAAGGAGTTCGGTGCTCATTCCAGGACACCACTTACCTTGTTGTTGTTAGCAGCCATTGAGTTGGTATCTAGTCTTAGTGACCTTATTCACAACAGAACGAAGCACTGTCTGGTCCTATACCAATTTCACAATTGTTGCTATGCAGCTGCTGCCACTGTCCTAGTCTGTCTCATTGGGGTCTTCCTCTTTTTTGTTGACCCTCCATGTTACCAAGAATGATGTTCTTCTTCAGCTACTGGTCACTTTTGATAATATGTCTGAAGTATGAGAGACGAAATCTGACCATCCTAGCTTCTAAGGAGCATTCTGGTTTCATTTCTTTCAACACAGATTTTTTTGTTTTCTGGCAGTCCAATATTCAATAGTCTCCTCCAACATCATAATTCAAATGCATTAGTTCTTCTATGGTTTTTGTTGTTCATTGTTCAACTTTCATAAGCATATTAGGCTCCTAAAAATAACATAGTTTGGGTAAGGAGAACCTTAGTCCTTAGACTAACATCTTTGCTGGTGAACACTTCAAAGAGGTCTTCTGCAGCAGATTGTTCTTGTTGTTAAATATCATCGAGTTGGTTCCGACTCATAGACACCCTGTATAAGGTTTCCAAAATGCTTCTGGTGAGTTTGAACTGCCAAACTTGTGGTTCAAACCGGCCTTGCAGTCGAGCACATTAACCCACAGAGCCACATGTAGTACATCGTTTAATTTCTTGACTGCGGCTTCTATGAGTGTTGATAGTTGATCTAAACAAAATGAAGACTTGGACAACTTCAGTATTTTCCTCATTTGATGTTATTTATTAGTACGATTCAGAGGAATATTTTTTTCTTTACATGGCATCAATTCTTCTTAGGCTTCCTTGTTCATTGTCCTGCTTGTACATTGCAGATAAGGCCATTGAAAATACCATGGCATGTGTCAGGCTCATGCTTAATCTACAAAGTTAATCTGTACTTTTTAACATTTTAAAGAGGTCTTTGGGATCAGATTTGTAGAATGCTAAATATTATTTGATTTCTTGACTTCTGCTTCCATGGACATTGATTGTGAATACAAGTAAAATGAAATACTTGACAACTTCAATCTCTTCTCCATTTATCCTAATATAACTGATTGGACCAAAGACTTTATTTCTTTACGTTGTGGTGTGGTCTATGCTGAAAGCTATAATCTTTGTTTCCATCAACAAATGCTTCAGGTCCCTTTTCCATTCATGAAGCAAAAAATTTTTGTAGCAGGTTGTTAATGAGTCTTCCTTCAATCCTGATGTGTTTTCTTCTTCATAGTATCCAGCTTCTTGGATCATTTGCTCAAAATACAGACTCCTGATGTGGCATGCAGACTCCTGGTGTGGTGCTGTAGGATTGGCATTGGACTGTGAACCACAAGGTCAGCAGTTCAAACCCACCAGCTGTTCCTTGGAAACCACAAGGTCAGCAGTTCAAACCCACCAGCAGTTCAAACCCACCAGCTGTTCCAGGACCATTATGAATTGGACCCAACTCGGTAGCACTTAACAATACAGATTAAAAATGTATGGTGAAAGGATTCAACCCTGACACACATCTTTCCTGACTTAAACCATGCAGTATCACCTTGTTCTATTCTAACAGCAGTCTTTTAGTCTATGTACAGGTTCCACATGAGCAAAATTGTTTTGAAATTCCCATTCTTCACAAGGCTATCTATATTTTACTGTAATCCACATATTCAGTTGTCTTTGCATCATCAATAAAATACAAATAAACATATATCTGGTATTCTCTGCTTTCTACTAAGGTCCATCTCATATCAACAGTGTGGTCCTGGTAGGGCACTGCAGGATAATGCACTGGATAATGCAAAGTTGGTTTGAATCACAAGGTTAGCAGATCAAATACCAGCTGCTCCTCAGAAACCCTAGAAAAGGTCTCCATGAGTCAGAACTGACTTGAAGGCATGTAACAATAACATCCCTTGTTCCACACCCTCTTCTGAATCTGGCTTGTTTTCTGCTAGTGATCTGTAGATGCACTACTGAAATCACTTTTGAATTAACTTTAGCAAAATTGTACTTGGATGTGATATTATTGATATGATATTGTTCAATAATTTCTACATTCTGTTGGATTGCCTTTCTTTGGAACATATACAGATATAGGCCTCTTCCAGTTGGGCAGTCAGGTAAGGTACTTATCATCCAAGTTCCTTAGCATAGAACAGCATTGCAACCATTTGTTAAAAAATCTCAATTGGTACACCATCTATTCCTGAAGCTTTGCCTTCAGTGCAGCTTGGACTTCTTCTTTCAATACCATATGTTCTTGATCATGTGCTACCTCCTGTAATGGATGAACATTGACCAATGTTTTTTGCTGCAGTGACTATATATTTCTTGCACCTTTTTTTTTTTTTTTTTAAGTTTTTATTGTGAAGCGAGTGATAGTTTATATGGGGAAACATCACTTTGCTTCATTGCAATGATTACAATCCTCTCCATGCTTCATCAATCAACAGGTATTTGCTTCTATTCCCTCTGGGTTTGGGGGGGGGGTGAGTGGCGTGGGGAAAGATGTGCACCAAATCATTCAGGAATATATAATCATTCAAACAGCCAAAGGGTACACCCTGCCCTCCAGCCACCAGCACACATCTCATCTCCATGAGTTAGAATCCTCAGCTGCTCTGTCCCTCCATGTCATAATCTCTGCCTCCACCTATGGCTTCACTGCTTCTCTGGGTGAGGTACCACACTCTGTTCCCACTCTTCTCCCTTAAAAAATGGGGTTATTCATTTCTTTTAAAGTAATATTTGTTTTGAATTTGGGTGATGCTTTGGTATTACCCCATGCCCGTTGTCTTCAAGTCAATTCTGACTCATAGTGACCCTATAATACTGAGTAGAACTTCCCCCTTGGGTTTCTGAGCTTGGCTTTATGGAAGAAGACTGTCACATTTTTCTCCTATGGAGCAACTGTTAAGTTCAAACCCTTGAATTTTTGCTTACCCGCTGAGTGCTATATTTTAAATTATTGTGTCATGGTGTTTTTCATAGTTTTCTTCTGTGTTAGGTGAGAAAGTTTCAAATAATGACTGAGGTGTGTCCTTTCACATAAAGCAGTACCACAGTTGAGGTTGGATAGAAGAGGAAATGAATAATTCTAGCTGATAGAATATAGGTAGAAATGCAGGGGAAATGTTATTTCAAGGAGAAGTACAAAAGATAACAATATTCATTGAGGGTAATGTAGGCGCCAATAAAATGAGGTTGCTTTACTTTGATACATCATTTTTTTTTTCATTCCACAACCAAGGAAAATTAATACATTTTTTACCTTATTTGCAAATGACTAAACTGGGTTTTCATGAAGGTCCATTTTTCTTAGATCATGCAACTAGTAAACTGAGGACCGTCTGCCTCCGACTTCTCACTTTTTTCCTCGCATTTGATCCTCAGAATGGTGGACCAAGGATATCTGAGAATGACTTTGGGTGTACCTACTACTCCGAGGATAGAATCATAACCACCTAATGAACCAACTGTGAGAAGAACAACTTTCTTTAAGAAAATATATTTGAAATAACATGAAGTCTGCATACCCTTTCAAGATGGTTATGAAAGGTAGGTGAAAGACTTTACATTCTAATGTTGTTGCTCTTAAGTGCCGTCGAGTTGTTTCTGACTCGTAGTGACCTTGTATAAGGCTTCCAAGAAGTGGTTGGTGGGTTTGAACTGCTGATCTTGTGGTTAACAGTCCAGTGGCTATCCTACAGTGTTACATAGTATTTAGTATATTCTTACTGAAAAGAAAAATGTAGAAAATGTAACTTATAATGACTCTTTTTTTGGTCTCATCAAAATTTTTAAAAGTTTATATCTCATCCACTAAACATTGGTAGGAAATAGATTTCTACTTGCTCAGTAACATAACTTCTAATTGGTATCTAATTACCTGAGAAATATGATTCTGAGAAGCATGAGATTATTTCATGAAATTTCCAGTTTAGTTATGAATTTGTGTTTTTAATTCTAAACCAATGCTGCTATGTTCTTTAAAGTTTTCACAATTTTACAAACACATTAATTGTTAACTAAGTATTTATAAAATACTAGGTTTTATTCAAGTGAGAACCTGGGTTTGTTTTTCAGTGTTTTGAGAGCTGAATAAATTTTTATGATAAAATTTGACAAACAGGGCATTACTCTTTTTCCTATACTGAAAAATATATGAACTATCTTTTCATTTAAATAATAAATAGTCACAATTTAAGTAGAGTAAAAGCTTTTGGCTATGTGTTTATGAACATGCAATCATTATTAGAAAATAAACCAAGAAAAAAAAACCTTTATGTTTATGTCCATTTGATTCCAAGACATCTTAGGAAAGATATTTGTGATTGATGCTAATAATGTTATGGCTTATCAATACATTTCTGCTCAGTCAAATACATTTAAAATTAGCCTAATTACTAGCATAGATTCAATATTTACTAATAATACTATATAGGTTAGTTTATCAAGTTAACAGCATATGCTATTAACCTTATTTTTATTTTGCATCTGATTCATATGTTACCTCTTAGTGCTCATTTTTACATGCCTATGTACTATTTGTTGTTGTTGTTAAGTGCCATCAAGTCAGTTCCGACCCATAGCAACCCTGTACAGGGTTTCTGAGGAGTGGCTGGTGAGCTTGAACTGCTGACCTTGCAGTTCAAATGGGTTTGCAGTCTGGCACATTAACCCAAAGTGCCATATAATGTACTATAGTCATGTAAAAATACCTTGAAAATTTTTCAACTGAACAATTGTTGTTAGTAAGTGCCATTAAATCGGTTCCAACTCATAACAACCCTGTATAGGATTTCCAGGAAGCAGCTAGTGGATTTGAAACATAACACTAGTAAGGATTTCACGTCTTAAAGTAATCAACCATTTGAGATCAAGAAGGCAGCATTTAACTAATGGCAAAGCTCAGAAGGGCTAAATAGGGAATAAATATATTATCAAATATATCAGAAAACCAACTGGATGACTCTTAAGTGCATCAAAGATTTCAACAAAAAATTTTTAAAGATAAATTAGACACTGGTAAAGAAATTTTGACAATGACAGATCATACAAGATGCTTCTCTCTAAAATATATCGAAAACTTCAACACTTCAACCAAAAGAAGAGAAAAAACACAATTTTAAAATGGGCAAAGGACATAAACAGACACTTCTTCAAAGGAGATATTCAGGGGCCCAACAAATTTATGAAAAAATATTCACTACCATTTGCCATAATTGTTGTTTTAGTTAGGTTCCTTTGAGTTGGTTCCAGCTCATAGCAACCTTATATACAACAGAACAAAGCACTGCCCTGTCCCGCGCCATCCTCACAACCATTGTTCTGCTTGAGTCCATTACTGCTGCCACAGTGTCAATCCATCTTGTTGGGAGTCTTCCTCCTTTTCACTGACCCTCCACTTTACCAAGAATGATATCCTTCATCATTGACTTGTCCTGCGTGATAACATGTCCAAACTATGAAAGAGATGCAATTCAAAACAACAATGAGCTATCATCTCAGCCCAGTATTAACAAATGACCTCATGTTTCAATATTCAGCCAAAAAATAGAAAGGTCTATAACACTAGTGAGGATTTCACAGTTTAGAAGAATCAACCATTTAAGATAAAAAGTTATCTACTCAAAGACAAAGTTCTGAAGGATTAAGAATAGGAGAAGAAAGGAAACAGGAAACACAAGGAGGAAGTGAAATAAGCGATGTTATCGTGTGAGAATTGCAGTCAAGGACATGAAACAAAATGTGTATAGATTATTGAATGGAAAACTGATCTACTTCATAAACTTTATCCAATTCACACACAAAAAAAAAGTTTAAAAAAATATAAAGATAAGTCAAAAATTATCCACACTCTGGTTGTAGAATTTATTTTAATAAACTTTTAGAAAAGACAAATACATCAATTTTTTTATATAATCACTTTGTTTTTCAATATATTTTGTCCTTCTGTCAACAAGTTTTCATATTCCCTTATAAAAAATGTTTTAGGCTGAGTTACAAGTCATTAATGCACCTTTGTCTTCACTTCTTCATCAGTGGTGTATCTTAGTTCTCAAATAGCTGCTTTTAGGGGACCAAACATAAGAACGTCCCATGAAGCAAGATCAGGACTATAGGGAGAATACTTTAACACCTCAAAACTAAGTTTTTGCAGAGTGTCAACAGTGTGGGCAGACATGTAGGAGCATGCATTGTCATGCAAGACCACAATACCCTTGGATAGCAGTATTCTGCATTTAATCTGAAGTTTAGGCTTCAGCTCTTCAGTGAGCAAGCATCTCATTGTAATGAGAACTGTTGATTGTTAAACTTTTTTTCCTGATAGTGCTTCAATATTGGCCCTTGAGAATCCCAGAACTCTGTAAGCATCAATTTTCCAGCTGATAGTTGACTTTGAACTTTTTCTTGGTCGGCGATTAAGGATGTTTCCATTCCATACTCTGCCGTTTACTCTCAGGATCATAGTGATGAATCCATGTTTCATCACCAGTAATGATTTTTTAAAAGAAACTTTTACCTTCCTTTGAATATTGGTTCAAGTTTTGTTTGCAGATGTTCAAACACTTCTCTTTATGCTCTTCCATGGGTTGTTTCAGTACCTATTGCACACAAACTTTTTTCAGTACCCATCTCGCACAAACTGTCATGGATTATTTCATAGGCAGAGCCACATCTGATTTGCAAATGATTTGCCACACAATTCACTGTCAGTTGTCTATGTCACAAAATAGTTTCACATGCATGAGCAACATTGTCATCTATCATGAGTGTGGACAGGCGTTTTAGTATAACGGAAGTGTGGATAATTTTTGACTCACCCAAGTAATATTGTGCAGCGGTCTTTTTTTTTTTCAAACTTGACCATTAAAATAAAGAAAGAGTGCAATGAAGTCTTTCCTTTTTTACTTGAAAGTATTTAATATACTATTTTGGAAAGACTTGTAGATAAAATTTGAGTACTAAACAGTTGAAGAGGTAAAATTTAAAACAGATATAAAATGAAAAAGTATTGTTTTGCACATTCTGATAACTTTCCATGTTGTATAAAAATAGAGTTCTGCTCTCCCAAATAGGCCTTAAGATTAATTAAATCATAATGCTGAAGTAGATAAAAATATAGACAGCAAATGAAGGAATTGAATTCTGATATAGGTACATTCTTATATCATGCTTGAATGAAATATGTTTCCTGGGAAATACTCTGTTGAATAGCAGAAAGCTTAATCCAATATCAATATAAAATTCACACTTTCCTAAAGAATTATTTTATATTTCTTGGGAGAGGTAATTTGTTGGGTTTATATGCATAAATGTGTTTGATAACTTTTTAGAGTAGTGGCATTCCATATTCTCTAGTTTTTGTAATGGTCACTTTGAAAAGGAGCAGCCAAAACGTTATCCCTTGAACATTAACACCGATGTGCTTTGAAAATAGGTTCTATGTACCAGATTTGCAAAGGGACATTTATTCATTCTCTGAATAATAATGTCAGATCCTGAACAGATCTGACAGTTTAAGAAAGTTTTAAAAGTTTCTCTTTCTTAGTAATATTTTAAAAAGACACTGAGCTTGTTGTTCAGAATTGTATTTGTGTTTGTCTGTGTAGGTGTGTATGTGTGGCTCAATTGGCTACAAAAAGTTAGGAGCTTGATTAAAGCTCTTCTGAAATACATCAGCTAGTTATTTCATTTACCTTTAACTTCATATGCCTTCATTGCCGTCGAGTTGGTTCCAACTGTACACGGAACCTGTACACG
>NW_006408554.1:321607-322512 GCF_000296735.1 Chrysochloris asiatica | reverse complement strand
GTCAAGTGGGTATTATGAAAGTTACATTAATTTTTATCTTGAATGATTAATTTGTAATTTTACACAATGAGATACAAGAATCTTTAAATCAGATTTAATGATCATAAGACATTATATTCATTGCTGCAAGCTGGCACTCTCAGGCACTGCTGGGGAAGTGGGAATAAGTGTCCTTTCCATAAAGGAATTTAATAATAGGTGTCAAAACCCTTGAAAATGTGCATACTGTTGTTGTTAAGTGACCCAGTATAGGGTTTCCAAGCACAAGATGGAGAGTAATCACTGACCTTGCAGTTCAAACCAACCATATGGTTCAGTGCTTATCCTACAGCACCACACCAGGACTCCATACTATAGGGCCCAACAGTTATTTTTCTACAAGTACTCCAAAGCATTTATCCTGATATGATCCATTTATTCTAGTAAAAATCAATGGGTAATCTAATTATTAAATAAAAGGAGTCTCAATTAAATAAATACATTGACACATATATGCAATGAAATATGCCTGCATTTGAAACAATATAGCAATATGTTTTATGGCAATATAGCTATCAATAAGTAAAAATGATCGTAAGTAAAATGCTAGCATAATCACAGTTCTGCTCTATAAATGTATATAATTTTATCTCAGGGATCTAGTTAACAACTGGGCTGTTAAACACAAGGTCAGCAAGTCGACTCTACCAGCTTTCTGCTCACATTAAAATTACAACATCAGAAACTCCTTACTGTATCACAATGAGTCGAAAGTGACTTGATGGCACACAGCCACCACCATCATCACTCAAACAGAAAATACTAAAATAGCTATCTCTAGGTGACAGCTTTACAGATGATTTTTTTGTTTTGTTTTAGTTTGATCTCCAATAACTTAATTTATTCTTACATTGCTTATAAAATAT
>NW_006408554.1:313868-320987 GCF_000296735.1 Chrysochloris asiatica | reverse complement strand
AAATGAGGGAAAACAGTTGTAAACATCCATCAATAATGAATATAGAATTATGAAGTATGAATCTAGGAAACTTAGAAATTGTCTAAAATGAAATGGAATGAATAAACATAGATATTCTAGGCACTAGTGAGCTGAAATAGACTGGTGCTGGCCATTTAAAATCTGACAATCACATGGTTTTCAAAGCCAGGAATGACAAATTAAAGAGGAGTGGCGTTATCTTCATTATCAAAAAGAAGATCTTGTACTCCAAGATCTGTCTTGAAGTATAATGCTGTCTATGATATGATTATATTCATTTGCCTACAAGGAAGACCAGTTAATACCACTATTATTCAGCCACTAAATCCAGTAATGATGAAATTGAAGAATTCTACCAACTTCTTCAGTCTGAAATTGATTAAACATGTGATCAAGATGTATTGACAGTGGGTGAAGCAGAAAGAGTGAGGAAAGGCTCCTCAGCGGAGGTGCGGGGGGTAAAAAACAGAGAAGGAGCTTTCAGGGAGCAGCGCCAAAGTTTTGGATCTTGTATAACGTACCAGGTGCCAGTTTCCTGTGCCCACCTGTGGAGAAATCTGACTGTGGAAACAAAATATGACAATTTCTGAGTCATTTGGGACAATCAATTCCCTATGGGCCCCTCGGCCTGGACTGAGATCAGAGGATGGGGCCACAGCCAAGTGGATACAGTGACTAAATAGCCACTAAAAAGCCACAGAGCTGCGTCTGGAAAAAGAGGTGTGACATAATTTTCATTTTAATTTTTCACGTTTCTCTTCCCTTCTCCCCAGTCACACCCTCACTGCCCAGCCCAGACACCTTCAGGTGGGTGGAAGCACACACCCGGCACAGGGAGGAGGTTCCTGAGAGCCCCATTGGTCCCATAGGCTGATTCTTATGACATTTGAGTCTGGGACCCAGCCCTAAAGTTGCCTTGGGCAGCACCCTTTATTCCTCCCTGCACAGCAAGGTTACTGGACAGTCAGCTACAGTTTTATTTTTGTTTTTCAGTGGTGATATATTATTTCTGTTTTTGGTCCTTTTGATCTCACTCTTTCCCTGGGGGTGGGAGCTTTTTCCCGCTACCTTACCCAAGAAGAGACAGAAAGTGTGCTCATATAGCCAAGCTACAAGCATACCCCATAATATTCCACCATTTGGGCAAGGGCCAATACTAAGCTGCTAAGCATTACACGTAAAAAGAGAAGGACTATCTCCAGATCATATCCACCAGGATACACTCAGTGTGCTTAACAACACAGCAACATACGTTCATTTAGGCATTAAAACCCCACCTAACTATTGAAAATGTCCAAGAAAAAAGCAACAAAAGATCTTAGCACATGTCCAAAACCAGAAAAGAGTAACTGAGACAAATGAGCTGGAGGCAGACACAGACTTCCCAGTAGAAGAAAAGAAGGCTTTAGATCTGCCTGAGAAGGAATTCAGAAGAATGATATGGAAACAAATTCAAATGCTTCACAAAGGGGTGGAGGAAAATAAGGAAGAAGTCAGGAAAGTGCTGCAGGGTCAACCAAACAAGTTAGATATAGCATTGGAAACAATTCAAAACCTGCTAAAAGAGGTCCAGATGATTAATAGTAAATTATCAGAAATGGACAATACACTGAAAGGGCAAAGAAGTAGAATAGAAGAGATGGAAGCCAGAACCAGCGAGTTGGAAGACTAATCTTTCAATACTGCTAAAAAACTTAAAATACTTACTTATGAAGATCAAAAACTACAGTCTTTGGTATGGATTGCACCTCAATGTAAAGACAAAAATCCTCACTACTGGACAAATAAACAACATCCATACAAATGGAGAAAAAATTGAAGTTGTCAAAGACTTCATTTTGCTCAGATCAATCATCAATACTCATGGAAGCAGCAGTCAAGAAATAAAGTGATGTATTGCATTAGCAAATCTGTTGCACTGGACCTCTTTCAAGTGTTAAAGAGAAAATATGTCAGTTTGAGGACTAAGGTGTGCCTGACCCAAACCATGGTATTTTCAATCAACTCATATGCATGTGAAAGTTGGACAGTGAACAAGGAGCATCATAGAAGAATTGATGCATTTGAGTTATGGTGTTGGAGGAGAATATTCAAAGTACCATGGACTGCCAAAAGAACAGATCTGTGTTGGAAGAAGTAGTGCTCCTTGAAGCCGTGATGCCCAGACTTCGTCTTTCATTCTTCGGACATATTACTAGGAGGGCCCAGTCCCTGGAGAAGGATATCGTGCTTGGTAAAGTGGACGGTTGGAAGAAAAGAAGAACACTCCCAAGGATATGGATTGGCACAGTGGCAGCAGTGATGGGCTCAGGCATAGCAACGATTGTGAGATTGGCCTAGGACCAGGCAACATTTTGTTCTGTTGTGCATAGGGTTGCAGTGAGTGGGTACAGACTTGATAGCACCTCACATCAACATTCTTATAATACTTGTATGTGTTTTTGTGGTTGTTACTATTGTGAATTTCCTTTTCAATTTTGTTTCCTGGTATTTTCTGGCTTTGAATAAGAGTACATTTTGGCTGTATCCTAATATTTTCTGAAAAACAAATTAAATGAAATAAAATTATTTTTCTAAGGTGCCTCAGAGTTTCTGAAAAATCGGATTTTCAGTACTCTGTTGATAAGTAAGATAAAACACAAAGGGCCCACCAGAATGGAATCCATAGCAGAATATATTTAGAATTCAAAGTATCATATAACAAAGTATCCTTTCAGAATGTCTAAATCCTGGTCTTATAGGAGGGGATAGTACTTCATGGATAATGCAGAACACATGGACTAAGTTCAATAAACTCATCCCAACTGAGGTTTCCCATGTCCTTTAATAGTGATTCTGCACATGTATTACTTTATTTACACTTTGAGCATCTTGTTTTAATTTACATACTGCAAAGACTGTTTACAATACAGATTTAACATATGACTGTTACAATAAGGGACATTTGTTCTCTTTAGATGAACTTAAAAAAAAAAAAGTCCTGGATAGAACTTAAAAAGTCAACATAAAGGTATTGCTTGGTGGTCTACTTCTTTGTCTCACCTTTTGCTCTATTCTGACAAACATGGGTTACCATGAGTTGGAATCAACTCACAGGCATCTGGTGGTGGTGTGCTAAGTCTGCTTTTAAGGAATTCATAACTTAGTTGGAGCATTAATAATGTATAAAAAATGTAATATTAAAATAACTAAAGCTATAATCAAGATAGGAAAAAATGAACTGTGGAAAGCTATCAAATGAAGCAAATAGTTGTAACTGGCTAACATTCTGCAACTTTTAAGTCACAAAGAATAACGTCTAGGGTCTAAATTACAGAGGGGTTTTGATAAATCTGAGGCTACCAAAGGTACCTTTTCTAGAATTATTCATTCTCAGAGGGTATCAGTTCATGAGAACTATTAAATGATCTCAGCATACCCTGTACCTCATGTTACTATTCCTAGTTTTTTCTGTTTCTGTGTGACCAACTTATGTGCATGTAATATAAAAAAATCTCTGCTGACTGCCAGGAAGAGTGCACATCCACACTTGCAGATAGACCCATATGCTGATAGCAGATGAAACTTTCTTTCTTCTCACCAGTTTTCTCGTGGTTGCATTATAGTGACCTTAACATATTCAGCTTTGAGGTGTCAGTAAGCTTTTCACAGAGAAAATGTGCTTTGTTTAAATATTGCATGATGCCAGGCAAAGAAATGTGTGTTTAGTGAGTAAAGTGGCAGGAGAGTATTCTATGTGGGAGATTCACTATGCCTAAAGACTTCAAATTGCAGAAGTTCAAAAGGTTGCAGCATTTTCAGAAAGGATCTCTGAGTGGCTGTATATGTGGGAAATTACACAAAAAGAAGATAGGCAAGCCTAAGAACACCCAAATTTGCAGATAGTACCCATTTGACCTAGCCCTGATGACTTGATAATCAGAACTCAACTGTAGGAAGACAAAAAATAAATAAATAAAAAAAAACTATTTTTGATAAAGGAATGAGTGTAAATTGCTACAGTTTGATGAACTTGACCTATACTAACGGATATAGTAGTTCAAAATACCAACTGAGAGGGAAGGAGTCTTCACATCAAGTTTCAGTCCTATTTCCTCTGTATACAGGGTACATAGCGACGGGCAACTTACACTAAAATGAGGGGGCGATAAAGGCACGGAGTGACTGGCTTACACATTTTCAAGAGAGAGTTTAGTTTAAAAGTGTGTGGGGAAGATAGAGCCCTCACTGTCGAGATGGGTCTGGTGAAAAGAGATGGAGATAAGATTCTTATGATTCAGTAGTGAGTAATTGTCATATGACTAATTGCAACTGTCACAATTATAAAGGTAGAAGTTTTATAATTAAAAGCGGAGGAGTAGTTAATCTTATGGTCCAAAAACAGACGAGCCTAGGACCATCAAGGGAGAAGAGCACAAGCAGAATGCAGGACCCTACCCAGAGAAGCAGTGACAGCAGAGATGGTGGCAGAGATGGGGACATAGAGAGAGGGAGCTGAGGGAGCTGAGGACTCTAGACTCATGGAAAGAGAGGAACTGAGTGCTGGTGACCAGGAGGCAGACTTGCAGAATGTGCCTTTTGGTAGTTTAAATTATTATGTATTCCTGAATGTGTTTGTGTATATTCACCCAAAAAAGAGACAAGGAGAAAAAAAAAAGAAAAGAAAAGAAAAGAAAAACAGAGTGAATGGAAGCAAATACTGTTGAAGGATGATGCAGGGAGATTGTAATCATTGCAATGAAACAATGGTGTAAAATCACTGTTCTCCCATTTAAACTATCACTCAGCTCACAATAAAATGAAAAAAAAAGATTTACAATCTTGGAAACACTATGCCAGGTCACTATGAGTTGGAACTGACTCCACAGCACATAACCACCACCAACATAAGTTGATTAAAAGAAATTCTACAGCCAGAGTTTGGTTGATTTTGACTCATCCTCGTGTGTGTGTGTGTATGTGTGTTGCTGTTGTTAAGTGCCATCCAGTCAGTTCTAACTCATAGCAACCCTGTAGTGTTTCCGAGGCTTTACATTTTGATGGAGCAGAAAATCTCATCTTTCTCTCGTGGAGTGCCTGGTGGGCTGCAACCACAGACCTTGTGGTTCACAGTCCAGTCATTATAGTATGGAGCAACCGTGCTGCATTACAAAGTCAGTTTCAACCACAAGGTTTGCGATTCAGACTCACCAACTGCTCCTCAGAAACTGTATATAGGGTCCCTCTGAGTATGAACTGACTTGACTACAATTAACAACAGCAACAAAATTATTTCCACACACAACTATATAATTTAATTTATTTCCCTTTTGTTGTAAAATTAGGTTTCTAATTTCTCACTGTTAATACGGTAATGAGCAACCATTTTGTTATTCTAATTACAAAAAACTCCTGGTGTGGCACTGTAGGATCAGTACTGGACTGCGAACCACAAGTTCAGTGGTTCAAACCCACCAGCTGCATCTCAGAAACCCTATAGAGGTTCATTATGAGTCAAAACCGACTTTGCAGTCCAGTGCATTAACCCACGGTGTCTATATATGCTTAAAAATTAAAGTATTTTGCTAATTTCCTTTTAAGAAATAAAATAAATGGAATGGATATTAAAAAAAAAGAAGAAGAAGAAGATAGGTAAGGACAAGACAAAATAAAATAATGGAACTTGTGGGGATACGAATTTTTTTTTAAATAGTAGAGAGCCAAGGGAAGTCTTTAGAACAACAAGAGGACAGAATCAGATTTGATTTTTAGAAGACAACTTGGGTAATAATATGTAGTGGATGCGAATGAGGTCAAGTTTATGACAGAGAGAACATACTGAAGGCTGTGACCATAATATTGGTCAATGGTTCTTAATTTGGGATGATTTTGTCCCTGAGGACAAATGTGTCAGTGTCTGGAGAAGATTGCCAAACTAGGGAGAGAGGAAGGGTGTTATATATAGGCATCTAGAAGTTAAGGATGCTGCTGAACATTCCACAGTGTACCATACAACCCTCCACAATGTAAAGAACATGCTAAATTTGAATATGTATCGATTTATGATGGTAAATAACATTTTTTTTTCACCATTAAAGTACACTTTTTCCTAAACAACTGAGCACATTTTATGGGATAAATATTCCTCCTTCAATAGAAGAACAAACAAATCTGTGTTGGAAGAAGCATAGGCAGAATGCTCCTTAGAAGCCAGGATGAAACTTCATCTCTCATACTTTAGATATTATTAGGAGGGACCAGTCCCTGGATAAGGACATCAGGCTTGGTAAAATGGAGGATCAGCGATAAAGAGATGGATTGGAACAGTGGCAGCAGCGATGGGTTCAAGTGTAACAATGATTGTGAGGATGGAACTAGATTGGGGAGCGTTTCATTCTGTTGCACAAAGGAACTGACTTGACCGCACCTAGAAACAACACCATTTACTTTATCAATCAAGATGTCCTTCTCTAGATACTCATTGCTTCTGATGACATGTCCAGTGAATCGAAGACAAAGTCTCACCATCCTTGGCTCTAAGGAACATCCTGGCAGTAATTCTCCAAGACAGTTTTGTTTGTTCTTGTGACTGTTTATGGCATATTTAATATTCTATATCAACACCACAATTAAAACACATTCGTTTTTCTTCTGTCTTCCTTATCCACTGTAGAGCTTTTGTGTACATATGCGGTGATTGAAAATACCATGGCTCAAACATAATTGCAGTTGTGAGGAGGGCGCAGGACCAGACAGGTTTTCATTCTGTTTTACATAGGGTCACTATGAGTTAGAACCCACTCGATGGCGCCGAATCACCACCACAACATCATCTGTCTAGTAGATTGACATTTGTGGCATTGCACTATATACTTTTGTAAAAACATTTCATGTATTTTAAATATAAGTCTTTGGGTTTTATGATGATGTAATTTTATTAGATGAAAAAAATTTTAATAGAAAAAAGCTAAGCTCTGTGTAAACATGGTAGTTGACAGTGCATTAGGATTAAAAAGTAGTATAGTGTGATCCTTACCTTTAAGTAACTTGTAATAAAATTGTATTTATTTAGTCATTAGTTCTGATTCAAATTGATTGCTACATTTAAAAATATTTTAT
>NW_006408554.1:312109-313768 GCF_000296735.1 Chrysochloris asiatica | reverse complement strand
ATCGGGCTCTTTTCTTATTTCTTAGACCATACTGTCTTTCATCAAAATGCTTCCTTTGTAAAAAGAAGAATGTGACAGATGTTGTCTGCCCTCCAGTGGCCATGTAGTAAATATCTACATCTTGTCATTTGTTGTTAGTGCTGTGGAGTCTGTTCTGACTCATAGCGACCCTGCACAGGGTTTCCGAGGCTGTAAATCTTTAGGGGAGCAGAACACCTCATCTTTCTCCCGCGGAACCGCTGGTAGTTTCGAACTGCTGACCTTGTGGTTCACAGCCCGATTCGTAACTACTATGCTACCAGAGCTCCTTCACATCTTGTCATATGTGGTGGTTTTGTCAAGAATGCATATCCTATTTTAGAAATATCATTTAACTAATATTGCACTTAAAAAACTTATCCATTAATTCTTACATTGTCTTAAGTTCAGTAGTTCAAAATAAAATTCCAAACTCTTTTCATATATAGAAAAAATACATCTTACCATGTACTTTATAAAAAGAATTTAATTTCAAACCACAGACAATTTGATATAAATAATGCAGCGAGGACCACATACAATAATTGAAAAGGCAAAAGAAAACCTATAAAATTGCAGACTGGATCATCTTTCTTGAAAAATCAGTCTCATTTTGATCTACTGATATGAGCCAAAAGGAGAACAGATCTTGTTCTTGAACTTGCTGTTCAAAGTGCTTTCACTTTATTAACTCATTTTGAATTGTAACCACATGGGACTGCCATGAGTCAAGATCAATTTGATGACAACCAACAACCAAAAACATCTTAACCACAACCATATGAGACAGGGGCTCTTATTAAACCATTCAAGGTAATTGAGACACATGTACATAAAGCTTGTGCATAGTATGGGAGAGCTAACAATAAGCTGTAAACCTTTGTTTTAAATAGTAAATAATGATGTGACCCATTTTAGTGAGACATTCATTTAAACAAAGGTATATAAAAAGTAACAGATAATGATGAACATCCTTATATATCCCAGTCATCTTTGCCAAATTTTGCCAATTGGCTTCCTTATTTTGAATTATTAAGAATATCTAACATCAACATCTTAGGCATTAGTGAGCTGAAATGGACTGGTATTGGCCATTTTAAATCTGACTACTATATGGTTTACTATGATGGAAATGACAAATTGAAGAGGAATGGTGTTGCATTCATCGTCAAAAAGAATATATCCAGACCAGTCATGAGGTACAACACTGTCTGTGATAAGATAATATCCATGCACCTACAAGGAAGCCCAGTTAATACCATTATCAATCACATTTACTCACCAACCACTAAAGCCAGTGAGGATGAAATAGAAGAATTCTACCAACTTCTTCAATCTGACATTGATCAAACATGTAATCAGGATATGTTGATCATTACTGGTGATTGGAATTCAAAGGTTGGGAACAAAGAAGAAGGATCAGTAGTTGGAAAATATGGCCCTGAAGATAGAAATTATGCTGGAGATCACATGATAGAATTATGTAAAATCAATGATTTTTCATTTTAAATACCTTCTTTAGACAGCATAAGAGACGACTATTACACATGAACCTCACCAGATGGAATACATAAAAATCAAATTGACTACATCTGCGGAAAGAAGCGATGGGAAAACTCCATATCAAGGCCAGGGGCAGAC
>NW_006408554.1:306465-310129 GCF_000296735.1 Chrysochloris asiatica | reverse complement strand
GTTAGCCCAGGATCGGGCAGTGTTTCATTCTGCTGTGCATAGGGTCACTATGAGTTGGTACCGACTCGATGGTGCCTAACAACAACAACAAAATACTATAACTTTGTTGAAACAGCTGTTGAAGTTTGCTGTACACTCTCTAATCCCTTAATTTACTCTCCCTCTTCAGAAGTAACTGTGCAGGATGGCTACTTTGTGTGTTAACTAAATCCTAGTACTTAGTCATTTAACTGTATTAGTTTTAATTCTTAAAGCAGTTAGTTTGTGGAAGGTTACAGTCTACAGTGGGAGCACTAACTCCGTTTTGAATTTTAATATAAGTTTGATGGTGGTGGTTATGTGTCGTGGAGTCAGTTCCAACTCATAGCAACCCTGCACAGGGTTTCAGATGCTGTAAATCCTTATAGGAGCAGAAAGCCTCATCTTTCTCCCACAGAAAAGCTGGTAGTTTCAAACTGCTGACCCTGAGGTTAGCAACCCGTTTTGTAACCACTACACTGCCAGGCCATTTAAGTTCTTTATTGAGAATTCAACTAACAATGTATCTAATACTTAGACAAATTTGGTGCAAATTTAGGTAAGGGCTTCCACAGAGAATTAGACAACTTGCCTGCCTGTGTCCTTAGTGAGACACTGAAAACAGTAGCAAGTTATCTTAGAGTTGGAGTCCTGATGTCTATGACTCAGGGCCTCATGGTCGTGATTCACACAAAGACCACTACAAAGCCTAAGTCACTGGTCAGAGCCCCAGAATCCCACCCCTAAGGATTTTTCTAATGGTCGGTTGTGTTTATATCGAAATCATGGTTCTTTCACCGATTCTGTAGTCCCATCTGTAACAGTGATGAATTGATCCACCACTGATTGTGATTTGGAGGTGATTTCCTTTGTCTTCCATCATATAGCATTAGACTTGCAGCCATGAATCTGTGGACTCCATTTTCACCTCTGTACTTTGCGCATGCTCAATCCAAGATGATTATTTTTGTCCTATTCAAAATGTAATAAAAGGATTTCTATAGAATATGCTTAACTGTGGGGGTATATATATATATATATATATATGTTGTTGGTGTTAAGTACCATCGAGCTTGAACCACCGATCTTGCAGTTCAAACAACTTTGCAGTCTGAAGTATTAGCCCACAGAGCCAGACAAGACGCAAGAGGAAGAGATGAAGTCTAGCCATCTTCTCTTGTAAAGAGCATTCTAGTTGCAGTTTTTCCAAGACAGACTTCTTTGTTCTTCTTTGTTCTTCTGGCAGTCCATTTTACTTTCAGTATTCTCCACCAACACCGTAATGGAAATGGTTGAATCTTCTATGTTTTTTCTTATTGATTGTCTAACTTTCACAAAATATGAAGCGATTGAAAGTACCATAGCTTGGGTAAGTTGCACATTAGTCCTCAAAATGACATCTTTGCTCTTTAACACTGTAAAGAGGTCTTTTGCAGAAGATTTGCCTAACGCAATATGTTGTTTGATTTCTTGACTGCTGCTTTCATGAGTGCTTATTATGGATCCAAGCAAAATAAAGTCTTGGACAACTTTAATTTTTTTCTCTGTTTATCATGATATTGTTTACTGGTTCAGTTGTGAAAATTGAGCGCCATCCATACTGAAATCTTCAAGTCCTTTTCACTTAACAGCAAGCAAGATTGTCTCATCTGCATATTACAGGTCGTTCAGTAGTCTCCCTCCAATCTTGATGCCAAATTCTTTTTCATATAATTCATCTTATCAGATTATTGGCTTGGCATTTTTATTGTTATGTGCTGTTGAGTCAGTTCAGGTTCATAGCAACCCTATGCACAACAGAGAGAAACACTGTCCTGTCCTGTGCCATCCTCATAACCATTTTTACGCTTAAACCCATTGCAGCTGCCACTGTGTTAGTTAATCTCCTTAGGGAATCTCCCTCTTGTTTTTTGCTGGCCCTCTACTTTACCAAGCATGATGTCTTTCTCCAGAGACTGGTCCCTCCTGATAATATGTCAAAATATAGACAAGTCTTACCATTCTGGCTTGTAAGAAGCATTTTTTCTGTACTTCCAACTCAGATTTGGTTGTTCTACTGGGAGTCCATGGTAGTTTTAATATTTTTCTTCCAAACCATAATTGAAATGCATCGCTTCTTCTACAATCCAACTATTATTGTCCAACTTCCACATACATATCAGGTGATTGAAAATCCATGGCTTGCGTCAGGCATACCTTAATCGTCAGACTGATGTATTTGCTCTTTAACACTTTAAAGAGGTCTTTTGCAGCAGATTTGCCTAATGCAGTCTATTTCTTGACTGCTGCTGTTTCCACGTGTGTTGAATGTGGATCCAAGCAAAATTGCTTCGATATTAGAAGTATGGCCAAAAGTTACAACCCTGACACACACCTTTCCTGAGTTTTAACTATTCAGTATCCACTAGGTACATTGAGGTACGGTGCTGGAGAAGAATATTGAAAGTAACGGTGTTGGAGAAGAATATTGAAAGTAACATTGACTCTGCTGTCTACTCACGCTTTGGGGACTCTACCTTCATCTCGGCCTCCGGGCCCTGCGTACTCGGCCCTGAAACTCACCGCGGCTGGCTGCTGACCTAACGGCAGTCACCTGTGAACCAGAAGCAAGTCGGAGCTTCACAATTCTGATAGTGCCATGGACTCTCAGGTCAACAACGGCTCAAGACTCCCGAATGAACATATCACAAACCTGCTGGTGTTTGCCTTCCTCAAACACTGATCCAACTGTAACTTCCAGGATGAGCTGGAGGCCTTGGGCCGAGAGCTTCCTGTGTCAGCTCACATGGATTCTGAGGAGCATGAGGAGCTGCAGACAGATGGCAACTGGAGCAGCCACTTCTACATGGAGAGAAGTGAGGCAGATTCTGAAAGGCAAGAGGACGTCATCCAGAACAATGCCTTGAATCTCGCCCAGCTAGGAGACGAGATGGGAAAAAAAGGGATCCAGCCAGGTCTGATGTAAACCTGGCAAGGCACTTGATGAACAAGAACTTGTCAGAGGAAGACAGGAAGAATTACCTGGAGACTGCCCTGGGACAGGTGATGCAGACCTGTCCCAGGGACATGGAGTTGGAGAATACCAAACTGATGGTGACCATGCTTTTAACCAAAAAGGTGGCAGATCACATACTTTCTTTGCTTCATGATGTCTTTCGCACAGCCGTGAACTTTATTAACCAGGACCTGTTTGCCTATGCAAGGAATGTAACCCGAAATGAGAAGGACTGAGTGGGTGACGCTGCAGTAGCTACCGTCATGGTGGCTACAGTCCAGCTGCTTCCGACAGAGCTAGAAGAGAAAATTTAAAGTATAGAAGCAACACAAGTAGAGGTGATGGCTCAGGAGTCTGTTTATGACTAGGATGTGGATGCTGGGTCTGTGTTGCATACACTGCCTTCATGTTAGCCAGCACACACGCAGCTCTGGTGACTAAGCATGCTGCTTCTGGGAATCATGTGCAACTAGACTAATGGCAGTGCTAGTAAACCATATTTCTGTGACCAAAGACACTTACTTGGTAGTTCTTGGAGCTGAAATTCCCAAGAAAAGAGAAATGAGTTTACACGGTTCAGCATACCACACTGGGTCTGGTTTCAGTCTTCATTGTTGGTAGTTGCTGTTAAGTGGATTCTGGCTTAGGCCA
>NW_006408554.1:294376-305504 GCF_000296735.1 Chrysochloris asiatica | reverse complement strand
TCAAGGCTTATCCATGTTATTCAGTGTTTTGCAGCTTCAAGGTAGCATAGTATTCCATTGTGTGTATGTACCAGAGTTTGTTTATCCATTCTTCCATTGGTGGGCACTTAGGCTGTCTCCAACTTTTTGCTATTGTGAAAAGTACTGGAATGATCGTTGGTATGCATATATCTACTCACGTTCTGGCTCCTGTTTCTTGTGGCTATATACCAAGTAGAGGAATTGCTGGATTATAAGGCATTTCTACATCCAGCTTTCTGAGGAAGTGCCATGCCATCCTCCAGAATGGTTAAACCAATTTACAGTCCCACCAGCAATGTAGGAAGGTTCCAGTCTCTCTGCAACCTCACCAAAATTTGCTGTCCTCTACTTTTTTGAACCTTGCTGTCGCCACAGGCGTGAGATGATATCTCATTGTTGTTTTGATTTGAATCTCTCTAATGGCTAATGAAGGAGCTCTGGTAGCGTAGTGGTTACTAATCAGGCTGCTAACCTCAGGGAGGGTCAGCAGTTCAAACCTACCAGAGTTTCTGCGGGAGAAAGATGATGCTTTCTGCTCCCATAAAGATTTACAGCCTGGGAAACCCTGTGCAGCATCGCTATGAATCTGAACCAACTCCATGGCACACCACCACCACCACCAATGGCTAACATCATTAGCCATTGAATATTTCTTTATATATGTTTGTTTGCTGCCAGAATGTCTTCCTTAGTTAAGTGTCTGTAAATGTCTTGTGCACATTTTTTAAATCGGGTTATGTGTCTTTTTCTTGTAGATGTGTTGTCATTTCCTATAAATTTTAGAGATTATTCCATTGTCTGATGTGTTCTTGCAAAAGATTTTGGTTTTTTTTTCAGTCTGTGGGTTACTCTTGATGCACATAAAGTTCTATTTTTTAGTATGTCCCAGTCATCTAATTTGTTCTCTCTTGTTTGTATGCTCTTTTGCTATGTTTAATAATCTATGTATGCCATATACTAGAGCCCTTAAATTGGTCCCTACTTTTTCATTGATAATGTTCATATTTCTGGGATTTACATTTAGATCTTTAGTCCATGTTGAGCTAGTTTTTGAGACATTGTGAAGTATAGGTCTTCTGCAAATCTCTTTCCCATCCAGAGGTGTTATAGTTTCCTATCGATTTTAGAACTTAGTCCCTTGTCTAATATGTCATTGCAAAAGATTTTTTTCCATTCTAGGGGATCCCTTTTTACTCTTTTGGTGAAATCTTTTGATGCACATTAAGTTCCTAATTTTTAGAATGTCCCAATCATCTATTTTGTCTTCTTTAGTTTGTGTAATTTTTGCAATGTTTGGTAGTCTGTGTTTGTCCTGTATTAGAGCCCTTAAATTTTTCCCTATTTTCTTCATTGATTACCTTTATAATTCTGGGATTCACATCCAGGCCTTTAATCCATGCTGAGTTGGGTTTTGTATATGGTGTGAGATCAAGGTCTTATTTCAATCTTTTGCATATCGATTTCCAGTTCTGCCAGCACCATCTGTTGAAGAGAGTATGTTTTCCCCGATTCAATCAATGTACTTTGCCTCTTGCCAAAGATCAGTTAGCTGTATGTGGATGGATTAATTTCTAGATTTTCGATTCTTTCCATTGATCCAATTTCTAGATTTTTGATTCTTTTCATTGTATCAATACCAGGCTTTTTGACCACTGTAGTCATATAGTAAATTTTGAAATCAGGGAATGAGAGGCTTCCAACTTTGTTCTTCTTATTAAGCAGTGCTTTGCTTATTCTGGGTCTCTTTCCTTTCCATATAAAGTTTGTAATTGCTTTTCCATTTCTCTAAAGAATGTCTTTGGAATCTGGATTGGGATTGCATTATATATGTAGATTGCTTTGGGTAGTATTGACATTTTCACAATGTTAAATCTTCCTATCCAGGAATGTGGTATTTTCTTCTATTTTGTAAGTCTATTTTGGCTTCCTATAAGGGTTCTATAGTTTTCTTTGTATAGGGTCTGTGTTTTTCTGGTTACATTTATTCCTAAATATTTCATCCTTTGGGTGGCTATTGTAAATGGCATTGCTTTCTTAATTTCCTTTTCAGTGCTGTCATTATTAGTATAGAGGAATCCATCTTGTACCCTGCCACTTTGCTGAATCTTCCAATGAGTTCCAGTAGTTTTTTTTGGGTTTCTATGATCATATCATCTGCAAATTGAGAGAGCTTTACTTCTTCTTTGCCAATTTGGATGCCTTAAATTTCCCTATCTCGCCTTATAGTTCTGGCTAAGACTTCCAAAACAATATTGAATAGGAGTGGTGATAAAGAGCATCCTGGTCTGGTTCCTGTTTGCAATGGGAAGGCTTTCAATTTCTCTGCATTGAGAGTAATGTAGGCTGTTGGTTTTGTAAAATGCTCTTAATTATGTTGAGGAATTTTCCTTCAAATCCTACTTTGTTAAGTGTTTTTATCAGGAATGGATGTTGGATTTTGTCAAATGCTTTTTCTGCATCAATTGATATGACCATGTGGTTCTTTTCCTTTTTCTTATTTATATGGTAGATTATGTAGATGATTCTTGGTTGGCTTTTTTTTTTTTTTTTTCTTTCAGGGTTTTATGTCTCTGCATTGCCTTCTTGTCCTGATTGGTTTCTGCTGAGAGATCAGAGATAATCTTATTTGCTTGCTTTTGTATGTAACACTTGTCTTTTCCCTAGCTGCTTTCAGGATTATCTCCTTATCCTTGATTTTAGAAAGCTTGCTTATGATATGTCTTGGTGATTTTCTTTTGGGGTCTATCCTTCCTGGGGTTCATTGAGCTTCTTGAATGCTTATCTTTTCATTTTTTCAGGATGTTAGGGAAATTTTCTTCTAGCAGTTGTTCAACTGTCTCCTCTGTGGACTTGTGTAATTCTTCCTGTTCTGGAATGCCAGTAATTCTTAAGTTATTCCTCTTTATATAGTCCAACATATGTCTTATACTTTCTTCAGATTTTTTAAATCCTTTTTTCTGCTTGCTCTTCTATCTTAGACTGCTAAGTATTGAGAGAGATTTGTCTTCCAGCTTGCTAGGTCTGACTTCCATCTCTTCAGTTCTACTTCTTTGCCCTTTCAGTGTATTGTCTATTTCTGATATTTTATTATTAATAGTTTGGACCTCTTTTTTCAGGTTTTGAACTAGTTCAAATGCTGTATCTATCTTATTTGATTGTTCCTGTTGCACTTTCCTGACGTCTTCCTTATTTTTCTCAAATCCTCTGTGGAATGTTGTGATACATTTCAGTATCATTTTCCTTAATTCCTTCTCACGCATTTCCAAAGCCTGTCCACCTTCCAATGTGATGCCTATGTTTATCTCCTGTTCATTTTTCTTAGTCACTGTATCTTCTTTCTGGACATGTGCTGATATGGTCATCTGTTTTCTAGGCATCTCCAATAGTTAGCTTTGATTTCCATAATTAGATGAATTTATATTGATGTTTCATTATGCTTTCTGATTCTCTCTGAGTAGAAGTGTTCAGGAGATGGGCTTCCCTTTTCATTTTTTTTATTACACAAATCAGAGTAACTGCAGCAAGTGTTGACTGCCTACCTGGTATACAGCAGCTGATATTGGCTCTTGCCTTGATGTTGGGATTTTATAGGGTGTGATTGTAACTTGACTATATGACCACAATTGCTGTCTCTTCTTAGGTAATGTAGAGAGATAAATAGCCCCCTAAACATAAAAAGGGGATTAAAAAACAAAACAGCAGCAGTAAAAACAAAACAAAACAAAAAACTAGATTGGATACTATAATCTATAATTGCAGAAAAGAGAAAGAAAAAGAAAAAAAATTCTGTAGCAGAATATTAGTATGACTTTAATGTCCCTCTCTTGGCTTCTTGCCTTCTAGGCCATCTGGGAAATTTCAAGATGTCACTGTTGGTCCTTATGACATAACTCAGGATTTAATTTTTGGACTATTTCCTTTTTAGTCTGTCTCGTTTCCACTCCACAACCCCCATTCGGGCATTTTTGCTAGTGATGAACAGATCAGGGCTGGCTGTATCCATTTGGTTTTAAGCAGATCTGTGTGTATGCATAGTAGAACTTTCCAGGGGCTAGGGGTGTCCACTCATTTAGGCACCTCCTCTAGATCACCAGAATGGAGGTACACAGACAGTGAGAAACCAAAGAATAGAGGGGAAAAAAGAATATCCACACCTTATCTCTGAGGATGGGTCAGATGTCTGTGATGGGAGCACTGTTCTGATCCTTTACCCTCTCTATTACACCCAAGATCTAGAAAGCTCTTTTTATCTTATGTATCATCTTGAGCAGAATGTTGGTAAAAATTTGAATGCTTAAAGTACTGCAATTGAAGTCTCAGAAATAAGAAGCATGCTATTGGAAATTATAAGAAAGGCAAATTTTGTTCTAAAATAGAAGAAAAGTTGGCTGTTATGTAGAAAAATATAAATTGTAAGTTATGAACTTGAAGATTTAGCAAAATATAAAAAGTACAGCCTGATTTCTTCTCATAACATATATAAAATGTGGGAGAAAAGAGATAAATTGAGGAAGGATCCAGTAACCAAAAGTGATTCAGAATTTGATGACTTGGGAAATTCTCAGAATATCCATATTGCAAACGATGCTAAACCATGCTCTGGAGAGAACACAAGGCTGTAGATGTGTTACCTTGTGCTGTGAGATTTGATATGTGACTCATTAATCCAACCATCTCAACAGAAGCTAGGAATAGAGATGGGTATGTTCAGGAAGGATTTGTGTAGAAAATTTGTTTCTAATGGTATGAAGCCCTTTGATATACACAAGTTATCAACAAGAATTTTTAGAATATTATTTGCTAAAAATACTGCCAACTTGGAGTAAAATAAATAGAGATGAGATGAAATTAAGGAAGTTTTCAGACTTTTGGAATTCTATAGATAGGAAATGAGTGAAAGAGGCACTCAGCTTCAAATAGGTTATCCTTCAAGGAAAAGGAAGAATGCTTCTGAATGCAGAGTTGTAAGCTGAGAGGACAGGGATGCCACCTCATGTTGAGAAGACAAAATATCAAGTGACATGGAATTACTCTCAACTTTTGAAACCTAATGTAATTTCCCTGCTGAGTTTCAGTGTTATTTGGGACCTATGGCCTTGTTTTCTCTTCCAATTTCTCACTTTGAGAACGGAAATATCTGTTCCATAACTGCCCCACTATTGCACTTTGAAAGCAAATATTTTTTTCTTAATTTAAAAGGTTTATAAATGGAGAGAATTTCTATCCCAGAATGGATCATTCCCATAGTCTTACTCATATCTGAATTAAATGACTTAGATTGTAACAATTTTGTGTTAATAATATTTAGATGAAATTTTGTATTTTGATTTAGTGTGCAATGGGTTAAGACTTTTGGATAAGTTGGGGTGGGGTAGGGTGGGGTGGCGTGAATATATTTTTCATATAGAAGAGAAATGGATTTAGGGAGACCAGAGAGCAGACTGTAGTGAGTTAAATTATATCCTCAAAAATATATGTTCAAATCTTAACCCAATAACTATGAAGGTGGCCTTACTGGAAAATTGGGTTGTTGTAGATGTTAATCAAGTTAAAATGAAATCATACTAGATTAGGATAGCCACTAAAGCTAATGACTAGTGTCTTTATAAAATAATAGAGAAAGAAAGAGGCAGACATTTACATTAGGAGATGTCTAAACCTTGAGGATGGCCCTTACATCTCAGCAATCTGAAAGCTAGAGCCCTCAGTTGTACAACCTAAAGAAAATACATTCTTCCAATAACCTAAATGAACTTGAAATATAGGGTAGGCAGAAAAAATGGCACCTCAAGATGTCCACTCCCTAAGGTCAAGAATCTAAGTACCACTGATTGAGTTCCAACACATAGAGACCATCTATAAAGTTTCTGAGGATGTAAATCTTTACCTGTGCTTTACATCTCCTGTGTAATCATTGCTAGCCTTTATTAACAACTTATATGAATAAACCCTGGAATTTCTTGGATTTTCTCAATTATCAGACTGCAATTATTGCAGTTGTCACTCTGAGCAAAATATTTGAATAGTCTTTGATTGATAATTGAAATTACATAGTGCCCAAGATTTTGTTTGAATTCTAGAAAGATAAGAAATTGAGATATGAAGAACATTTGATGCCAGGTAACTTCTAGGCTAGCTTACATTCAAGTGGTTTTCCATTCACAACAAGAAAAACATATCAAGTTGGAGGTGGTATATCTGGAAATGAGGGCAATAGCTAAGTGGCTTTGAACAGAAATTCAGACAGAGAAAAGACAGCCAAGAATTCTGTGCCTTGGTTGCTTTGGCAAAAATTAGAGTAACTTAAAAAATGCATGAAGCTTCTGATCTGCCAAGTTACTGCCAGTGACTATATCTATAAAGGGAAAGGATATGATGAAAGTTGGGCACTGAACAATTATTTCTTTTGATCAGAATGCTGTCCTTTGTAACTGATAATCATTTAAAAAGCATACACAGGCCTGGGAGATATCCCAAACCAGGGGTGTCCCCAACCAAGAACATTCCAAAGACACCAACAACCAAGAATATTCAAATAGTCAAGGCAGTATAACTTTTGTAGAAATGTAGATGCCCTAATCTGTTGAGCTGGTTGAAACAGGGTTATATAAATGCATCGTAAAATGGCAAATAGTAACTAACTTGTGCTGGACTGCAAAATTGGTTTGATCAGCAGTTCAAGCTCACCAGCTGCTCCTCAGAAATCTCATACAGGGTCGATATGGGTTGGAGCTGAGTCCATGACACTTAACAACGACAACAACTTATAATGACTATGCTGCATTTTTAGGTGTTTTATTCATGAATTGATTAATGTGTTATAATGGAATTTCAATGGCTTGGACTTCTTGCGTGACCCTGTTACACTTGGGTGGGAGGCAAAATCATGTGAAAGAGGCTGTTACAGATCTCCTTGCTAAGCAACCTGAAATGGATTGCATAATGGGAAAAGGACATAGCAATATTCAGAAGAAAGGGAACATTGAAAATAAAATAAAAAGGATGGAAAAAAAGCCCCAAACATTAGAAAAAATAAATAGGATAAAATTGTTCAGAGAATTCATTTAAAATGTCTTTATGCCTCTGTATACTTGATAATGTATTATCAATCAGTCTTTGCAAGAAACTGAAGAAGACTGGTATTCTGCATTTGATGTACCGACTGTTTTTGCTTTTTTTATTCCTATTATAGAAGAAAGTCAAAGCCAACAAAATTTAGGAGAAAATCCAACATAGGTTTCCAAAGTTTCACAAGGTTGCTTAAATTCTTCTGGTTAGAAGAGACTTTAATTTGATTCAACTGCAATTTTTTGTCAATGAATCAAGACAGTGTGAGATTTATGCACTGAAAAAAATCAAAGATTGATAAAGAAAATTTGAAACCTAAATAAAGTGAAAGAAATAGTATTTCTGTGGATTGTTTTTGTTGTTAAGTATCATCAAGTCAGTTCTGAATCATAGCAACCCTGTATAGGGTTTCCAAGGAGCAGCTGGTGGGTTTGAATAGTTGAACTCGTGGTTAGCAGTCCAGGGATTATTTTACAACACCACACTAGGACTCCAGTGTCCATGGATTGTAAATTGTAACATTGTTAAGAGACAATACTCTCCAAAGTTATGTATTCAATTCAATCAAAATATTAATGGTGTCCTTGGAACAAATGGAAAAGTTGACTCTAATGTTCATATGAAATAAACTGAATTCTATTTAAAGAAGTAGCACAAAGGTGAATGCTTCACACATTCCACATTCACACTTACTGCAAAGACACAATAATAAAAACAGTCTAGTACTGGAAAAAGGAGAGACGTATTAGTTTTACATTATAATTGAGAGTCTAGAAATAAACCCACACACCTAGGGTTAAGTGAATTTTGACATACAGATTATCAACACTTTAGCACTTTAAGGCTGCCTAGATCATTTAAAAATAAGATCAGTTTCTTCAACAACTATCACATGTAAAATATTGGGGCATTTATCTCACTATATACAAAAATAGGAGTCCTGGTATGACAAGGTAGGATAAGAACAGGACTACTTGTCACAAGTTTGGCAGTTCCAAACTCACCAATTGCTCCTTAGAAACCCTATACAGGGTTGCTATAAGTCAGAACCAACTCAATAGCACTTAAGAACAACAACAACGAATCCATAAAAACTAAAGAGTCTTGGTGGCACAGTGATTAAGCGCTTAGCTATGCATTGAAAGGCTGGCAGCTGAAACACATGGGCCCTTCAACAGGAGACAGATGTGTCGGTCAGCTTCCATAAGGAACAGAGTCCTGTCAATCCAAATCCATTCATCAGGTATGGTATACATAAATCGTTAATTTTAAATGGATCAAAAACCTAATCAATGAGCTAAAACTATAAAATTCTCCAAAGAAAATACAGGAGTAAATTTTTATTACCTTGTACACAGCTACAGTTTTCTTAGCGGTCACCAAAAGCACAGGTAACAAGAGGAAAGTATGTATACGTGTGAGCTTGAACTGCCAACGTTTTTTAGGTTTTCTATCAAAATTTATAGAAGCAATAGTCAAGAAATCAAACAATTTATTGTTCAAACATTGTAGAAAGGTCACAGATGAGAAATTAATATTTCTGCAGTTGTGCTGTTGGTGGTGGTGATCTTTGATCTTCATCAATAATTATTTTATGTTCTCTTCACTTTCACCAAGCACGGTGGTATCATCTGTATAACCCAGATTGTTCATGAGTCTTCCTCCAATCCTGATGCCACACTCTTCTTTGTATAATCCATTTTATTGATTATTTGTTCAGCATACAGATTGAATAAGTATGGTGAAAGAACAACTCTGGCACACATCTTTCCTGATTTTAAACCACTCGGTGATGCCTTGTTTTTTTGAATGACTGCCTCCTGGTCTATGTACATGCTCCTCATGAGCACAATTAAGTGTTCTGAAATACCTATTCTTTGCAATGTTATCCATAGCCTATCATGATCCACACAGCAGAAAGACTTTGCATAGTCAAATAAAGAACATGTTTCTGATCTTCTCAGTCAAGATCCATTGAACATCAGTAATGCTATCCCTGGTTCCATGTGCTGTTCTGAATCTGACTTGAACTTCTCACAGTTACACATCAATGTACTGTTGTAGCCATTTAAAATATCTTCAGCAAAATTTGCTTGCATGTGATATTAATGATACTGTACAATGATTCCACATTCCTTTGGGTCACCTCTCCTTGGAATGGACACAAATATGGATCTTTTCCTATCAGTTAGCCAGTTATCTGTCTCTGGAGTTTCTTGACATACATGAGTGAGTGCCTCCAGTGCTGCATCAGTTTTTTGAAATATTTCAATTTGTATTCCATCCATGCCTAGAGCCTTATTCTTTGCCAATGCCTTCAGTGCACCTTAGACTTCTTCCTTTAGTATCATTTGCTTTTGATCACATGCCTCTTTAAGTGGCTGAAAATCAACCATTTATTTTTGGTGTAGTGATTCTGTGTACCCCTTCCATCTTCTTTTGATGCTTTCAGCATTGTTCAGTATTTTGTCCATAGAATCCTTCAGTATTGGAAGTTCAGTCTTGAATTACTTCTTCAAGGCTGAGAAATGTTGAACATGTTCTTCCTGTTTGGTTTTCTAACTCCTGGTATTTGCACATTTCATTATAATACTTGACTCTGCCCTTTGAAATTTCTGTTTGACTTTTTTACCTCCTTATTTCTTCCATTTGCTTTAGCATCTCTACACTGGAAAGCAAGTTTCAGAGTCTCTTCTGAAATCCATTTTATTTGTTTCTTTCTTATTTGTCTTCTTAATGACCTTTTGTTTTCTTTTTGTTTGATGTTCTTGATGTTATCCCACAGCTCTTCTGATCTTCGCTCATTAGTGTCTAATGCTTTTCAGATGATCTGTAAATTCAGTTGGGATATGTTCAAGATCATATTTTGGCTCTTGTGGACTTGTCCACACTTTCTTCATCTCCAACCTGAACTATATATGTTCTTGTTAAGTGCAGTCAAGTGAGTTCTGACTTATAGCGACCCAGTCTAGGGTTTCTGAGGAACAGCTGGTGGGTTTGAACCACTGACCTTGTAGTTCAAATAGTGCTCCAGTGCATTATCTTGCAGTGCCACATCAAGACTTTGTACTATATGTATATATACTGCTGTAGTTGTTAAGTGCCTTGAAGTTGGTCCAACTCATAGTTACCCTGTATAGGATTTCCAAGGAGCAGCTGGTGAGCTTGAACTGCTGTCCTTGCAGTTCAAACTGACCTTGCAGTCCAGTGTGTTGACAGTGCCACTCCAGGGGAAAAAAAATATTTTATATATATATATATATATATATATATATATATATATAATTTCACAAAAATAAAACATTTTGTGCATCAAAGGATATGATCAGGAGAGCAAAATGACAACTATGGAATGGAAGAAGCATTTGCAAATCATATATCTGATATAGCATGTTCAAATTAGTGAAAAATTCTTGCCATCTTCACTGATAAGAAACATTCTAGGAGTTCTTCTTCCAGACAAATTTGTTCATTCTCCTGGCAGTGCATGGCACATTCACTATTCTTCACTAACATGTTTGGTACGGTGGAGAGTCAGAAACAAAGAGGAAGACCCCCAGTAAGATGAATTGGCAAAGTGGCAGCATCAATGGACTCAAGTGTGGCAACAATTGTGAGGTTTGCCCAGGATCAGGCAGTGTTTTGTTCTGTTGTGCATAGAGTCACGAAGAGTCGGTACCGACTCCATGGCACCTAACAATAGCAACAACACCATAATTCAAATGCATCAGTTCTTCTTCTATCTTCCTCAATTTCCCAACTCTCCTATGTCTATGTGGTCATTGAAAATGCCATCACTTGAGTCAGGCACACCTTAGTCCTCAAAGCGACAGTTTTGTCTTTAGCACTTCAAAGAAATTTTCCCAATGCAGTATATTGTTTGATGTATTGACTGCTATTTCAATAGTCATTAACTGTGTGTATGACCATAATCAAATATTTTTTATTAAAAAAAAATAGAAAATGCTAGTGGAAAATGGAAACTTCATGCATTAATGGTTGCAATGCAAAATGTCACAACTGGTATGGAAAATAGTCT
>NW_006408554.1:288018-294067 GCF_000296735.1 Chrysochloris asiatica | reverse complement strand
CACACCAAGACTCCATATAATGGGATATTATTCTTCCATACGAAGGAATGAAGAACGGATGAATGCTATATTTATGACCCCTGAAAACATACAAAGTGAAAGAAGCCTATGGTAAATGACCACATATTTCATGATTACATTGGATTACTTTGGTCTCGAAAGGCTTTCCAAAATCCCCTTTTGAAACCATTTAGCATATTTGTGTCATGCAGTCCTTTGATCATTTTTCTCTATTCTTTTTCTGTAAATTATTCTTTTAAAGCTTTTTTTAGATATAAATTTATGAACAGTATTGTAAGGTTTGGTGTGGTGCTATAGGTCAAACACTGGACTTTACCTTATGTTGTTGTTGTTAAGTGCTGTTGAGCTGGTTCCTACTTATAGCAACCCAGTATAGGATTTCTGAGGAGCAGAATTTTATTTTAAAAGCTGTGTTTTCAAGTAAATTTTCATCTATCTAGGTTTCTAGGAACTTACCCTGAAAATACACTTAAACCCACTAAAAAAAAATCCACTGTCGTCAAGTTGATTCAGACTCATAGCCACCCAATAGAGTAGAGCTGCTCTGTAGCATTTCTAAGACTATAAATCTTTCTGGGCGCAGAAAGCTTCATATCTTTTCTGAGGAACCACTAGTGGGTATGAACTATTGACTTTGTGAGTAAACAGCCCAATGCTTAACCCACTATACCAACAGGTCTCCTTGAAGATACACTTAATATCATAAAAAATATGTATGACTCAAATGAATTATTGCAAGATAATTTGCAGCTGCAAAATATTGTAAATTACTTGTGCTCATCATGGACTTTTGTCATGTACATATATTCATAGACATATACAAAGCAATGTGCTACGGAAAATAGTCAGCAGGATGCTGGAGCCACCTTGCATTGGTCTTGAGAGTCAATCGTGTGCATATTTTCCCAACTCTGCCTTCAGTAGTATCACATCTTTAGATTAGTCATAGCAGTGTTATTTACAGCAAGGAAATTAGCAAAATCTATGAGATTGGGCATTTCTCCACCCTGGAGGAGAGGGCATTACATATATACCAGTATATTACTAAACAGTGTTGATTAACAACGTTCAACTATATCATATTTGAAACCACTGAAGTGCTTGTGTCATGCCATGCCATGCCATGCCATGCCATGCCATGCTTTCTCTGTGTTGCTCCTACCCAATAACTGTGCACAATCTGTGTACTAGAGACGGGGCATTTTTTCCTAGTGCAAGGATCCTCTAATGGACAGCCTTTGCTGGGGAAATGCCCTATCAGCCTGAGTAAGAGTGCTGAGTGCACTGTAATCTGAAGGTCTCCTAATCTACTTTTATATTTCTTTCTCTCTTTTCATAGACCCTCTAACCATTTATCCTTCATAGAAGTTGCCCCCATAAATCCCTTGCATATCTAATTCTTAGTGACTGCTTCTCTAAGAATTCAAACTGGCACTGGTGATACTGGGAGTGGCCCAAATAAACAAAAACTGTTTTAATCACCATCTGACTGAAAAGTGGACTCTGTCTTGAGAAAAAAGTGATGTAGGGCAAGAATGTTTTGACACAAAGTGTTGGACCAAGAGTTGAAGATTTTTCTCTGGATGACAGGAAAACATTCCAGTAGGAAGTAAGATCCTTGCCATTGCTATCATTCTTGCATTTGAGAAATGTTGTTGGGAAGTACTCTAAGGAGTCGAGGTGACTGGTAATTACTCTACTCATATGAATGCATTACAAAGGGATAATAAGAATGTTAGAGTCATTCATGAACACACTACATAAATCCCCAATCATAGGAGATTGGTTAAATAAGCCATGGCACATTCACACAATGAGTACATTCCAACTATTTTAAAAGAATTGTAATGATCTTTATTAACTAATACAGAGAGATTTCCAGAAACTTTTCAAGTGGAAAAATCCAAAGTATAAGAACATGTGTGATGGTGATTATGTGTTGTGGAGTTGGTTCTGACTCATAGTAAGTCTGTATAGGGTTTCTGAGGCTGTAAATCTTTATGGGAACAAAAAGCTTCATCTTCTCCTGCAGAACCGTGGTAGTTTTGAACTGCTGACTGTGAGATTAGCAGCCCCACTCATGATCACTACACTACCAAAGCTCCTTAACAATATGTATAATGTGTCATATTTAATGTTAAAAATTGAGAGAAAGAAAATATGCATACATATACTTTTATTTAAAAAAATCTAATAATAAGACTAAACCAGAAAACAGCTAATACGTTAATATGAACAGTGTGGTACTGTAGGATAAACATGCAAATGCAAGCTCAGTTTGGGTTGAAAGGTCACTAGTTCAAACTCACCAGCCACTCCTCAGAAGCCCTATATAATATCACTGTAAGTTAGAATCAACTCGATGGTACTTATCAAGTGCTTATTCTATAGCCCCACACCACACTGTTCATATTACTGTGCATATTAACACATTTATTGTTTTTATAAGATATAAGGTAGACTACTGCTCTGATGCTATAGGATAAGCACTAGGCTGTGAACCACAGGGTCAGTGGTTCACATACATCACCTCCTTCTAGGAAACCCTATACAGGATTGCTGTAAATCAGAACTGACTCAATAGTACTTAACAACAACAACAAAATAAAATATGAGGTAGGAAGATTAGAAATGAGTGACATTCTTTGATTATATATTCTTTTTATAGATCTGGCATTTGGAAACTTGTTAATGTTAAAGTACACAAAAAGAGTATTCAATTAACAAAAATAGAAAAAAAAATATTAATGTAAACAGAAACAAATTAACTCATTTTTTCCAAAGGAGCACAACAAGGAAAAGCAACAGCACACTAAAAAAGACTAATTCATACAACTTTGAACACAATTTTGTTCTATTTTGAGTACTATTTTGAGTACATAATCTCAGTCCATAGAGAATTTACAAACAAATAAACTACAAACAAATCTTCAACCCATATGCCTTATCATAGTTTTTATGTATGTACGTGTCGTAGTGGTGGTATGAGTATAGAAGTTCTGAAACCATCTTACATACATTATAAGATTGAGCACACAATTCCATCTTCTGACATTTCTCATTATAGAAGATAATAAATCTCACTGCTATTGAGACCATTTGGTCTCAGCAAGTTATGGAACAGAGTAGAACTGTTCGTTAGGGTTTCCAAGACTATAAATCTTTACCAGAGCAGACAGCCTACCTCTCTCCTACAAAGAAGCTGGTGCATTTGAGCCACTAAGCTTGTGGTTAGCAACTCAATGCTTAATTCACAGTGCCACCAGGGCACCATGATGGTTAAAAGGGAGTTATAAATACAGATCCAATTAAAACAGGGAAGAATCCAATAGGACTGGACTACAATTGGAGGTATCTATAAAACCTCATAATTAAAATGAGTATATGACTGTTTGTGTATTCTTGTTTCCTTTCTCAGAAAAAGTTTAGAAGTCAATGCTCTAGTATCAGTGAGCATACATAATGATACTGATTTCTAAATGTCATTCCCCTTTAAAAATAAACCAGGGTGCCTTGGAAAAAAATGGCTGATTCTGCTGAGTCAGAGCAACTATAAAATGAGCCTAGAATATTTCGTTGCACACCAACCACCCCTCCCGTGGCACTTTCTACTTATCATTTGGGTTTGATAATTCATTGCATTGGCCACACAGAACTCAGAGACAATACACATAGTTTGGGGGCTTATTAGGGAAGCTAACAGGTTACAATTCAGGGTCAGAAATGCTCAGGCACAGTTCTTCCAGTTAGGACAACCTCTCCTCAGTCATACCCACAGGCAAACCTTGCTCTGTCCAGGCAGTATTACAAAGCTCTTCAAGGTTGCTGATAAGCCTCAGCCTAAAGGCTCTAGCTCTCCTAATTGAATGTGTGGAGGCATCCCACTCTGCAAGCAAGTGTCCTATCCAAAGTTACTCAGATTTATTTTCTCTGTGGGCTGGGAAACCCACTGCTATATATCATGCTCTGGCTCTTGGTTCTGCTACTGCTGCTCCTCTACCAATGCTCCATTGCCACAGCTTTCTTACCTGGATCAATGACGTTCAATGCACCAGCATCTTGGGTCCAATGGACATGCTCCATTCCTGGCTCTTTCTTCATTGATGGAGTGATATCTCTCCTCTGGCTCCTGAGATGACTCATTTTATAACCATTTTTAGAATTCCATGTTTTGAAAATTAATCCTGTTATCACTCATATCTGAATCATATAGTCCATCTCTTACCCAGACCTATCAAGAAAAAGTTTGGTGGGAATGTACAAAGACTGTGGGGAGTCCTGGTGTGGCACTGTAGGATAAACACTGGACTGCAAGGTGGGTGGTTCAAATCCGCCAGTGACTTTTCAGAAACCCTGTAAAGTATTGCTATGAGTTAGAACAGACTAGATAGCACTAATCAATCAACAATGGCTAGAAAAGAAATCACATAATGAACTACACTGCAATCTGAAATTAAGAAAGCCTCAAAAAATGATGAGGCTCCAGAAATAAACATTCATATTTATGGTCAACTAATTTTCAGCAATGATACCAACATAATTCATTGAGAAAAGAATAATCTTTTTAGCAAATGGTGCTGGTACAAACAACTAGATATTCGCATGTAGAAGAACAACACAGGATCCTTACCTCATACTAAATAGAAAACATAACTGGAAGTGGATCATAGACCTAATGGTGGTGGTGGTTATGTGCCGTTGAGTCGGTTCTGACTCATAGTGACCCTGTACAAGGTTTCGGAGGCTGTAAATCTTTACGGGAGCATAAAGCCCCATCTTTCTCCTGTGAAACAGCTGGGAGTTTCAAACTTCTGACCTTAAGGTTTGCAGCCCGATTCATAACCATTATACTACCAGATCTAACAGTAAGAGCTAAAACCAAAATTCTTAGAAGAAAACATATGAATAAATCATTGTGACCTTAGATTAGCCAATGGCTTCTTACATATGACACCAAAAGCACCAAAACAAAAGGAAAGGTAGATATATTGGACATCATAAATATATTTTTAAAAATTATGCTTCAAAGAAAACCAGCAAAAAGAAAAATATAAAACAATGAATAGGAGACAGTTTTTGTATATCGTATTTCTTAGTATGGACATATCCTGAATATGAGAATAACACTTACAACTCAATAATATAATGATCAATAATTGAATCAAAACATAGCAGAAAGATTGTAAAAGACACTTCTCTAAAGAAGATATAAAAATGTACAATAAGGATGTGATGGTCAATTTTATGTGTCAATGTAGCTAGGATATGATTCTCAGTGACTTGCCAGACACTTTGTAAACACGTTATTTTGTAATTCCATGATAACAACCAATCAGTTGAAAGGAGAGTTATCTTGAGGGTGTTGCCTACCTGCAGTATATAGATGAATATTTTTATAAAATTCTCCCTCACCCCTGCACTTTTCTCATTGTCTAGCACTTCATTTCTTGGGGTGTAAGACTGCAGAGTTTTTAAGCCTGCAGCCAAACATGAAGAGTTTGGATTTGCAAACCTCTTCAAATCCATGAGCCAGCAGAGTCTTCCAGCCTGCTGCCTGACCTACAGATTTTTAGTTTACCAGTCCCTGTAACCATCTGGTAACATAGTGGTTACGAATTGGACTGCTAATCTCACAGTCAGCAGTTTGAAACTACCAGCTGTTCCACAGGAGAAAGATGAGGCTTTCTGCTTCTATAAAGATTTACAGCCTCAGAAACCCTGTACAGGGTCTCTGTGAGTCAGAACCTACTCCACAGCACACAACAACATAACCATATGAGTCAGCAGAAGTCTTCAGCTTGACAACCAACCCCACAATACCTGAGTTCATTTCTTCACACAACTGCATGAGTTATTTCCTTAAGGTAAATATCTTGTATATACACTTTATTGGTTTTGTTCCTCTAGAGAATCCAATAAAACATTAGGTACCAGAAGTGGAGTACAAGGACTGATTTTACTGACAAAGGTGATTTAGCAGACAAAACTGTTTATGGTAGAGCTGATTATAATATCAAGGTTGATTCAA